>NC_074684.1:7010989-7345989 GCF_029448725.1 Salvelinus fontinalis | reverse complement strand
AGCCAAATGTAAACTGAGGTTTTTGGATATAAATAATGAACTTGATCGAACAAAACATACATGTATTGTGTAACATGTTGTCCCGGGAGTGTCATCCGATGAAGAATATCAAAGGTTAGTGATACATTTTATCAATATTTCTGCTTGTCAAATAAAATATATATATATATTTGTTTTAAATCGCTGTATGCTTTCTGTGACTAGTTGCTGACCTAACATAATGATATGTTCTGCTTTTGCCGAAAAGCTTTTTTGAAATCGGACACTGTGGTTGGATTAAAGAGAATGTTATCTTTAAAATGGTGCCTAATACTTGTATGTTTGAGAAAATTGAATTATGAGATTTCTTTTGATTGAATTTGGCGCCCTAAATTTCATTGGCGAGTTAATCGGTTTTCCATTAAAATGATAACTCATAAAATTCCAAGTAAATTTACAATGCTAAATAATGGTGCTATTACGCATGTATGACCTCTAGGGCCGGGCGATGACGTTATCTACCGCAAGTTAAAGAACATAGCAGTTCAAGTGTTAAGTAAAATTGTCAATTTGTCACAGCCCTATTCCATATGCACAAATATCTTATTTCTCAAAACGCAATTTTTTCCTACGTTCTCTAAATAAGCTTTTTTTATACAATGAAAGGTCAATACACTGCATTTCAAACAGCCAGGAATAATGTAATTAATTCAGGGCTTGTAAAATTATACCTTGGCTAAATATAGGCTTTCCACAACCATAAGACCCACTAATATTGTAATTATTTTAACAAAATAAATTGGATCTGCTTTTTTGCAATAATCACTGATCTGGCTTTCAAGTCTATGAAAATGCCATTTTTGTTACAAATTTAACCAGAACCATGCACAGCCACGAATAATGACCAACTTCTAGCAGCAGGCATTATAGAAAATTATTAACACAGGTACCATAAACACTCAAGTGAGTAACCAGCTAAACTTTATATTTAAAGTCTAACCAACTTGGATCTACTTGCTTGCCAACAAGGTAGAATAGTTAAACTTACGAATACACCTGTCCATCACTAACTACTTGAACAACAGCCTGTTCACTTTGTTTAGACACTGAAATCAAGTGGCCTACCCGTATAAAAAGATGCTTAGGCTATTTCTCAGAATGAGTACAAGTTGCCAATGTCTTATATAAATGCATCTTATGCTCATTTATAAAACACAGACAATACATTTAGCACATAAGTATGTGGCTAAAATGCTGCTAGCACTACGTTGTGAGACAGAAACTGAACATACACTTTCCACAATCATCATCATTTTGGGAGTCGAGACCAAAACAAAGTATCGTTAGAAAAGATTCTCAACTATTACAGTAAAATAATGTCTAAGTGTTTCGGAGTCCATATGCCCAAATCTGTTGGACCAAACCTCAACCGCAAATAGCGAGTTTAAACTGTCGTTGTCAGAGGGGAAGAAGTTATCTTTTGTCGTGTGTGGCAGGGGCTTGGTGTCTGTGTAAAGTCCCTACAGCACAGGAGCGAAGGAGACAAAAATGATTAAGGCAGGAAAATGTCAACCTTGATACTTGCAACAATGCTCTAACACATGAATTTTAGTTAATACGATACGGTCGCCCAGCCCTCGAGTAAGAAGTGGATCCAGACAGTGTTGACATAAAATGCAATGCCAAAGGTCACATCGACATAACTGGGTTATGCGTAGCCTCCTTTCCGAATCCAAGAGTGAAATACTAACATGTAGGCTCAGCATCCCAGAACAGTCCCTTACAAGTAAGAATGCTGAACAAACTTAATTTCAACTTTACTTGTTGTCCCCAGATTTTGGCAACATATTGTAGGTAATATAATACAACATATCTACAGGGAAGTGTTATCAACATGACTTTCAGTACGCTGATCTGTATATCGGTTTGTATTTCCGTTTTAGAATTTTTAATACTAATGAAATTTGCACTTATACAAGCACCTGCACAATGTGGTTGAGCCTAACCAAAAAGGAATTCAAAATCTTCCAGCTGATTGCGAGGAAACATGCATCACGTGCAATGCCTCAAGAGATTGAAAATACAAGCTACAGAACCTTCAATGCAGTCGGAAAGTATTCAGACCCCTTCACTTTTTCCACATTTGTAACGTTACAGCCTTATTCTAAAATGGATTAAATAGTCCCCCATCAATCTACACACAATACAAAAAAACTGATTATATATTTTTTTATTTGCCAACATCTAACTGAAATTCCATTTACATAAGTATTCAGACCCTTTAATCAGTACTTTGTTGAACCACCGTTGTCAGCGATTACAGGCTTGAATCTTCTTGGGTATGACGCTACAATCTCGGCACACCTGTATTTAGGGAGTGTCTCCCATTCTTCTCTGCAGAGCCTCTCAAGCTCTGTCAAGTTGGATGGGGAGCGTCGCTGCACAGCTACTTTCAGGTTTCTTCAGAGATGTTCGATCAGGTTCAAGTGCAGGCTCTGGCTGGGCCACTCAAGGACATTGAGAAACTTGTCCCGAAGCCACTCCTGCGTTGTCGTCGCTGTGTGCTTAGGGTCATTGTCCTGTTGGAAGGTGAACCTTCACCCCACTCTGTTCCTCTATCCTGACTTGTCTCCTAGCCCCTGCCGCTGAAAAACATCCCCACAGCATGATGCTGCCACCACCATGCTTCACCATAGGGATGGTGCCAGGTTTCCTCCAGACGTGACACTTGGCATTCTTTACTCATGCTGCCAAACATACCCTTGTAAAACTGACCATCCTACCAATCCTCGACTTCGGTGATGTCATTTACAAAATAGCCTCCAAAACCCTACTCAATAAATTGGATGCAGTCTATCACAGTGCCATCCGTTTTGTCACCAAAGCCCCATATACTACCCACCACTGCGACCTGTACACTCTCGTTGGCTGGCCCTCGCTTCATACTCGTCGCCAAACCCACTGGTTCCAGGTCATCTACAAGACCCTGCTAGGTAAAGTCCCCCCTTATCTCAGCTCGCTGGTCACCATAGCAGCACCTACCTGTAGCACGCGCTCCAGCAGGTATATCTCTCTAGTCACCCCCAAAACCAATTCTTCCTTTGGACGCCTCTCCTTCCAGTTCTCTGCTGCCAATGACTGGAACGAACTACAAAAATCTCTGAAACTGGAAACACCTATCTCCCTCACTAGCTTTAAGCACCAGCTGTCAGAGCAGCTCATAGATTACTGCACCTGTACATAACCCATCTACAATTTAGACCAAACAACTACCTCTTTACCTACTGTATTTATTTATTAATTTATTTTGCTCCTTTGCACCCCATTATTTCTGTCTCTACTTTGCACTTTCTTCCAATGCAAACCAACCATTCCAGTGTTTTTTTTAGTTTTTATTTTACTTGCTGTGTTGTACTCACTTCGCCTCCATGGCCTTTTTATATTTTTTATTTATTTATACATATATCTGTTTGCCTTCACCTCCCTTATCTCACCTCACTTGCTCACATTGTATATAGACTTATTTTTTTTCACTGTATTATTGACTATATGTTTGTTTTTACTCCATGTGTAACTATGTGTTGTTGTTTGTGTCGAACTGCTTTGCTTTATCTTGGCCAGGTCGCAATTGTAAATGAGAACGTGTTCTCAATTTGCCTACCTGGTTAAATAAAGGTTAAATAAATAAAATAAAAATTCAGGCCAAAGAATCATGTTTCTCATGGTCTGGGAGTCTTTAGGTGTCTTTTGGCAAACTCCAAGCGGGCTGTCATGTGCAGTCTCCTTTTACTGAGTTGTGGCTTCCGTCTGGCCCCTCTACCATAAAGGCCTGATTGGTGGAGTGCTGCAGAGATGGTTGTCCTTCTGAAAAATGCTCCCATCTCTACAGAGGAACTCTGGAGCGCTGTCAGAGTGACCATCAGGGTTTTGGTCACCCCCCAATACCAAGGCCCGACTCCCCCAATTGCTCAGTTTGACTGGGCAGCCAGCTCTAAGAAGAGTTTGCTGGTTCCGAACTTCTTCCATTTCAGAATGATGAAAGCCACTGTACTTGGAGACCTTCAATGCTGCAGAACATTTTTGGTACCCTTCCGCAGATCTGTGTCTCGACTAAATCCTGCCTTGAAGCTCTAAGGATAATTCCTTTGAACTCATGGCTTGGTTTTTGCTCTGACATGCACCTTCAACTGTGGGACCTCATATTGACAGTTGTGTGCCTTTCCAAATCATGTCCAATCAATTAAATTAACCACAGGTGAACTTCAATCACGTTGTAGAAACATCTCAAGGATGATCAATGGAAACAGGATTTACCTGAGCACAATTTCAAGTCTCATTGCAAAGGGTCTGAAATAAGGTGTTTTTTTGTGCGATAAAATTTTCCAAAAATTACTTTCGCTTTGGCATTACGTGGTATTGTGTGTATATTGATGAGAAAACAAATTATTCAAATTTAGAATAAGGCTGTAAAATGTGGAAAAGGTGAAGGGGTCTGAACACTTCTCGAATGCACAGTAACGCTAAAAATGTGGGTAAACAACATTATTTCCACGTCCTACCACCAAAAAGGACCAAGAGCATGTACAACTGGTTAAGTACGGATACATATTTTTATTAAACATCCTGGCCTGTAAAGAGTTGCGTCTTTTTAGGGCGACTTCGATCAGCCTAGTAAACTGAAAACGAGTAACAAAATAAATGTCATGCATGCTCCAGATTAGTAACCTGAACCATTCAAGTCATGCTCAACTTTATTCAAGTAGTTGTAAACCAAAGAATCCCCGCCGACCGCAGCTCCTGACTTTTTCAGTCACACCGACTTGTGCAAGCATGCGTACTTCCGTGTTTAGGACCATAGCTAGCATGTCACCTAGCACAGGCGCGCGTGTTGGCGTATAGTAACGTTAGCTATCATATATAACTAAACATTTTACTTGCTCAAACAACAACGACCAAAATAGCTTACTATCTAGCTAGCCCACTTGTAATGATAGCTAGCCAGACATCATTGAAGCACGACGCGGTAAACACAACAGTGAAGTTGGCTTAGTAACCTAACTAACCGTAGCTAGTTAATTCAAACGGATCTAAATACCTAACTTACCCACTGACTGTATATCCTCGGAAATAAGACGTTAGTAAAGTCCACATATGCTGCGTGTCATTGTAATGATAGTAGGGAAAGGCGACCGTTTAATTTTAATCCAATAATTGGCTGAAAGTCTTACAAACAGTACCACAGCGTAGTTATGTCTTCAACCCTGCCTTGGTTTGGGCCTAACGACGTTAGCTGCTAGCTAGCCAGACCGCACACGTCCACCACCATCTTCACATTACAGCAAGCGGAGTGGTAACAAGTTCAGGGGAAAACATGTATACAAATAAATAAAAATCCCAACTTACCAGTATCTTCCATGAAACTCAGTTTAGACAAATGTGTATTTCTGTTACTTTAAACGTATCTAACCAACAACATGTAGCCGCGTTTCTACTCTCATTCTCCAGCGACAACTTTGAGGAGGCTTCGGAAGGGCAGACAGAATGTGCGCATGCGTAAGGTTCTCAATAGTTACCACAAACACAAAGTCAAAATGGCTATATCGTAAACATTTGCTTTTGGTTTAAGGTTTGGTCAGGTATAAGGTTAGCAGTGTATTTCATGTTATGTTTAAAAACAGATTTAAATTAGATTCATTGTAGAAAAAGGCGGAGTTTAGCCATAATGTATTTGTGGCTATAGTAACTAGTGACGACCCATGCGTACTGTAGGGGGGCGGATCCACTAATATAATGGCTGTTTTCGAGAGGATCAAACCCGTAATATATCATGGCTAAATTGTGACTGACTGATCTACAAAAAATAAAGAGTAGTTATTTATGATATGTTTTTTGTTGAGTAGTCAGTCGGCAGTCGCCGGCTCCAATGTCGATCAAGCCCAAAGTAACCAAGAATGGTTACACTGTATATCTGTCGACTTGTGTTTGTCTGGCTACTTTGTAATGAATCCAACAAACGTAGCCAGTAGAGGCTGCAGTCACGGATTTATGCAAAAAGGTGAATAAGAATAAGATAATAATATACCTATTTGTCATTGGCTTTGTTGCCACTATTTTACATGATTTAAAAAAACAAACATTTATTTATCATTGAACTGTAGAATAATTGAAATGGGAGCATAGATTTGACTAAGGTCTAGATTAGAAATAATAGAAAAAATCCATTGTAGGCAAGTGTATTCACTGACATTTAACCTCTCCCTGATGTTTCCCTACATGTTTCAAGCAGACCACCATAGTCCCTGTACCCAAGAAACTGAAGGTAACCTGCCTAAGTGACTACCGCCCCGTAGCACTCACGTCGGTAGCCATGAAGTGCTTTGAAAGGCTGGTCATGTCTCACATCAACACCATCATCCCGGAAACGCTAGACCCAAAACAATTCGCAAACCGCCCCAAAAGATCCACAGATGATGCCATCTCAATCGCACTCCACACAGCCCTTTCCCACCTGGACAAAAGGAACACCTATGTGAGAATGCTATTCATTGACTACAGCTCAGCGTTCAACACCATAGTGCCCACAAAGCTCATCACTAAGCTTAGGATGCTGGGAATAAACACCTCCCTCTGCACCTGGATCATGGACTTCCTGACCGTCCGCCACCAGGAGGTAAGGCTAGGCAACAACACATCTGCTACGCTGATCCTCAACACTGGGGCCCCTCAGGGGTAGATGCTTAGACCCCTCCTGTACTCCCTGTTTACCCACGACTGCGTGGCCAACCACGACTCAAATCCAATGTTATCTGTCACAGGTGTAGACCTTACCGTGAAATGCTTAGTTACAAGCCCTTAACCAACAATGAAGTTTTAATAAAAATACCTAAAAAAAGAAAATAAATAAAAGTAACAAATAATTAAAGAACAGCAGTAAAATAACAATAGCGAGGCTATATACAGGTGGTACCGGTACAGAGTCAGTGTGCGGGGGCACCGGTTAGTCGAGGTAAATGTGGCAATATGTACATGTGGTTAGAGTTATTAAAGTGACTATGCATAGATAATAACAGAGTAGCAGCAGTGTAAAAGAGGGGGGGACAATGCAAATAGTCTGGGTAGCTATTTGATTAGATGTTCAGGAGTCTTAGCACTCCGGTACCGCTTGCCGTGTGGTAGCAGAGAGAATAGTCTATGACTAGGGTGGCTGGAGTCTTTGACCATTTTTAGGGCCTTCCTCTGACACCGCCTGGTATAGAGGTCCTGGATGGCAGGAAGCTTGCCCAGTGATGTACTGGGCCGTACGTATTACCTTCTGTAATGCCTTGCGGTCGGAGGCTGAGCAGTTGCCATACCAGGCAGTGATCCAACCGGTCAGGATGCTCTAGATGGTGCAGCTGTAGAACCTTTTGAGGATCTGAGGACCCATGCCAAATCTTTTCAGTCTCCTGAGGGGGAATAGGTTTTGTCGTGCCCTCTTCACAACTGTCTTGGTGTGCTTAGACCATGTTAGTTGTTGGTGATGTGGACACCAAGGAACTTGAAGCTCTCAACCTGCTGCACTACAGCCCCGTCGATGAGAATGGGGGCGTGCTCGGTCCTCCTTTTCCTGAAGTCCACAATCATCTCCTTTGTCTTGATCACGTTGAGGGAGAGGTTGTTGTCCTAGCACCACACGGCCAGGTCTCTGACCTCCTCCCTATAGGCTGTCTCGTCATTGTCCGTGATCAGGCCAATCACTGTTGTGTCATCGGCAAACGTAATAATGTGTTGTTACTTACCCGTACCACCTGGGGGCGGCAGGTCAGGAAGTCCATCATCCAGTTGCAGAGAGAGGTGTTTAGTCCCAGGGACCTTAGCTTAGTGATGAGCTTTGAGGGCACTGTGGTATTGAACGTTGAGCTGTAGTCAATGAATAGCATTCTCACATAGGTGTTCCTTTTGTCCAGATGTGAAAGGGCAGTGTGGAGTGCAATAGAGATTGCATCATTTGTGGATCTGTTGGTGCGGTATGCAAATTGGAGTGGGTCTAGGGTTTCTGGGATAATGGTGTTGATGTGAGCCATGACCAGCCTTTCAAAGCACTTCATGGCTACAGACGTGAGTGCTACGGGTCTGTAGTCATTTAGGCAGGTTACCTTAGTTTTCTTGGGCACAGGGACTATAGTGGTCTGCCTAAAACATGTTAGTATTACAGACTCGGACAAGGAGAGGTTGAAAATGTCAGTGAAGACACTTGCCAGTTGGTCAGCGCATGCTCAGAGTACACGTCCTGGTAATCCATCTGGCCCTGCGGCCTTGTGAATGTTGACCTGTTTAAAGGTCTTACTTACTCGCTCCGGAGAGCATGACCACACAGTCGTCCGGGAACAGCTGATGCTCTCATGCATGTTTCAGTATTACTTGCCTCGAAGCAATCATAGAAGTAATTTAGTTTGTCTGGTAGGCTCGTGTCACTGGGCAGCACTCGGCTGTGCTTTCCTTTGTAGTCCGTAATAGTTTGCAAGCCCTGCCACATCCGACGAGTGTCGGAACCGGTGTAGTAAGATTCGATTTTAGTCCTGTATTGATGCTTTGCCTGTTTGATGGTTCGTCGGAGGGCATAGCGGGATAATCTTATAAGCTTCCGGGTTAGAGTCCCGCTCCTTGAAAGCGGCAGCTTTATCCTTTAGCTCAGTGCGAATGTTGCCTGTAATCAATGGCTTCTGGTTGGGGTATGTACGTACAGTCACTGTGGTGACGACGTCATCGATACACTTATTGGTGTAGCCAGTGACTGATGTGGTGTACTCCTCAATGCCATCGGAGGAATCCCGGAACATATTCCAGTCTGTGCTAGCAAAACAGTCCTATTGTTTAGCATCTGCTTCATCTGACCACTTTTTTATTGACCGAGTCACTGGTGCTCACTGCTTAAATTTTTGCTGATAAGCAGGACTCAGGAGCATAGAATTATGATCAGATTTTCCAAATGGAGGGCGAGGGAGAGCTTTGTACGCGTCTCTGTGTGTGGAGTAAAGGTGGTCTAGATTTTTTCCCCTCTGGTTGCACATTTAACATGCTGGTAGAAATTAGATAAAACATATTTAAGTTTCCCTACATTAAAGTCCCTGGCCACTAGGAGCGCCGCCTCTGGATAAGCGTTTTCCTGTTTGCTTATGGCCGTATACAGCTCATTGAGTACGGTCTTAGTGCCAGCATCGGTTTGTGGTGGTAAATAGACAGCTACAAAGAATATAGATGAACTCGCTAGGTAGATAGTGTGGTCTACAGCTTATCATAAAATACTCTACCTCAGGCAGGCAAAACCTTGAGACTTCCTTAGTCGAGACTTCCTTCCTTAGTGCACCAGCTGTTGTTTACAAATATACATAGACCGCCACCCATTGTCTTACCAGAGGCTGATGTTCTATCCTGCCGATACAGTGTATAACCCAGCCAACTGTATGTTATTCTTGTCATCGTTCAGCCACGACTCGGTGAAACAAGATACTACAGTTTTAAATGTCCCGTTGGTAGGATATACGTGATTGTAGTTCGTCCACTTTATTATCCAGCGACTGTACGTTGGCCAATAGTACCGATGGCAAAGGCAGATTAGCCACTCATCGCCTAATCCTCACAGGGCACCCCGATCTCCATTCGCGATATCTCTGTCTCCTTCTCCTGCGAATGACAGGGATGAGGGCCCTTTCGGGTGTCTAGAGTAAATCCCTCTCGTCCAACTCGTTAAAGAAACACCATCATTAAGTTTGCTGACCACACAACATTGGTAGACCTGATCACAGACAACGATGAGACAGCCTATAGGGAGGAGGTCAGAGACCTGGTGGTGGGGTGCCAGGACAACAACCTCTCCCTCAAACTATCATGGTCCAAAAACACACCACGACAGTTGTGAAGAGGGCACTAGAACACCTTTTCCCCCTCAGGAGACTAAAAAGGTTTGTCATGGTTCCCTAGATCCTCAAAAAGTTCTACAGCTGCACCATCAAGAGCAACCTGACCGGTTACATCATCGCCTGGTATGGCTACTGCTCAGCATCCGACCGCAAGGCGCTACAGAGGGTAGTGCGTACGGCCCAATACATCACTGGGGCCAAGCTTCCTGCCATCCAGGACCTATATAATAGAGTACCCCATGGTGAGAGTAGGGTTATGGTATGGGCAGGCATAAGCTATGGACAATGAACTCAATTGTCTTTTATCAATACCAATTTGAATGAACAGAGATACCATGACGAGTTCATGAGGCCCATTGTTGTACCATTCATCCGCCGCTAACACCTCATGTTTCAGCATGATAATATACAGCCCCATGTCGCAAGGATCTGCACACATTTCCTGGAAGCTGAAAATGTCCCAGTTCTTCCATGGCCTGCATACTCAGGAATGTCACCCATTGAGCATGTTTGGGATGCTCTGGATCGACATGTACAACAGCGTTTTCCAGTTCCCGCCAATATCCAGCAACTTCGCACAGCCATTGAAGAGGAGTGGGACAGCTATCCATAGGCCACAATCAACAGCCTGATTAACTCTATGCGAAGGAGATGTGTCGCACTGCATGAGGCAAATGATGGTCACACCAGACACTGACTGGTTTTCTGATCCACAACCCTACCTTTTTTGAAGGTACCTGTGACCAACAGATGCATATCTGTATTCCCAATCATGAGCAATCCATTAATTACAGCCTAATGAATTTTATTTAAATTGACTGATTTCCTTATAAACTATAACTCTGTAAAATCTTTGAAATTGTTGAATTCTGCATTTATATTTTTGTTCAGTGTATATAAACAGTACCAGTCAAAAGTTTGGACACCTACTCATTCCAGGGTATTTCTTTATTTGACTATTTTCTACATTGTAGCATAATAGTGAAGGCATCAAAACTATGAAATAACACATATGGAATAATGTAGTAACCGAAAAAGTGTAAAACAAATCAAAATATATTTTATATTTGAGATTCTTCAAAGTATCCACCCTTTGCCTTGATGAAGGCTTTACACACTCTTGGCATTCTCTCAACAAACTTCATGAGGTAGTCACCTGGTATGTTCTGCAGCAGTAGGCCTAACATCGCTAGATGACACATTCCAATCTCGTTAGATCATAGAAGTTATTTATAACCATGAACCAGATGCACAATTAAAGGGGAATTACACCAAAAAAAGACATAAAATTGTCTAAAATGTATTTTGTTTCTCTATGAATAATTGTAATATTTAGTGTGAAAAATGTCCAGGAGAGAAAAATCAGAATGCAGGAAAATACCTCATATAATTGTATGGGGCCCCCTTAGAGTTGTTTATTAACCATTATTTTACCAGGCATATTGACAGAAAACACATATCTTCTACACCAAGGACCCAGGGAAGAGTTGCAGGGTAGAGGAGAAGAGAAGAATGTGCCTATTTGAAAGCGATAAAAATATGGTGTAGCGACTGCACTTGAAGAAACATTCAAAGTTCTTGAAAACCTTCATATCTTAAAGTAATGATGGACTGTCATTTCTATTTGCTTATTTGAGCTGTTCTTGCCATAATATGGACTTAGCCCTGTTTGGTAAAATACCATCTTCCGTATACCAACCCTACCTTGTCACAACAACTGATTGGCTCAAACGCATTAAGAAGGAAAGAAATTCCACAAATAACAAGGCACACCTGTTAATTGAAATGCATTCCATGGCAGAGTTTGCAAAACAATCGGCACCCAATTGATTCAAATCATGATATAGTTCTGTCAGGTAAGCCATCTTTGCAGTTAACGTTCAACTGAGAAGGTTTTTGAGAAAAGTCTATCTACCCACAAGACAGTTATCATCATTGGGGCTCCCGAGTGGCGCGGTGGTCTAAGGCACTGCATCTCAGTACAAGAGCCATCACTGCAGTTCCTGGTTCGGATCCAGGATGCATCACATCCGGCCGTGATTGGGAGTCCCATAGGGTGGTGCACAATTGACCCAGGGTCGTCCGGGTTTGGCCGTCATTGTAAACAATCATTTATTCTTAATTGACTTGCCTAGTTAAATAAAGGTTAATAAAAAAATATTTTAAAAAGTGGCTAATTGGCTACATACAGTGATAGACAAATGTGCACACCAAAACAAACAGGTAGAAATAAATTGGCAGTGTTACATTTGGCTTTTTAAGGCAATAGTGGCTAACCAGGGGTAGGGTAATGTCAATATGGCTTGATTGTATAGTAGCAGGGAGCTTTATGTTGAAAAATGGCAAGCTCCTCATAGGTGGGCTGCAAGCTAATCGTAGCTCGTGATCTATCTGTTGGAGATGCCTGATCTAGACTCTGAAGCCTACATGCTTACCCTTTCAAAGTAGGAGGTACATATGCAAATAAAAGATGACTGATCATTGGTCAGAATATTCAGATCAGATTCTGATGTCATGATCTGGGCAAAAAAAACTCCATCCCACCTGAACAGGCTGAAATTCCTGGCATTTAGAAAAACAAATATTAACTAACAGCTCTTACACAAAAAGGGCATTATCATAATTTTCACAATATAATTTATTTTTTTATTCTCTCATGTTTTTAACTTCACTGCCCCTTTAAAATAATCCAGAGCATGCAAACAGAATTAGCCTAACCATGTGTATTGGGATTTATAATGAATTGCATTGGAGTTTGCACGTAAACCTTATACTATATGCAATTTGTTACGTTAAATGAATGTTCAGGTACACAGCAGGGACAAGTATTTCAGTAATTGAAACATCAAGATTTCTCAAAATCCTCATGGCTATTAACCCAATAGCCTACTCTGAAATACATCCACATTTTCTGTCTGTCTGTAGGCTACAAACACACAGAAAATGTGGATGCATTTCAGAGTTGGAAGCAAGCGTATGGTAAGCTTGACATTACAGTAGGTGTAATGTCAAGCTTACCATAGGCTTGCTTCCAAGTCAAAACGGTTCACACATTGTAACGATGTATGCAGAGAGTCGGGAACAAGTTCAGGGCGTGAACACGTTTAACAAACATAACAAGAACCATTAACAGCGCACCGGCATGAAACCGATACAGAAACAATAACGCCTGGGGAAGGAACCAAAGGGAGTGACATAAATAGGGCAGGTAATCAAGGAGGTGATGGAGTCCAGGTGAGTATCAATAAGCCCTGGCGCGCATGACGATGGTGACAGGTGCACGTAATAATCAGCAGTCTGGTGACCTAGAGGCCATGTACGTGACAGTACCCCCTCCCTGACGCACGGCTCCAGCCGCAGGGACGTCCCGGGGATCAGGAACGGACCGGCCACCTCTGCCAAAGCGCGGGAACCTGGCGAGCCAGCTGTGGCATGGGAACCTGCTGAGCCTACCGAGTCTTGAAAACCTGACGAGCTAGCTGAGGCATCCTCGGTAGAGTCAGCAAGGGGCGCTTGACCCGCCAACCGAGTCTTGACACTCGATGTACCAGCTGAGGCATGAAAAGCATGACGAGCCGGCTGAGGCATCCTCGGTTGCTCCGCAGCGGAACCCAGACCCAACATCTCCAACACAAAAACACTCCCGGATGCTTCTCTTGGGTGAGGCGTTATTCTGTAACAATGTACGCTGAGAGTCGGGAAGCAAGTTCAGGGAGTGAATACATGTAATAAATGAACAAAACAAGAACCACAAACAGAAACAATAACCCCTAGGGAGGTGTGCGTAAGAATCAGCAGTCTGGTGACCTAGAGGCCAGAGAGGGAGTATACGTGACACACATACAGCGCCATCTGAAAGTATTCAGACCCCTTGAATTTTTCCACATTTTGTTACGTTACAGCCTTATTAAAAAAAAATATAATCTAAATCCTCAGCAATCTACACACAATACCCCATAATGACAAAGCAAACACTGTTTATTTTATTTTAGCTAATGTATTCAAAATAAAAACGTATTTACATAAGTATTTAGACCCTTTGCTATGAGACTTTGAAATTGAGCTCAGGTACATCCTGTTACCAATGATCATCCTTGAGATGTTTCTATAACTTGATTGTTGTCCACCTGTGGTAAATTCAATTGATTGGACGTGATTTGGAAAGGCACACAACGGTCAATATAAGGTCCCACAGTTGTTAGTGCATGTCAGAGCAAAAACCAAGCCATGAGGTCGAAGGAATTCTCTGTAGATGCACCGAGTACAGGATTGTGGAGAGGCACAGATCTGGGGAAGGGTACCAAAACATTTCTGCAGCATTGGAGGTCCCCAAAATTGGAGGTCCCCAATTTTTCGTGGTATCCAATCGCTAGTAATTACTACCTTGTCTCATCGCTACAACTCCCGTATGGGCTCGGGAGAGACGAAGGTCGAAAGCCATGCGTCCTCCGAAGCACAACCCAACCAGCCGTACTGCTTCTTAACACAGCGCGCCTCCAACCCGGAAGCCAGCCGCACCAATGTGTCGGAGGAAACACCGTGTACCTGGCCCCCTTGGTTGGCGCGCACTGCGCCCGGCCCGCCACAGGAGTCGCTGGAGCGCGATGAGACAAGGATATCCCTACCGGCCAAACCCTCCCTACCCCGGACGACGCTATGCCAATTGTGCGTCGCCCCACGGACCTCCCGATCGCGGCTGGCTGCGACAGAGCCTGGGCGCGAACCCAGAGACTCTGGTGGCGCAGTTAGCACTGCGATGCAGTGCCCTAGACCACTGCGCCACCCGGGAGGCCCTCCTCCATCATTCTTAAATGGAAGAAGTTTGGAACCACCAAGACTCTTTCTAGAGCTGGCCGCCCGGCCAAACTGAGCAATCGAGGGAGACGGGCCTTGGTCAGGGAGGTGACCAAGAACCCGATGGTCACTCTGACAGACTTCTAGAGTTCCTTTTGTGGAGATGGGAGAAACTTCCAGAAGGACAACCATCTCTGCAGCACTCCACCAATCAGGCCTTTATGGTAGAGGGTAGAGGGGCCTGACAGAAGCCACTCCTCAGTAAACGGAGGCTGCACATGACAGCCCGCTTTTCGTTCAAATATTTTTTATTGAACACACACAGGAATGGTGTATAGGTATGAAAGGCAGGTATACAATTTTTAACTAAACATAAAAGAGCAGACAGAAATAAAAATATCCAGAGTTCTGGGTACAAAACAATTATTACAAAACAAGACATACAAAACAAGGACAGGTAGAAAGAAAGAGGGTGGGTGTCACCCCCCCCTTATTCCCCCCCTTTATCCCTCCCCCCCTTTATCCCTTCCCCTTATACCACTCCCCGCTGCTCGGGTGGCGGTGCCAGCACATGCTGCCCAGAGGTGGATTAAAATATTACAATGGAGAGTGCGTTAAAAAGTACAAATTCACAGCGCCGAATGGTCCAAGTAAGAGAGGAAAGGCTGCCAGATCTGATCAAATGTTAATAATTTATTGTTCAGAATATATCTAATCCTTTCTAAGTGTACAGTGTTTGCCAATTCGCTGAGCCATAATTTGGTAGTGGGCGCTTCCCTCTTTTTCCAGAACAACAAGATTAGTTTTTTTGCCGAAATGAGACTGTAAGAGATGAGTTGTTTTTGGGGGTTGGTTAGTCCGATTAGGGAATCAGACACTCCCAGGATTATCAGAAGCGGGTCTGGGTCAATTGAAGTCTCCAGAACTTCAGAGAGGATCCTAAAAATTCCACACCAGTAACCATGCAAGCTAGAGCATAGGGCAAAGCAGTGGAGAAGTGTACCCTGTGCAGCCTGACATTTATCACACAAAGGGGATGTATCAGGAAATATCCTATGCAGTTTGGTTTTGGAATAGTGTAATCTGTGTAATACCTTGAATTGTATGAGCCGATGTCTGGAGTTAATGGAGCAGGTGTGGATATACTCCAAGCTATCTTCCCAGTCTGCCATCGAAATGTCAGTCCCTAGTTCTTCCTCCCATTTTGCCTTAATGGCCTCTGTAGAGGGTGTGCTAACCGATTGAAAAGAGTCATATAAACGAGATATCAGTTTGTCTGAGGTGGGGGATGTTTTTATGCATCCGTCAAACATGGAAGGCTTAGCGTTCCCAAATGTTGGGAGGTGTTTCCTAACATAGTCTCTGATTTGTAGGTATGTGAAAAAGTTATTTCTGGGAAGATTATAAGTTTCCCTCAGCAACTCAAAGGAAGCAAAGGTCCCTTCTATATATAAATCCCCTATGGTACTTATCCCCAACTCTCCCCATTGCTCAAAGGTGTTATCAAGGTTGGAAGGGGCAAAGGAGGGGTTCCTGGCAACAGGGAGCATGAATGACATTGGTCTAAGCTCAAAGTGGGTTTTAATTTGCTTCCAGATTCGGACTGTGCAATGTATAATAGGATTGTTACGATAAAGTGACCTCTCCAGATTGACAGGCGACAAAATCACAGCACCAATAGAGAAGGGGTGACACTCCTCACGCTCCATACTAAGCCAGGTGGGTGACGGACGTGCGTCATCCAGCAAAAACGTAACCGCACGGAGGTTAGCGGCCCAATAATAAAATATAAAATTTGGGAGAGACAATCCTCCTTCCATCTTGGATTTGCAGAGGTGTTTTTTACCTATCCTGTGTGTTTTATAATCCCAGATGAAAGGATTGATAATTGAGTCCAGTTGTTTATGAAAGGATTTAGGTATGAATACTGGGATGTTCTGGTATAGGTAGAGCAGTTGTGGGAGGAAGACAATTTTAATGGCATTAATTCTTCCGAGCAGAGAAATTGGGAGAGTTCTCCAAAATTGTATGTTTGTTTTTAGTTTTTGCATCAGCGAGGGGAAATTCTCTTTAAATAGTAAGGAATATTGTTTGGTAACTACAATTCCTAGATAGGTAAATTTTTCTGAAGATAACTTAAGTGGAAGATGTTCTAGCCAGGAGGTGTTTTGTAACCGTATGGGCATTAATTCACTCTTGTTCCAATTTATTCTGTATCCCGAGAAGGTACCAAACAAATTAATCACATCAAGAATAGCTGGAATACTAGCTTGGGGTTCTGTTACATAGAGGAGAATGTCATCTGCGTATAGGGAAATCTTATTTAGAGTATCTTTAGTATTATAGCCGTGTATTGCTGCATCAGATCTAATCGTCTGAGCGAAAGGTTCAATGATTAGGGCGAAGAGCATAGGCGACAGCGCACAACCCTGCCTTGTCCCTCTGTAGAGGTTAAATCGGGGCGACAATGATTGGTTAGTGAGTATTCTCGCACAGGGGTTCCTATATAAAAGCTGGATCCAATTTATGAACCCATCTCCAATATTAAATTTCTGTAGGACTTTGAATAGATAGGACCACTCAACTTGGTCAAAAGCCTTCTCGGCGTCAAGAGATATAACGGCAAGGTCCATGTTTGGTAACCTCTGAGAATACATAATGTTGAAGAGGCGCCTGAGATTGAAGAATGAGTTTCTGTTCGGGATAAAGCCGGTCTGGTCCGAATGGACCAGTTTGCCAATTAAAGTGCTAAGCCTGTTAGCCAGGGTTTTTGCTAAAATCTTTTGGTCTGCATTGAGGAGGGATATTGGTCTGTACGACCCTACCTCTTCCGGATCTTTACCCTTCTTATGTATAACTGTAATGAATGCTTCATCCAAAGTAGATGGGAGAGCTCCATCCTCTCTGGACTGAACCAACATTTTGTGCAGGTAGGGAGAGAGCATGTTGCTGAATGTTTTATAGAATTCACCCGGGTATCCATCTGGGCCCGGGGTCTTGCCACTCTTTAGAGTTTTGATTGTTTCTCGAATTTCTTCAAGAGATATTTCCTTATTCAGGAAGTTAGAATCTTCCTGGTTCAGGGCAGGAAGATTACAGTCATCCAAAAAGTTTTGCATAATTAAGGGGTTAGAATCGGCTTTAGATGTATATAGAGTCTCATAAAACTGACGGAATCTGTCATTGATGTCTTTGGGGGAAGAGAGTAATTCCCCAGATGCAGACTTAACTTTGTGAATCATTCGGTCACTCACAATTTTTCAAAGTTGTCTGGCGAGTAATTTGTGTGGTTTGTCACCATACTCAAAATATTTTTGCTTGGCGTAGAGAAAAGATTTAGCAATTTTAGCTGAGAGAGTCTGATTATATTCAAATTTTAAAGAGGTAATTTTTTTATGTTTCTCCATAGATGGATGTCTAGCATTCTCCCTATCCAGTAAGTGAATTTGTCCCTCCAGTTCTACCAATTTTCCCTTGTTTTGCCTACTCCTGGCAGTCTGATAGGAGATGATACAGCCTCTCAAATAAGCCTTAAGTGTTTCCCACAGTAATGCTGGGGAAGTCTCTGTGTTGTCGTTGGTATCAAAGAAAAATGTTATTTGGTCTTTAAGATGTTCACAGAATGTTGGTTCTGTGAGGAGCAGAGGATTTAACCTCCAGACCCTCTCGTTTGGTACCATGTCACCCAATCTCAGGGAGAAGGTGAGTGGACTGTGGTCCGAGATTATAATATCATGATACTTCACATTACAGGTATAGGGGAGTAGTTTAGCATCAACCAAAAAGTAGTCAATTCGAGTATAAACATTGTGAACATGAGAGTGAAAGGAGTATTCCCTGCCCGTAGGGTTAGTGATCCTCCATATATCAAATAAGTTAGAATTCTTTATGTAGGTATTCAAGAATTCACTTGAATAGGAGGTGGGGGTTCACCGGGTAGAGGATCTGTCCAAATATTGGTCTAGCACGCAGTTAAGGTCCCCTCCAATGATCAGGTTAGTATGGGAGATATCTGGAATCAGGGCAAGGACTCTTTTGAAAAAAGAGGGGTTATCAATGTTTGGCCCATAGATATTTAGTAGAGTTACAGAAGTAGAGTGGATCTCTCCTATTACGATCACATAACGACCCTCTTTATCCACAATAGTGGTTTTATGTAGAAAGGGAATTCCTTTCCGTACCAGAATCGCTGTGCCTCTCGTTTTGGCAGAGAAGTTAGAGTGATACACTTGCCCCACCCACCTACATTTAAGTCTGCTGTGAGAATTATTTTTCAGATGGGTTTCTTGCAAAAATATGATATCAGACGAGAGTGCTTTCAAGTGGGCTAGGACCTTGCCTCTCTTAATTGGTTCGTTTAAGCCCTTGACATTCCAGGAAGTGAATGTGAGCCCCGCCCCCCTCTCATTTGTAGTTCCTATGGTGGCCTGCATAACTTGTAACTCAATAAAAAGGTAAGAAAGCGCACCAAACCATCACGATCAGCATATGTAGCAGCTACACCCGAGCAGTATCCAACCAGCCCCTCCCCCCCTGCAAGCCCCTTTACTTCCCACCCTGTTCCCCTACTTTCCCCACTATTTACCCCCCCGCTCAACCCACCTTTAACAGGCATACACAAATAGGAGAGAAAATAAAATAAAAATAATAAACACATTGTCTGGCCGATGCCAAAAAAGCACGGCGCGACCTCGAACAAGAGGTGAAACAAAAATAAAATCCCAACTGTACGTTCACCTCTCACTATCCTAGAACTTCTACTAACATATGAACTGAGGAGGCTCCCGCGAATAAAGTGTCTAATTAGCATCTAATAAACCTAAAGAGAATAAGTTGCAACCTAAACATATTGCGCACTTAAGCGTCATCTTGGGTCTATCTATCCCTGAGATAAGCAAGATATAGCGTCACAAGATTTTGCTAAGCACTGCCGGTCTAAACATGAACCATCAGCAACCAACTTAGACAGCCGTACATTTACATATTGTGGGTTAGATCGGAAACAAGAATTTTTCTAAATTAAACGTATCCCCCAGTCAGAAAATAAATAAATAAAAAGGTTATAAACATGTATACATACACACACATACACATACTTACCCATATACATATATATATATATACATACACACATACACACATACATATACACACACATATATATATATATATATATATATACATACATACATACATACACACACACACACACACACACATACATACAAACACATACACACACACACACACATCCCCAAAAAATACATATAAAGGTATATATTTAAAAATATATATATATACATATACACACACACACACCCATACATATCTACATATGCGCATATACACATACATACCCATACATACAGAAACATTCATGCCCCAGAGTAATAATCTACACTAATTTAAAATATACACATACATAATAGTAACATGCTAAGAGAAAATAATTATAAAGTACAAATAATAATTATATGTACGCACACCTACCTAGACACTACAGAGGGCTGGTAGGGATCTAATCGGGAGAGCGGCCCTCGGCTATATCAAAGGCAGAACGGCACAAAACATCCACTTGCTATCCAGGTGTCTGTGTCTGCCCCTTCCCCACCATCACCCCCAGTCCCCTGCAAGCTTTAAATAAATGGTATTGTAATAACAATAAATGTAAGAATAAAAAAAAAAATAACGAAACAAAAAAAAAATGGGGGGAATATAAGTATATTCATCCGAAAGTGTCAATGATCAAACCTGGAAGGCATCCTAAATAGGCATCGCTCTGAACACAGCCAGAATGAAAGTGACTTTAATTGAGAGCCAAGACCGCCCTCCACAGCATCTTACATGTTCGGTAGCCCTTGTTGAGACCGTTCAATACGGTTTCACCCGTTATGGTTTAGTATGGATTCGATTCCATGAGCAGACCCTAACACACAATGACAAGGCACTCTAACCTGTACAGGGGATTGGCGTATGTTCCCGGATAAACTTCTCTGCGTCCAAAACCGAGGAGAGCCACATCTTCTCACCTGAGGGCGGGGTAATTCTTAGTCTTGCAGGGAAGAGCAAGGCTGGGCGAAGATGGAGTTTGTAGAGTTTGGCCATGACATCTCTGTTGCCGCCACGGTCCTTTGCCACATCGGGCGCATAATCATCATAGACACGGAAGGGGTGCCCTTTATGTAACAGGTTGCCCCTCATTCGGGCCTCGCGCAGGATAAGATCCTTGGACTTGAAACTGTGACAACAGATGATTACTGGGCGAGGGCGTTGACCCGGTCCAGGCACTGGGACAGGGGCGCGATGTGCACGGTCCAGCTGGGGGTCCGAAGCCAAAACGTCCGATCCCATTGCATCCTTCAATAGCTTGGCAAAGAAGTCGGTGGGGCGAGAGCCCGCCTCTACCCCCTCTGCCAGACCAACAACGCGAAGGTTATTACGTCTGGAACGGCCCTCCAGGTCGACCACTTTCACAGAAAGCCTCTGCACAGTACCCTGTAGTGACGAGCACAGCTTCTCTAACTCGTCGATCCTACCAGCGCTGAATTCAGAAGCCCTCTCAAGGTCCACAATACTCTGGCCCTGCGAAGCGACCGCTCGAATGGTGCCCTCGATTTTGGTGTCCAGTTCAGCAATAGTAGCCTTAAGATCCTCAGCTAAAGCAACACGTAGTTCTCCCAAAGCCTGGGTAAGTTCTTTAAGTGTCACGTTGTTGCCTGTGCCTTCCGCCATGTCTGTCTCGTTGTTTGGTGTGGAGTAGGCCTCCGATGTGGATTTATTGTCCTTTGGTCGCTTATTACTCGGCATTTTTACACAGAAAGTTACGATGTTGTATTAGAAAGAAACGTTTGTTGTAAAAAGTATCATAAAGTAGGTTAAGTTAGATTATTTCGCAAAAAAGTTGCAGGAGCCTCTCACACGCAGCCGTTCACTCCAACATGCTAGCTCCGCCCCATGACAGCCCGCTTTGAGTTTGCCAAAAGGCACCTAAAGACTCTCAGACCATGAGAAACAAGATTATTTGGCCTGAATGCCAAGCGTCACGTCTGGAGGAAACCTGGCACCATCCCTACGGTGAAGCATGGTGGTGGCATGCATCATGCTGGGCGACTAGTCAGGATCGAGGGAAAGATGAACTGAGCAAAATACAGAGAGATCTTGATGAAAACCTGCTCCAGAGCACTCAGGACCTCAGACTGGGGTGAAGGTTCACCTTCCATCAGGACAACGACCCTAAGCACACAGCAACGACAACGCAGGAGTGACTTCGGGACAAGTCTCTGAATGTCCTTGAGTGACCCCGGACTTGAACCTGATCGAACATCTCTGGAGATACCTGAAAGTAGCTGTGCAGCAATGCTCCCCATCCAACCTGACAGAGCTTGAGAGCATCTGCAGGGAAGAAGAATGGGAGAAACTCCCCAAATACAAGTGTGCCACGCTTCTGGCGTCATACCCAAGAAGACTGCCAGCGAATACCACATCGAAAGGTGCTTCAACAAAGTACTGAGTATATTTCCATTTTTTATTTGTAATAAATTTGCAAACATTTCTAAACATGGCCTCCCGAGTGGCGCAGTTGTCTAAGGCACTGCATCGCAGTGCCAACTGTGCCACTAGAGATTCTGGGTTCGAGTCCAGACTGTCGCAGCCGGCTGCGACCGGGAGACCCATGGGGCGGCACACAATTAGCCCAGCGTCGCCCGGGTTAGGGGAGGGTTTGGCAGGCAGGGATATCCGTTGTCCCATCGCGCAATAGCGACTCCTGTGGCGGGCATTGTCAAGAAGCAGTGCGGTTGGGTTGTGTTTCGGAGGACGCACGGCACTCGACCTTCGCCTCTCCCGAGTTCGTACGGGAGTTGCAATGATGAGACAAGACTAACTACCAATTGGATACCACGAAATTTGAGCTTTTTTTTGTAAACTTTTTTCTAAAAACCTTACATTATGGTGTAGATTGAGGTGAAAGAAACAATTTAATACATTTTAGAATAAGTTTAACGTAACAAAATATGGTTAAGACTTTCCGAAGGCACTGTATGTTATGACAAAATTTACCTTTGTTAGTTTTGGTCTTCGGGTGTTTGTTTTTTTTGGCTAGTGGTGCGCACAGAGATAGTACTCCAAATAGTAATCAACGAGATTACTAATTTTCATGCAGTTTTTCACTTGGGAAATACTGCACCAAACATCTTGGATATAAATGTTGAAGTTCCGGAGTTCCAAATTAAGCAGCAGCAGCTGAAAAGATGAGCTCCTACAAATATTGAAATTTAAATGTTTTTTTTAGAGTAAAGTATATCGAAAAAAATCAAAAGAAAACTGCAAACTGAATAGGAGACCAAACAAGCAGCAAACAAAGAAGAAAGGCTTTTGAAAAAGTAACAATTTTTTCATAAAATTATACCGTTTTCTTAGCTAGCTAAGTTGTTTACCTGTTGCTAGGCAGTTGCTAGGGACATTCCTGGAAGAAGCTAGCTAGCTAACAAGGAATGTCTAGTTGGCAGAAGAGAAGAAGGGACAAAGAAGGGACAAAGTGGGACAAAATAAGGACAGAAGAAAAGGGAAAGGGGGGAAAAGGGACATTAAGGTGAAGCAGTCCTCTAAAGACACAAAAGACAATAATACAAGAAACAACACTTCTATTGCCTCTCCCTCTACGATACGCGATACTTCCGGGTTGGAGCGAGTAGTTGCATTCCGCTTTGCTCCACAGGTAGTATAACATTTCATTTCATTACAGTACAACAGTTTGATTTGTTTGATCTTAGCTGGCTACATAGCCGTCTTTGTATCCAAGATGATTGTGTAGTCTAGAGTAATTGTCGAGGTTACCTAGCCAGTTAGAGGTTACCTAGCCAGCTACACTTTCAAACAAAGTCAACAACGCAGCCACTGCTAGCTAGCCTATTTCACCAGCCAGCAGTACTATATCATTTTAGTCAATAAGATTTTTTGCAACGTAAGCTTAACTTTCTAAACATTCGAGACGTGTAGTCCACTTGTCATTCCAATCTCCTTTGCATTAGCGTAGCCTCTTCTGTAGCCTGTCAACTATGTGTCTGTCTATCCCTGTTCTCTCCTCTCTGCACAGACCATACAAACGCTTCACACCGCGTGGCCGCTGCTACTCTAACCTGGTGGTCCCAGCGCGCACGACCCACGTGGAGTTCCAGGTCTCAGGCAGCCTCTGGAACTGCCGATCTGCGGCCAACAAGGCAGAGTTCATCTCAGCCTATGCTTCCCTCCAGTCCCTCGACTTCTTGGCACTGACGGAAACATGGATTACCACTGATAACACTGCTACTCCTACTGCTCTCTCCTCGTCTGCCCACGTGTTCTCGCACACCCCGAGAGCTTCTGGTCAGCGGGGTGGTGGCACTGGGATCCTCATCTCTCCCAAGTGGACATTCTCTCTTTCTCCCCTGACCCATCTGTCTATCGCCTCCTTTGAATTCCATGCTGTCACAGTTACCAGCCCTTTCAAGCTTAACATCCTTATCATTTATCGCCCTCCAGGTTCCCTTGGAGAGTTCATCAATGAGCTTGATGCCTTGATAAGCTCCTTTCCTGAGGACGGCTCACCTCTCACAGTTCTGGGTGACTTTAACCTCCCCATGTCTACCTTTGACTCATTCCTCTCTGCCTCCTTCTTTCCACTCCTCTCCTCTTTTGACCTCACCCTCTCACCTTCCCCCCCTACTCACAAGGCAGGCAATACGCTTGACCTCATCTTTACTAGATGCTGTTCTTCCACTAACCTCATTGCAACTCCCCTCCAAGTCTCCGACCACTACCTTGTATCCTTCTCCCTCTCGCTCTCATCCAACACTTCCCACACTGCCCCTACTCGGATGGTATCGCGCCGTCCCAACCTCCGCTCTCTCTCCCCCGCTACTCTCTCCTCTTCCATCCTATCATCTCTTCCCTCTGCCCAAACCTTCTCCAACCTATCTCCTGATTCTGCCTCCTCAACCCTCCTCTCCTCCCTTTCTGCATCCTTTGACTCTCTATGTCCCCTATCCTCCAGGCCGGCTCGGTCCTCCCCTCCCGCTCCGTGGCTCGACGACTCATTGCGAGCTCACAGAACAGGGCTCCGGGCAGCCGAGCGGAAATGGAGGAAAACTCGCCTCCCTGCGGACCTGGCATCCTTTCACTCCCTCCTCTCTACATTTTCCTCTTCTGTCTCTGCTGCTAAAGCCACTTTCTACCACTCTAAATTCCAAGCATCTGCCTCTAACCCTAGGAAGCTCTTTGCCACCTTCTCCTCCCTCCTGAATCCTCCTCCCCCTCCCCCCCCCCCTCCTCCCTCTCTGCAGACGACTTCGTCAACCATTTTGAAAAGAAGGTCGACGACATCCGATCCTCGTTCGCTAAGTCAAACGACACCGCTGGTTCTGCTCACACTGCCCAACCCTGTGCTTTGACCTCTTTCTCCCCTCTCTCTCCAGATGAAATCTCGCGTCTTGTGACGGCCGGCCGCCCAACAACCTGCCCGCTTGACCCTATCCCCTCCTCTCTTCTCCAGACCATTTCCGGAGACCTTCTACCTTACCTCACCTCGCTCATCAACTCATCCTTGACCGCTGGCTACGTCCCTTCCGTCTTCAAGAGAGCGAGAGTTGCACCCCTTCTGAAAAAACCTACACTCGATCCCTCCGATGTCAACAACTACAGACCAGTATCCCTTCTTTCTTTTCTCTCCAAAACTCTTGAACGTGCCGTCCTTGGCCAGCTCTCCTGCTATCTCTCTCAGAATGACCTTCTTGATCCAAATCAGTCAGGTTTCAAGACTAGTCACTCAACTGAGACTGCTCTTCTCTGTATCACGGAGGCGCTCCGCACTGCTAAAGCTAACTCTCTCTCCTCTGCTCTCATCCTTCTAGACCTATCGGCTGCCTTCGATACTGTGAACCATCAGATCCTCCTCTCCACCCTCTCCGAGTTGGGCATCTCCGGCGCGGCCCACGCTTGGATTGCGTCCTACCTGACAGGTCGCTCCTACCAGGTGGCGTGGCGAGAATCTGTCTCCTCACCACGCGCTCTCACCACTGGTGTCCCCCAGGGCTCTGTTCTAGGCCCTCTCCTATTCTCGCTATACACCAAGTCACTTGGCTCTGTCATAACCTCACATGGTCTCTCCTATCATTGCTATGCAGACGACACACAATTAATCTTCTCCTTTCCCCCTTCTGATGACCAGGTGGCGAATCGCATCTCTGCATGTCTGGCAGACATATCAGTGTGGATGACGGATCACCACCTCAAGCTGAACCTCGGCAAGACGGAGCTGCTCTTCCTCCCGTGGAAGGACTGTCCGTTCCATGATCTCGCCATCACGGTTGACAACTCCATTGTGTCCTCCTCCCAGAGCGCTAAGAACCTTGGCGTGATCCTGGACAACACCCTGTCGTTCTCCACCAACATCAAGGCGGTGGCCCGTTCCTGTAGGTTCATGCTCTACAACATCCGCAGAGTACGACCCTGCCTCACACAGGAAGCGGCGCAGGTCCTAATCCAGGCACTTGTCATCTCCCGTCTGGATTACTGCAACTCGCTGCTGGCTGGGCTCCCTGCCTGTGCCATTAAACCCCTACAACTCATCCAGAACGCCGCAGCCCGTCTGGTGTTCAACCTTCCCAAGTTCTCTCACGTCACCCCGCTCCTCCGCTCTCTCCACTGGCTTCCAGTTGAAGCTCGCATCCGCTACAAGACCATGGTGCTTGCCTACGGAGCTGTGAGGGGAACGGCACCTCAGTACCTTCAGGCTCTGATCAGGCCCTACACCCAAACAAGGGCACTGCGTTCATCCACCTCTGGCCTGCTCGCCTCCCTACCACTGAGGAAGTACAGTTCCCGCTCAGCCCAGTCAAAACTGTTCGCTGCTCTGGCCCCCCAATGGTGGAACAAACTCCCTCACGACGCCAGGACAGCGGAGTCAATCACCACCTTCCGGAGACACCTGAAACCCCACCTCTTCAAGGAATACCTAGGATAAAGCAATCCTTCTGCCCCCCCCCCTTAAAAGATCTGATGCACTATTGTAAAGTGGCTGTTCCACTGGATGTCATAAGGTGAATGCACCAATTTGTAAGTCGCTCTGGATAAGAGCGTCTGCTAAATGACTTAAATGTAATGTAAATGTAGTTGTCACCAACTGAAAATAAGCAAACTATTTTTTGCAACCAGGAAATGGTGGAATGATTTCTGCATAGCTCATCTTTTCATTCTGACTAATTTGAGGAAGTGTTACTAGCTATGTTGTTGCTACAGTGTCTCAAGAGGGACAAATAGTAATATTGCTGCTTTTTTCCCCTCATTCTTCAAGCGAAGGTCTTTTTAAGGGAGTATGCAAGTTCGCTTCTCCTAACCAAGTTCTGGTAGAAGCAAACTGAGCCTTGTAACTATGTACACTGAGAATCAGGAAGCAAGTTCAGGGAGTCAGTGATTTATCAATAAGCGAAACGTAATATAAACCACGAACAACGCACAGACATGAAACCAAAACAATGACGACTGGGGAAGGAACCAAAGAGTGACATATATATATATACACTGCTCAAAAAAATAAAGGGAACACTTAAACAACACAATGTAACTCCAAGTCAATCATACTTCTGTGAAATCAAACTGTCCACTTAGGAAGCAACACTGATTGACAATAAATTTCACATGCTGTTGTGCAAATGGAATAGACAAAAGGTGGAAATTATAGGCAATTAGCAAGACACCCCCAATAAAGGACTGATTCTGCAGGTGGTGACCACAGACCACTTCTCAGTTCCTATGCTTCCTGGCTGATGTTTTGGTCACTTTTGAATGCTGGCGGTGCTCTGACTCTAGTGGTAGCATGAGACAGAGTCTACAACCCACACAAGTGGCTCAGGTAGTGCAGCTCATCCAGGATGGCACATCAATGCGAGCTGTGGCAAGAAGGTTTGCTGTGTCTGTCAGCGTAGTGTCCAGAGCATGGAGGCGCTACCAGGAGACAGGCCAGTACATCAGGAGACGTGGAGGAGGCCGTAGGAGGGCAAAAACCCAGCAGCAGGACCGCTACCTCCGCCTTTGTGCAAGGTGGAGCACTGCCTGAGTCCTGCAAAATGACCTCCAGCAGGCCAGAAATGTGCATGTGTCTGCTCAAACGGTCAGGTTGTAGACTCCGTCTCATGCTACCACTAGAGTCAGAGCACCGCCAGCATTCAAAAGTGACCAAAACATCAGCCAGGAAGCATGGGAACTGAGAAGTGGTCTGTGGTCACCACCTGCAGAATCAGTCCTTTATTGGGGGTGTCTTGCTAATTGCCTATAATTTCCACCCTTTGTCTATTCCATTTGCACAACAGCATGTGAAATTTATTGTCAATCAGTGTTGCTTCCTAAGTGGACAGTTTGATTTCACAGAAGTGTGATTGACTTGGAGTTACATTGTGTTGTTTAAGTGTTCCCTTTATTTTTTGAGCAGTGTATATATATATAGCACGTAATCAAGGAGGTGATGGAGTCCAGGTGAGTGTCATTATGCGCGTAACCATGGTGTGCGGTGTGAGCCATAACGAGCAGCCTGGTGACCTAGAGGCCGGAGAAGGAGCACACGTGACAAACCTAGTCAAATTGACTTGTTGTAGATTAAAGGCTGTGTGTGCTGACAAATTACTTTTTGCGGTTAAATTCCCATGTACCGAATAAAATAAAAAATACATGTGTTTCCATCGCCTTTAACTCTACTGATGGTTTTCTCACAAAATGTAGTATTGGCACGTGCGCTCTAGCCAACAGCTCTCAGAAATAGTGCTGGTGAGAATATTATGTATAAAAGAGTAATATTTTAATGCTACCAGAATAAGACCGTCAATATTTATTGGAAAGGAGCATAAAGCTCATCACCTTGCACTTTCACCAACCTGTGAAGTTCATGTCAAGTGTGCTCCCTCTCCGGCCTCTAGGTCACCAGGCAGCACCTCATGACACTCACCTGGACTCCATCACCTCCTTGATTATCTTCCCTATATCTGTCACTCCCCTTGGTTCTTTCCTCAGGTGTTATTGACTCTGTTTCATGTCAGTGTGTTTGTGGTTCTTGTTTTGTGTACCGGTTATTTACTAACCATTCACTCCCTGTACTTGCTTCCTGACTCTGTACATCGTTACAGTTCATCATAACTTATTTCACCTGTAGCCTAAAACTGCATGGTTTCCCGAGTCATAGGAGGAGAAACACACACCATATAAATATACAGTACCAGTTGTTACGTTCCCCAGTTTCTGTGTTGTGGGTTTGTATGTGTGTGTATTTCAGAAAATGGCTTCCTGGATTCCTAAAGCAGCTGATTGGTCGGCCCCCATCGCTGATTGGAGCTCTGAACCCTCCCTCTCGTCAGGGATACAGCTGTCTCTTCAATTACTAACTCCTTCTCCAGCTTGATAAAAGCCAGTGTTCCTTTATCATGAAAGAGAGCTTCTTTTTATGTCTTGTGTTGGTTGTTGTGGCGGCGGTCAGTAAAAGTTTCTTTATATTTTTTTGTAGCCACTCCTTCAGAGGTATGTGTATGCGAATAGGACTTAGTGTTTTTGGTTAATGAAATGTTTCACTTAAAGTTTTGGTAATCATTGTTTCATTTGTTCCCGGGGGGGGGGAGGCACCTTGGGGAGTGTTTAGGTAAGAGGCCTGCGGGCATACGTAACACGTAGTATTTAATCTGTCTATGCACACTAGATAAGACCTGGGTGGACCACCCCCTGAACTTTGGTTAGCGCACCAAGTGGTGCTAAAGGTTGGGTAAGAAGTGGGAAGGCAGGTAAGGTAGGAGAGGGGATGGTAACTTTTCATTTCTTTGCTTTGGTTCTATCCAGCCCCATTTCCCCACTTTACTGTGTTTAGGAATAATACATTCCCTGTAAATGGTATTTTTCTCTGCTTGTGTCATCCTTCCCTGCACCTATCACATACTTTTTTCACTCCACGGGGAGTTGAGATGTGGCGGGGTGTTGAGTTCCCTCCAAGACGCCTACGTAACAGTCAAAAGTTTGGACATACCTACTCATTCAAGGGTTTAATATATTTTTACGAATCAAAATATATTTGAGATTCTTCAAAGTAGCCACGCTTTGCGTTGATGACAGCTCTGCACACTCTTGGCATTCTCTCAACCAGCTTCATCTGGAATGCTTTTCCAACAGTCTTGAAGTACTTCCTACATATGCTGAGCACTTGTTGGCTGCTTTTCCTTCACTCTGCTGTCCAACTCATCCCAAACCATCTCAATTGTTCACCTGACTTAGAATTCCTCACAATCAAATGTCGACCGCATTATCTACCAAGGGAATTCTCTTCGATTATAATCACAGCTGTATATAATTCCCCCCAAGCAGACACATCGATGGCCCTGAACGAACTTTATCTGACTATGTAAACTGGAAACCACACATCCTGAGGCTGCATTTCATTGTAGCTGGGGATTTTAACAAGGCTAATCTGAAAACAAGACTCTCTAAATTCTATCAGCATATCGATTGTGCTACCAGGGCTGGTAAAACCCTGGATCATTGTTATTCTAACTTCCGCGAAGCATATAAGGCCCTCCCCCGCCCTCCTTTCGGAAAAGCTGACCACGACTCCATTTTGTTGCTTCAAGCCTACAGACAGAAACTAAAACAAGAAGCTCCCGCACTCAGGTCTGTTCAACGCTGGTCCGACCAATCTGATTCCACGCTTCAAGACTGCTTCGATCACGTGGATTGAGATATGTCCCGCATTGCGTCCAACAACAACATTGACGAATACGCTGATTCGGTGAGCGAGTTCATTAGAAAGTGCATCGGTGACGTTATACCCTCAGCAACGATTAAAACATTCCCAAACCAGAAACCGTGGATTGATGGCAGCATTCGCGCGAAACTGAAAGCGCGAACCACTGCTTTTAACCAGGGCAAGGTGACCGGAAACATGACCGAATACAAACAGTGTAGCTATTCCCTCCAAGGCAATCAAACAAGCTAAGTGCCAGTATAGAGACAAAGTAGAGTCGCAATTCAACAGCTCAGACACAAGAGGTATGTGGCAGGGTCTACAGTCAATCACGGATTACAAAAAGAAAACCAGCCCCGTCGCGGACCAGGATGTCTTGCTCCCAGACAGGCTAAATAACTTTTTTGCTCGCTTTGAGGACAATACAGTGCCACTGACACGGCCCGCTACCAAAACCTGCGGGCTCTCCTTACTGCAGCCGAGGTGAGTAAAACATTTAAACGTGTTAACCCTCGCAGGGCTGCAGGCCCAGATGGCATTCCCAGCCGTGTCCTCAGAGCATGCGCAGACCAGCTGGCTGGTGTGTTTACGGACATATTCAATCAATCCTTATCACAGTCTGCTGTTCCCACATGGTTCAAGAGGGCCACCATTGTTCCTGTTCCCAAGAAACCTAAGGTAACTGAGCTAAACAACTACCGCCCCGTAGCACTCACTTCCGTCATCATGAAGTGCTTTGAGAGACTAGTCAAGGACCATATCACCTCCACCCTACCTGACACCCTAGACCCACTCCAATTTGCTTACCGACCCAATAGGTCCACAGACGACGCATTCGCAACGACACTGCACACTGCCCTAACCCATCTGGACAAGAGGAATACCTATGTGAGAACTGTTCATCGACTACAGCTCAGTATTTAACACCATAGTACCCTCCAAACTCGTCATCAAGCTCGAGACCCTGGGTCTCGACCCCGCCCTGTGCAACTGGGTACTGGACTTCCTGACGGGCCACCCCCCAGGTGGTGAGGGTAGGTAACATCTCCACCCCGCTGATCCTCAACACTGGGGCCCCACAAGGGTGCGTTCTGAGCCCTCTCCTGTACTCCCTGTTCACCCACAACTGCGTGGCCATGCACGCCTCCAACTCAATCATCAAGTTTGCAGACGACACTACAGTGGTAGGCTTGATTACCAACAACGACGAGACGGCCTACAGGGAGGAGGTGAGGGCCCTCGGAGTGGTGTGTCAGGAAAATAACCTCACACTCAACGTCAACAAAACAAAGGAGATGATTGTGGACTTCAGGAAACAGCAGAGGGAGCACCCCCCTATCCACATTGACGGGACAGTAGTGGAGAGGGTAGTAAGTTTTAAGTTCCTCGGCGTACACATCACGGACAAACTGAATTGGTCCACCCACACAGACAGCGTTGTGAAGAAGGCGCAAGAAATTCAGCTTGTCACCAAAAGCACTCACAAACTTCTACAGATGCACAATCGAGAGCATCCTGTCGGGCTGTATCGCCGCCTGGTACGGCAACTGCTCCGCCCACAACTGTAAGGCTCTCCAGAGGGTAGTGAGGTCTGCACAACGCATCACCGGGGGCAAACTACCTGCCCTCCAGGACACATTTACATTTACATTTAAGTCATTTAGCAGACGCTCTTATCCAGAGCGACTTACAAATTGGTGCATTCACCTTATGATATCCAGTGGAACAACCACTTTACAATAGTGCATCTAACTCTTTTAAGGGGGGGGGGGGGGTTAGAAGGATTACTTTATCCTATCCTAGGTATTCCTTAAAGAGGTGGGGTTTCAGGTGTCTCCGGAAGGTGGTGATTGACTCCGGTGACCTGGCGTCGTGAGGGAGTTTGTTCCACCATTGGGGTGCCAGAGCAGCGAACAGTTTTGACTGGGCTGAGCGGGAACTGTACTTCCTCAGAGGTAGGGAGGCGAGCAGGCCAGAGGTGGATGAACGCAGTGCCCTTGTTTGGGTGTAGGGCCTGATCAGAGCCTGAAGGTACGGAGGTGCCGTTCCCCTCACAGCTCCGTAGGCAAGCACCATGGTCTTGTAGCGGATGCGAGCTTCAACTGGAAGCCAGTGGAGAGAGCGGAGGAGCGGGGTGACGTGCGAGAACTTGGGAAAGTTGACACCTACACCACCCGATGTCACAGGAAGGCCATAAAGATCATCAAGGACAACAACCACCTGAGCCACTGCCTGTTCACCCCGCTATCATCCAGACGGCGAGGTCAGTACAGGTGCATCAAAGCAGGGACCGAGAGACTGAAAAACAGCTTCTATCTCAAGGCCATCAGACTGTTAAACAGCCACCACTAACATTGAGTGGTTGCTGCCAACATACTGACTCAACTCCAGCCACTTTAATAATGGGAATTTATGGAAATGTATGTAGAAATATATCACTGGCCACTTTAAACAATGCCACTTAATATGATGTTTACATACCCTACATTACTCATCTCATATGTATATACTGTACTGTATATCATCTACTGCATCTTGCCATCTTTATGTAATACATGTATCACTAGCCACTTTAAACTATGCCACTTTATGTTTATATACCCTACATTACTCATCTCATATGTATATACTGTACTCTACCATCTATTGCATCTTGCCTATGCCGTTCTGTACCATCAATTATTCATATAGCTTTATGTACATATTCTTTATCCCTTTACACTTGTGTATAAGGTAGTAGTTGTGGAATTGGTAGGTTAGATTACTCGTTGGTTATTACTGCATTGTCGGAACTAGAAGCACAAGCATTTCGCTACACTCGCAATAACATCTTCTAACCATGTGTGTGTGACAAATAAAATTTGATTTGAATTGGGTTGGGTTGAGGTCAGGTGATTGTGGAGGCCAGGTATTTTGCTTCAGCACTCCATCACTCTCCTTGTTCAATTAGCCCATACACAGCCTGGAGATGTGTTGGGTCATTGTCCTGTTGAAAATCTAATTATAGTCCCACTAAGTGCAAAACAGATGGGATGGCGAATCGTTGCAGAATGCTGTGGTTGCCATGCTGGTTAAGTGTGCCTTGAATTTTAAATAAATCACTGACAGTGAGTTTGACCATGAAGGCCTCATGAGAGCCAGTTTCATCATAGCTCTTAATGGCTCTTGTGAATGCACTTGAAGAAACTTTAAAAGTTAATTAAATTTTCCGAATTGACGGACCATGTCTTTAAAGTAATGATGGATGGTTGTTTCTCTTTGCTTATTTGAGCTGTTCTTGCCATTTTACCACAGAGGGCTATCTTCTGTGTACAACCCCTACCTTGTCACAACACTACTGATTGGCTCAAACTCATTAAGAACTAAAGAAATTCCACAAATTAACTTTTAAAAAGGCACACCTATTAATTGTAACGCATTCCAGGTGACTACCTCATGAAGCTGGTTGAGAGAATGCCAAGTGTGTGCAAAGCTGTCATTAAGGCGAAGGGTGGCTACTTTGCACAATCTCAAATATAAAATATTTTTATTTGTTTAACACTTTTTTGGTTACATGATTCCATATGTGTTACTTCATAGTTTTGATGTCTTCACTACTATATATTTTATTTTACCTATATAGTTGAGAACAAGTTCTCATTTACAACTGCGACCTGGCCAAGATAAAGCAAAGCAGTTCGACACATAACACAGAGTTACACATGGAGTAAAACAAACATACAGTAAATAATACAGTAGAAAAATAAGTCTATATACAATGTTAGCAAATGAGGTGAGATAAGGGACTATTCTACAATGTGGAAAATAATACAAATAAATAAAAACCCTTGAATGAGCAAACTTTTGACTGGTACTGTATATCTCATGACTAAGTTTCTGCCACCATTTCTCGCATCATTAATTTTAACACAAAGATCCTACCATGTCAAACGAACAAATGATCTGTCTGCATTCTGCATGAACAACCAAAACTATCGTTTTCCATCACAGCTGTAGTGATTTTTCGTTGTTGTTGGTGTATGACTTTACTCGCATAAACTGGATGGAAACGTAGTTAGCTGACATTGATTCTCTCAATTTGGGCATGGCAACAAATCTTGCATTACTTGTGTCATTATTTAAACTCAACGTCTAGTGAACAACCATGACGTCATAATGAGGCGCATTATCACGGAACATGACGTAGACAATAGGGAGATCAGATTGGTTTCTAGATCTGTAAACACAGAACCAGATAATCACAACACAAAATTAAACCGTGCTGTTTTCGTAATAATACCCAACAACTGGCGTCCATTTCAACTATCATACGATCGTTTTGCTGTTGAATCTCTCGGTGTGCGCATGCCAAATGGCGTAGTGCATGAGCAATCGAGAGGAAGTGGCGGGTGATCTGGGTCCGCACCTTTTCCGGTAACACAGCACCGCCACCGCTTTGACTGAACGACAGTAGAGAGAGGCAAGAGCGGGGAGAATCAACCTGGGGACCGGGGGTTGCCGCAGTTGTAGGTAAGCTACCTATCACATTTTCCAACGCGACGCCTTTTGTGTAAGCTTTAAAATTATTTTGCGCGCTATTTTCAGGCTGGAACAGTGCACTTTTGACATAAGGGTAGCCGATTAAAGTTGTTCTCTGTCTGTCTGACACCCCTCCCTTTTCTGAATTGCTCTTGTGTTACAGGGAGAGAGAGAGGAAGAGCGTAAAGTCGGATGAATCAATTACCTTTTGAGCATTCTAGACCTGGTTGTCCCCGGCGAAGATACGACTGGGGGTGATCTTATTTGTCTCCGGTACAATGAACTCCCGAATAGAATCGTTATTTTGAATCCGCCGATTGGAATAAGGGCAAGTGGACAGCCGGCAGACAAGGAGGAAGTCGGAACTACTACGGGCTTTTGAGAGGGCCTACTTTCTTAAACGCAACTATTAGGCTATATTTTTGGTATTTCTTTCTACATTATTGAAAACACCAAGGTACGCACCGGGACCTGAAATTTAGATTCGCTAATCGTTTGAATCAAATAGACTGAATTATAGTGTTGTGGATTATGAAAATATTTCCCCACCCTCTCCCGGCACCTAGACGTCAAATTCTCAACCACTTCAATTTCCCTTTGCACACCTCTCATAGTTCCTAGTTATTTTCTGACAGCTGTTAAGGTAACGGAATATTTGTATTTTTCAGTGAATAATTTTCCATTGCTTGCCCGCCATTCTAGACACGAGTATCTGGAACAGTCGTTTGTAACTGCCACCGTCTTTAAAAAAGTATACTTGTGTCAACCTACCACTGATAGACTGTCACGTGGACGTCTGCTGTCAGGCAACCTGCTACCGCAATAGAAACGAAACCTGTAACTTTTTTTTTTTTTTTATAACGATTTCTGCTCTATTGAAATCATAGGGAAGCTATTTAGATTTTTTTTCTAAGGAAGTGGATTGTTCATGCACAGCCTACAATATGGGGAAAATGCTCTCGAAGATCTTTGGCAACAAGGAGATGAGGATATTGATGCTTGGACTTGATGCTGCTGGCAAGACCACCATCCTCTACAAACTAAAGCTGGGCCAGTCCGTCACCACCATTCCCACTGTCGGCTTCAACGTTGAGACGGTAACCTACAAAAACGTGAAGTTCAACGTGTGGGACGTCGGGGGCCAGGACAAGATCCGGCCGCTGTGGAGGCACTACTACACCGGCACCCAGGGCCTCATCTTCGTGGTGGACTGTGCCGACAGGGACCGGATAGACGAGGCCCGCCAGGAGCTCCACCGGATCATCAACGACCGGGAGATGCGCGACGCCATCATCCTGATCTTCGCCAATAAGCAGGACCTGCCCGACGCCATGAAGCCCCACGAGATCCAGGAGAAGCTGGGCCTGACCCGGATCAGGGATAGGAATTGGTACGTTCAGCCATCGTGTGCTACCACCGGTGATGGACTATACGAGGGCCTGACCTGGCTCACCTCCAATTACAAATCTTAATGTTCATCACTTCTATGTTCAGCCTGGACTGTTTAGTTACAACAAGCAAAAAATAAGTGAAATGAACAAGAGATGGAAAAAATTACAAGCTGAGGCAATTAATGAATAATATGACTTCTCAGATGATTAAATGAAAAGTTTGATTATACTTTTTTTCTTTTGATAATGACTTCCCTATAACCCACATTTTCTTTATAAAGAAAAATACTATTGTTTTGGCTGGCTTTTCTTTCATATTTTTTCCCGCTTTGGCTCTGTAATATACTTCGCTCACATTCTTATCACTCAATACTTTGCTTTCAGAAGCTCTGAAAGATGCGTATTCACAAACAAAATCTCTTGTATGATGTTTTGGGGGATAGCAGGGTTCTATAGATACATTAGACAGCCTTTTCATACAGTATTCTCATGTCCCAACTTCCACCCAAAAGATGGGAAATGCCCCTTTGAGGACGTTACCCATTCATATCTGTGCCGGAAACAAAGGGGCAGCATCAGCATATCAGTTCAACTGCCACCATGTTTTTTTTAAGGATTAAGATTGTGTATTACGGACATGTAAGGACCTTACGAAGAAGTACTTTTTTCACTGGTGATTGATTGTATAAAAATAAAAAAAATGAAGAAAATGTTAGTACGTAATTCCTTAAACAGTGATTCCATCCATGATGTCTGCTAGGGAAGTTTTCTAAAAAGACACTATATGGATGCTGGAATATATGGAAACTGACATGGATGGATATTGTTGTATTTGTGTTCTGTTTTCGGATCAGAATCTTTTACCACTGGTCTCGTTTTGCCTCTTCTTCCAAGCGCTTCCATTTGCAGCTCTGGCTGGCTTTTGCGAAGCCCTGAGTTTATAGGTGCACCAACAGACTGACAGCATACTCATAGCTGAGTCTGCACTATAGGTGGGGGGGACTACCCTATCCATGAGAGGATGGGAAGACACATACTATAGGCCCCTTGACAAAGTGCACACTTGACTCTTGACTGACTCTTGGACCCCAGTAAGCGTTTACTTTTCAACCCCCCCCCCCCCACCATACCACTTCAATGGTGCTCTGCTCTCCAGTAACTGGGGCCTTCTGCGCTGCTCATTCACATCAGCTGTACAGCTCGTGTCATGCAGTCAGACAAGACTGTACCTTCTGTTCAGTATAGATAAGAAAATGCTTTGTTTAATTTTTTTGTTCAATTTGCTATGCTGACTAAATAATAAAGATATCCAGATCAACATGGAAGTGGAGCTTTTTCAATATGATGCCTTGTTGACTAACATGTACATGCTTAAACTATTTGAATGTCACAAAAGAGGAAGTAAACTTTGGCTGTTAAAAAAATTGATGTGTGAACTGTGAAGTCTGTTTGGTGTGTTTCCGTTGTGCTCTTTCATGGCGTGAGTCACAGGCTTTGAATAAGTGATGATCTCTGGTTTCGGGTTGTGATTGTCAGGTAGCTTAGACCTTACTTTCAAGGCCTCTATGTATCCCATAGTCCATTAGAATACTGTAGTAGGAGTCTCTGGTGTATTTAACCCAAAGTGCTTTTTGACATTTAGGGCTGTGTAAGCAAATCATGCCCAAGCTGTTTTTTATTTTGTGAATCTGTAAGGGGTTATAGTCAAACTCAAGTTTCTAAAATCAATTTTCACACTTGAAGTTGAAGAAAGTTAGTCCTTAAGTTGGTGTTGGTTTGAACGTAGGAGACTGCTGACAGATTGAACCCCACCACCTTGTCAATTAGCCTCAAATGGCCACAGATTGAGAGACGTTGACTGGATGGCACTGACTGACACTGGTCTACTTGTCTACAGAGATGGTAGATTAAAAAAAATCTGGTTATTTTTTAAAAATGGGTCACTCAAACAAAGCCTTGTCCTCAAGAACAAACAACACTCAGTGTATTCGAGTATGTACGTTAACACTTTCAATTGTATACATTCACAGATTTAAATAATACATAAGGCAAGGGAAAAAGGTTGGTGACATTGGAACATGCCCTTAGTTGCTCAAAGTAAGTTACTGTCATGGCAAATCTGTTGGCAAGTGTAACGTAATGCGTTTGTGTTCACACCAATGAGAACCTGCTTGGCGTCTCGGTTGGAGAGTGATGTCATCCTTCATGCTCATGTGACCCGTAGGGGGTGTCAGCCACACAAAAGGCCCCAGCCAGCTTGGCTGGCAGATCGCCCTGAGTAGACTATGCCCTTAGGTACAGATCTAGGATCAGTTTACCCGCTCCCAAATCCTAACATTAACCATTAGAGTGGGGGAATAAGAAAACCGACATTAGATAAGCTTCTATCGGCAAGTTCATCCCCAAAAAGAGAGGGAGTGTGAATGATTGGTGTGACATCAGCGACTGAAGTCAGAAAATGCTAGAGGGAGACATGCATGTCGGTGTGATCGTCGTTTGAGGTGTGGCACAGTTGTTCCAGAGAGAGCAGTCAGCCAAATGTGAAGCTTCAGTTTTGAGCTTATAGATGAGCGTGTATATGAACGTTCAGTGTGACCTTTATGATAAAGGAAAAAAACAAGGAGCAGTTTAAGGTATTACATATTTGCCATTTAGTATGCAGTTTGTGCAAATGTATTACCACACAATAATCCAGCAGCTAGTGCCCAGCACTTCTGGTTCTCTGTGAGGGAATGCCTTTCTCTGATGAAATGGAGGCATGGCTACGGTGTTGGCTAATGTGTTGTTTGTTCTGCGTCTGTTGGTTTGGAGTTTGACCTGGCTGTCGCTGTGTTGAAATGATCGACTTCCCTGTGACCCGGGCAGGCTGGACGAAGGAGGTGTAGTTAAACTGAAATCCACACCAGGGAGGTCAAATGGAGCTGCCTGCTATCTCCTCAAGACCGCTGCGCCACTCGGGAAGGTTCAAAGGCACTGCATCACAGTGCTAGAGGTGTCACTACAGACCCTCGTTCGATCCCGGGCTTTAGCACAACCGGCCTTGGTCGGGAGTGCCATAGGGCGGCGCACAATTGGCCCAGCGTCGTCCGGGTTAGGGGAGGGTTTGGCCGGGGTAGGCCGTCATTGTAAAATAAGAATTTGTTCTTAACTGAATTGCCTAGTTCAATAAAAGGTCAAATAAAACATGCTTTCACCACTGATGCTTTTACAACCGTCTTTAAAACGCAACTAAATTCTAGAGACAAAAGTAAAACTTCTCCACTCTCGCTGTATGGAACAATGTTTGAATAAGCAGTGTCTCCATTTGCTTGGTATGCAAACTAGAGATCGCAGCACACACAGCGAGGGGAGTTGAACTCTGGCTGTCTCAATCGACTAGTGTGGCTTACGCTCCTTTTTTCCTCTCCGTACCTTCATTTTCATTGGAAATAATCCGAAAACATTGGAGAAGCACCATATTGAATGCTGAGCAGGACATTGCTTTCACCAGGCCATCGCACATCAGCAAAGACAGAGAGGAGATGAGGTGAAGAATGCCATTCTAGACTATGGAGACTCAGCCATGTCGTGTTTAATTAGAGAGGCTCAGAAGCACACGTGTCAGAGGCCTCCCTACAGCTGTCACTGCACTCTGTGGCAGATCTAAAATAAATAGACAATAGCTAACAGTTAGTGCTATCTGGGATTCTTGGGACGTCCATACCCTAAACCCTAACCTTAACCCCTAGACTTAACCATTTTACATTTCAACTTCAAATGGGGTAACATCAGTGTTGGGACATCCCAAGGCTCCCGGATAGCACCGACTAATAGCGAACATCCTCTGCTGTCATTCTCACCTGTGGCCACATGTTAAACTCAACCGTTTGTGTTCTGCTGCGTTCATTATGGCTTTTGAACTTTAAGACTTAGACCTTCATGATAAAGACCTCTTTGTGAAGTTAGTTACATACCTGCCACATTTACACATTGAAGCTATATTCCCTGCTTTTCAGGTTCTACATTTTTTTTACAGCAAGATTAGGGGAACTACTATTGAATCACTCACTTTCCTCTAAGGTCTTAAAGATGGGTTTCGAAGTGAAAGTTATTTGAGGCATGTACAGTTGAAGTCGGAAGTTTACATACACCTTACCTTAGCCAAATACATTTAAACTCAGTTTCACAATTCCTGACATTTAATCCTTGTAAGAATTCCCTGTCTTAGATCAATTAGGATCACCACTTTATTTTAAGAATGTGAAATGTCAGAATAATAGTGGAGAGAATGATTTATTTGAGCTTTTATTTCTTTCATCACATTCACAGTGGGTCAGAAGTTTACATACACTCAATTAGTATTTGGTAGCATTGCCTTTAAATTGTTTAACTTGGGTGAAATGTTTTGGGTAGCCTTCCACAAGCTTCCCACAATAAGTTGGGTTAATTTTGGCCCATTCCTCCTGACAGAGCGGGTGAAACTGAGTCAGGTTTGTAGGCCTCCTTGCTCACACACGCTTTTTCAGTTCTGCCCACAAATGTTCAATACCTTGACTTTGTTGTCCTTAAGCCATTTTGCCACAACTTTGGAAGTATGCTTGGGGTCATGGTCCATTTGGAAGACCCATTTGCGACCAAGCTTTAACTTCCTGACTGATGTCTTGAAATGTTGCTTCAATATATCCACATAATTTTCCATCCTCATGATGCCATCTATTTTGTGAAGTGCATCAGTCCCTCCTGCAGCAAAGCACCCCCACAACATGATGCTGCCACCCCCGTGATTCACGGTTGGGATGGTGTTCTTCAGCTTGCAAGCCTTCCCTTTTTTCCTCCAAACATAACGATGGTCATTATGGCCAAAAATTTATATTTTTGTTTCATCAGACCGGAGGACATTTCTCCAAAAAGTACGATTTTTGTCCCCATGTGCAGTTGTAAACCATAGTCTGGCTTTTTTATGGCGGTTTTGGAGCAGTGGCGTCTTTCTTGCTGAACGGCCTTTCAGGTTATGTCGATATAGAACTCGTTTTACTGTGGCTATAGATACTTTTGCACTTTTCGCACTTAAGTTAATCTCTAGGAGTCAGAACGCGTCTCCTTACTGAGCGGTATGACGGCTGCGTGGTCCCATGGTGTTTATACTTGCGTACTATTGTTTGTACAGATGAACGTGGTACCTTCAGGCATTTGGAAATTGCTCCCAAGGATGAACCAGACTTGTGGAGGTCTACAATATTTTTTTTGAGGTCTTGGCAGATTTCTTTTGATTTTCACATGATGTCAAGCAACGAGGCACTGAATTTGTAGGTAGGCCTTGAAATACATCCACATGACACCTCCAATAGGCTAATTGACATAATTTGAGTCAAATCAGAAGCTTCTAAATCCATGACATCATTTTCTGGAATTTTCCAAGCTGTTTAAAGGCACAGTCAATTTAGTGTATGTTAACATCTGACCCACTGGAATTGTGATACAGTGAATTATAAGTGAAATAATCTGTCTGTAAACAATTGTTGGAAAAATTACGTGTGTCATGCACAAAGTAGATGTCCTAACCGACTTGCCAAAACTATAGTTTGTTAACAAGAAATTAGTGGAGTGGCTGAAAAACAAGTTTTAATGACTCCAGCCTAAGTGTATGTAAACTTCCGATTTCAACTGTATGTAGTTAGTAAAGGCAAACCTGCTTGGGTTTTGCTGGGTGGATTTAGCCCTGAGCCAAACCATTGTCTGCCGCAGGGTAGGGGTGGACCGATCTATTGCGTTCGTTTGGAGGGGGTGAACTCAAACAATACTGTTTAAATGGACCTTGTTACCGGTTCCCTGTAATTTGTTTACTCAGGCCTCCTCCCTGATATTAATCTTAATGCTGTGTTGAATCACACACACACACGCACGCACACACACTCAACAATTCTTACTTGAACAAAACAGAACTGTTCATTCATAGACATCGCAACCACATGCAGTGTTACTTTGGTTACTCATGATTTATTATATTGAACTGTACACATTTACAATCCAAAAATACAGGTTAAGGGGATGTTTGTTGCGTTCATTGTAGTTACAAAATAAGTGTTAATGACGTTCATCAGGTCTATTTGCACATCTGGGGCCTACCTGTGAAACGACACACACACACACAAAACGCACACCCACATGAACCTAACCCCATACTAGCATTAACAAAGCAGCAGTTGAGACGAGACACACCTCTACGGAATTCTGTTTAATACTCAAACACAATCTCTCCTGAATCTTCTTGCTAAACTCCTTCAAGGTTGCATTTGTATACCTTTCTAAACCCAGAGCTCTAGTTTGTGTCTTTCTATAGAATAAGGAACTGGAGTTCTCAACTCAAAGTGAAAGGAGAAGTGTTGTCAGTGTTGGGTCCTTGGGACAGTGACATAATGAAATTAAACTCCCATTCACTGAATATAACCTTGATTTATTCCATTGCATCAAACAGCAGACACATCAAGATTGTATTCAATGAGTTTGGATGAACTCTTCGTTAGCATAGACGTGCCTGTACACATCTGTTTGCATGTGTGTTTGAAGTGGATCATGTAAATATGTACCACGTCTACCAGGGCGCAGCATAAACTGGTTGTGGCGTCCCGACAAGTTCTCTAAAACACTTTGAGGACCACCAACACTGTGTGGACAGTGAGAGTTGGATGTAAACTAGGTCTCTAGATCTCCAAATATTCCATTGTAAACATTTGAGGGTAACGGATGATGAAAAATAAATGCTTTACATGTATCATTGTTATTCCCTTGCTTCAAGTTTGACATTAGGGAGGTTAGAGATTACTGTTGGCTATTATATATTTTTACAGAGTAGGCCTATATTTTCGATTATGTCCCAACCTTTGAATCTATCATTCTTAAGAGACACGCAGCAATCTGATGTGTAAAACATCAAACAGAAAGAACTCAGTATCAGAATCAGTGGGAAGGAAGGCCTACTGTATGGCGACAAGCACATATACCGAGACTCCACCTTCAGGTAGTCTGATCAATGAATAGTCATTATCTGCCTCCTCTACTGCCCTGACATCCTGTTCACGAGCAACAGCAGACAGCATCTTACTGTCTAACCTATTAGACAAGAACTAAGCTAGTACCCTGAAAACTCTAAATGAATTCCTTTCTCCTCATCTCCTTTCCATTATCCGTAGCCTTGAGCGTGGAATCGGACGATAAAGTCACAAGATAGGTGAAACATTTCACCTATACCCAGTGTGTCTTTATATGACTGCAGATGAAAGACAGGAAGCCACTTTAGTCTAATGAGACACACACACACACACAGTCTGGTCAGCTGTGGATGCTTTACACAGCTCTATAAAACAACCATGCTGTGCTTTAACAGAGTCACTTAGCCTTGAGGCTGCAACTAGCCTCTTTAGAAAATGTCACAGAGAGCTTTTCCCTTTGTCCATATGCTAACAATTACACAGGGCCTAGAGGACGTAGTGCATCTGGTGGCAGTATGTTGAGGCGAGGATGCATCCCTTGGCCCTCGAAAACAGGATGTGATGCGAGCTGCCAGACCTAAATGAATGTGAGAGGAATCGGAGCCCTGTTCATATTTTAACAAAAATGTACCTTTCCTTTCTAGCTTCCTTGGGCTGCGTTTACACAGGCAGCCCACTTCTGATATTTCTTCCACAAATTGGTCTTTTGACATCAGATCTTTTTCAGAGCTTATCTGATTGGTCACAATACCAATTAGTGAAAAAAATATCAGAATTGGTCTGCCTGTGTATACGCAGCCTTGGAGTCACTGATCACCCGATTAGTTAGGTGAACACAATGCTTATCCAATCATGCCGAGTGATTACTTCCAGGGAAGGGAGGAAGGACAGATATCTTTGAAGTGTTGTTATAGGTTCCAAATATAAAAGGAATTATGTGTTTCCTGTTCCCCTATGCAGTTTCACAGGAAGCGACACTAACAGCTTTTATGTTGGTCCTAAGGGAGCCCAGTCTTGATTCTCCACCTAGCATGGTTCAGGTGCACCTGCAGTGTAGGGTACTGTATAAAACACTGGATCAATCCAATGCTACAGAGGAAATGAGCCAAAGAGGAGAATTGGAATTAGGCTCCTGTACTATGATAACAACCCTTCCTTCTACTAAAAGACAGACATTCTCTAATCTACTTGAGTACTTCTGAAAATAAAACAATCAAAGCCACATTTAGGAATGACTCGATCCAGATCCAATATATCAGTCCAGTTTTGTGTTTGTTAATTGGCAAAGCGACTGCAATTATGCGGAATGAGTTTAAGAGGAATCCTGCCACGTCAGCAAGACCATGCAGAATGGCGTAATCAGCCGACTAAAATCCTCTGCACACGTACACTCACACATTGACCCTTGGTTGACTAGCCAGTGTTCAGTACTCAATAGAAGAGTGGGATAATGAGTGGAGTCAGGAGGAGGGCTTGTACATGGTGTGACATAAATCAATATGTGAAGTGAGACTAATTAATAAAGTTATATCATATTATGTCATATTTACAGCGATTCCCTTCATCCCGAATAACACTAATACACTCAAAGACCAACTGAAGTGACTCATATTGTTGTTCTCAGATCTCTGCCACTTAGATTATAGCGATGGAGGCTCCTATTCACTATGAAGGAAATTATTGATACTGTGGAACTGAGAACAGGAAGTCAATTACTCTAAATGTCGCTTTCCCTGTGGTCTATCCACAAACACACACACACACACACACACATACACACACGTACCTGCTGCAGACCCTCACATAAAAACAGCATCCTTAAATAGCCTGGACACACACACACACAAAGCCCCCAGTCTGTTTATCCCAGCTAACTCTAGCCTAGTCTGCAGTTGTTGTCCCACAGGCATGGCTGGTGATGACTCAGGGGAGGGCAGTTGGTTTCCTTGTCTTACATTCCATACAATACTGGCTGTTTTCCTAGATGGAATGCAACAGTGCTGTCATGTCTTTGTTGAGAGGTAGAGAACATTTTTGAGGTCACTTAGATACAGTATCTTCAACGCAGAGTAAGACATATCTTGTCATATCTTGTTTTTGTTATGTAACTAACTACTGTGTACTAGTAGTTGATATCTGTTATGGAAACATGTTATGGAGAGTTTGTTGGCTAGCCACAGGTCCTTTTTAACCACAAGGATATTTGTCTGTCTCAGTGTGTGAGCTCGTTGCCCTCATCACATTGGCAACTCTTACTTTCCCCTAGTTGTCAATATGGTAAATGGTCACATTGAAGACCACAGATTTTAAATTCCAGACACGTTCACAGAGTAATCATTTCAAGGCAGCAGTTTCCACTGCTGTATACTCTCTCTTGTTTCATGGTTATTAAGTACATCTTTATACAGTAGAAGGACACTAAACCATGTTAGTGCCATTCTACGAGAGTGGCTTTGATTGAACACGTGTGTGTATTGACATGCTTCTCTTTGCTTTAAAGATCAGATAGTGCAGGTCATGTCTGCTGTAGGGATCAAAGGTTGTTTCTGTGACTTAACCGAGCACTGGAGTGTAACTGCTGCTCTTCACTACTCGTCACAAAGCTGTTTCCTGTTGGCTCTAGTCCTCCTCCTTTCACCCCCTCTTCCCCCCCCCTCACTGTATGCTTTCCGTCTTTCTCTCTCTCTTATTCTGTCTGTAGGGACTTTGTGTGTGTGTGTGTGTGTGTGTGTGTGTGTGTGTGTGTGTGTGTGTGTGTGTGTGTGTGTGTGTATGTATATGTGGGTGCCTGTTTGTGAGCATATGTACTTGTGTGGCCTATTGTCAATAATTAAAAAAAATATGAAATACCAATCAACGGCATAATTGCTTTTGTAAAATTACACTAAACAATTACATTTTCCTTGTGTAGCCTGTAGAGGAGCCTGTTGTGTGTGGGCCCATAGAGAATGAAAAACCTTGAAGAATCTACGGAGCCATCTGCTGCATAATGACTGCTCTTTGCGGGAGACTGACGTTGCTCAGCAGGGGCCACTCACCCATACATACAAACAGAGAAATGACTCTTCATATCAACTGAACTACTGACACACATAAAAACCCTCCATATCATATCAGCTGAACTACTGACACACATATAATCTTCCATATCATATCAGCTGAACTACTGACACACATATAACCCTCCATATCATATCAGCTGAACTACTGACACACATATAACCCTCCAAATCATATCAGCTGAACTACTGACACACATATAACCCTCCATATCATATCAGCTGAGATACTGACAAACATATAACCCTCCATATCATATCAGCTGAACTACTGACACACATATAACCCTCCATATCATATCAGCTGAGATACTGACAAACATATAACCCTCCATATCATATCAGCTGAACTACTGACACACATATAACCCTCCAAATCATATAAAATGTGAAGGAACAGCCAAAAGCATCCAAAGCTCTGTTCGGTTAGTGAGCCCTCAGCCACGAGGTGAGAGCACTGCACTGCTAAATACTGTACCTTTACTTTGTTTGCACTTGTTTCCCTGGTGATCGCCTGACACCTGCTGTATGGCATGAGAGAGAGGGAGAGAGGAGGGGGGATATAAGCATTAGACACTAGAAATTGAGTCTGCTAGGCATTTTGTAGAAGAGAAGCGAGTTAAATCAGAGGGGAATATTGGATCGTTACTACTTCTCCCATAGTCTGCCAAATTAAGTCCCATTCATCATTCAGATCAGCCTTAGCAGCCAATACCTCAACCACAAGCAGGAAACATCTTGATGATGAATGTGGAGCATCCAGAGCCATTACATAATTACTGTGTGCGTGCGTGTATGCGTGTGTGTGTGTGAAAGAGAGGATGACAAAAATAATGTGAGAGTGGGAAAGAGGGGGGGAATGTGTGCTTTGTGTGTTTATGTTACGTATGACTGGTAGTTAAAACATGGTAGTAGTGAGTATATGCTTTGTGCGTTTGCACGTGTGTGTCTGTACATGTGTGTGTGTATATATGTGTGTTTCCAAAAACAAACTCTCCACTGGCTGCTCTGTGCTCTTGTTCTAGGACTGAAATAAATCTGCATCCAACAGCTGGCTGCATAGTGATAGCATAAAGTAATGCATTCCTTACTAACACAATAATAAGAACCCACAGTCAGATCTCAAATCATATCACCAAATATGGTTCCCAGACAGTCTCTCTCTGACACTCCACTATTGGGTGTTATCTGCTTTCTACACTGTAATCAAGGATTCCAATTACACATTGAAGAATTATTGTTCTGTGCCTCTATTGAGATATACTGTATGTCACAAATGTCATGTGGAGCCTGAACACATAATCTTGATTGAGTTGCCAGCTGGTGGGAAGAGAGGGGACAACTGATAGTGGACTACATGAAAAGGAGGGCCGAACACGCCCCCATTCATATCGAAGGGGCTGTGGTGGAGCGGGTCGAGAGTTTCAAGTTCCTTGGTGTCCACATCACCAACAAACTATCATGGTCCAAACACACCAAGACGGTCATTAAGAGGGAACGACAACACCTCTTCCCCCTCAGGAGACTGAAAAGATTTGCTATGGGTCCCCAGATCCTCAAAAGGTTCTACAGCTGCACCAACGACAGCATCCTGACCGGTTGCATCAAAGCCTGGTATGGCAACAGCTCGGCATCCAAGCTTCCTGCCATCCAGGACCTATATACTCGGCGGTGTCAGAAGGCCCAAAAATTTGTCGAAGACTCCAGCCACCCAAGTCATAGACTGTTCTCTCTGCTACCACACGGCAAGCGGTACCGGAGAGCCAAGTCTAGGTCCAAAAGCTTCCTTAACAGCTTCTACCCCCAAGCCATGCTGAACAATTAATCAAATGGCCACCCGGACTATTTACGTTGACCCCCCCGGTGACCCTTTTTTTAGACTACTGCTATTCACTGTTTATTATCTATGCATAGTCACTTTACCCCTACCTACATGTACAAATTACCTCGACTAACCTTCACCCCCGCACATTGATACCTGTATATTGCCTCTGTATTGTTACTTTATTGTGTTACTTTTATTATATTTTTTACTTTAGTTTATTTAGTAAATACTTTCTTAACACTATTTATTGAACTGCATTGTTGGTTAAGGGCTTGTAAGTAAGCCTCTCACGGTAAGGTACCTGTTGTATTTGGCGCATGTGACAAATCAAATTTAATTTGAAATCATGGCCAATCAATTGAATTTACCACTGGTGGACTCCAATCAAGTTGTAGAAACATCTCAAGGATGATCAATTGAAACAGGATGCACCTGAGCTAAATGTTTTGTCTCATAGCAAAGGGTCTGAATAATTATGTTTTATCATACATTTGCAAAAACATCTAAAAACCTGTTTTCGCTTTATCGTTATGGGGTATTGTGTGTAGATTGAGGAGGGAAAATATTTGATTCATTTTAGAATAAGGCTGTAACGTAACAAAATGTGGAAAAAGTAAAGGGGTCTAAATACATTCCGAATGCACTGTATGTACAGTGCGTTGTCCCTCAGGTCAGTTGTCTTGGGCCAATACTATTCTCTATTTTTACAAATGATTTGCCACTGGTCTTACATAAAGCTAGAATGACTATGTATGTGGATGAGTCCACACTCTACATTCTAAATAACGAGTCAGTCAGTATCAGAATGGATTATTAATAATGGACTGGTCTTAAATGCATCGAAAACTGAAAGCTTTGTGTGTGGTTCAAAACATCCTCCAAGACCTAAACATCAACTGGATGTGTGCATTAGGGTGTGACTAGGTGACCATATTACCGCCATTACCGGTGGTCATGAAGGAAGTCAAATTCCACATGACCATTTAGTCACATAATTAAGCTTCTCCAAACTCTGATGCTGCTGGTCATTAGTAGCCTACCAAACTAGCTAACTACCTGGTACTCAGCACCCTAAACACTCTGACATCAATGCAAATGCATTCGAAAATCTAATCAAACACTGATGTTGTGCAATATTTCTATAGGCTATGCAATTGCGAGAGAAAACAGAGTGATGGCCGCTAATAAAAAGACGAGCATCCCATCAGCTTTCTATAGGCTAGGCCTACTATATTTATTTCTCAGCTTTCCTAATATTAAACAGGATCGGTGGGTCCCCCGTGGGACAGTTGAGCTAACGTAGGCTAATGTGATTAGCATGAGGTTGTAAGTAACAAGAACATTTCCCAGGACATAGACATATCTGATCTTGAAGCTTAAAATCTTGTTAATTTGACTGCACTGTCCAATTTACAGTAGCTATCACAGTGAAAGAATACCACGCATGCTATTGTTTGAGGAGAGTGCACAGTTATGAACTTGAAAATGTATTAATAAACCAATTAGGCACATTTGGGCAGTCTTGATAAAACATTTTGAACAGAAATGCAATGATTCATTGGATCTGTCTAAAACGTTGCACATTCACTGCTGCCAACTAGTGGCCAAAATCTAAATTGTGCCCGGGTTGGAATAATACATTATGACCTTTCTCTTGCATTTCAAAGATGATAGTACAAAAAAATACAAACGCATGTTTTTTTTCTTTGTATTATCTTTTACCAGATCTAATGTGTTACATTCTCCTACATTAATTTAACATTTCCACAGACTTCAAAGTGTTTCTTTTCAAATGGTATCAAAAATATGCATGTCCTTGCTTCAGGTCCTGAGCTACAGGCAGTTAGATTTGGGTATGTCATTTTAGCCTTAAGAGATTTTAAGCACATTGATTATATTTACAACATGAGTATAGCCTACCAGGCTGGCATGAAAATAAACCATGGGGAAAAGGGTCCTCCATTCGCTATTTAAGTGCATAGATGACATTTATTTTTTCCCGCTGCCCTTGTTTCGATACAGGTGCATGATAATGGTCCATTCTAAATCAAAACAAATGTCACACATATATTATTTAGTATATGTATTAAAGATTAAATCAAGGAAAGCCAGATAGGCTAATATTGTCACCTATCACTTGTGAATTATTGGCTTCCGAGTGCCGCAGCGGTCTAAGGCACTGCATCTCAGTACTAGAGGTGTCACTACAGACCCTGGTTCGATTCCTGATCGAACAAATCTGATCTGTATCACAACCGGCCGTGATTGGGAGTCCCATATGGCAGCGCACAATGGGCCCAGCGTCGTACTGGTTAGGGTTTGGCCAGGGTAGGCCGTCATTGTAAATAAGAATTTGTTCTTAACTGACTTGCCCAGTTAAATAAATCAATTATACACTGCTCAAAAAATAAAGGGAACACTTAAACAACGCAATGTAACTCCAAGTCAATCACACTTCTGTGAAATCAAACTGTCCACTTAGGAAGCAACACTGACAATAAATTTCACATGCCCTCATACCACCCTCATGGAGTCTGTTTCTGACCGTTTGAGCAGACATATGCACATTTGTGGCCTGCTGTAGGTCATTTTGCAGGGCTCTGGCAGTGCTCCTCCTTGCACAAAGGCGGAGGTAGCGGTCCTGCTGCTGGGTTGTTGCCCACCTACGGCCTCCTCCACGTCTCCTGATGTACTGGCCTGTCTCCTGGTAGCGCCTCCATGCTCTGGACACTACGCTGACAGACACAGCAAACCTTCTTGCCACAGCTCGCATTGATGTGCCATCCTGGATGAGCTGCACTTCCTGAGCCACTTGTGTGGGTTGTAGACTCCGTCTCATGCTACCACTAGAGTGAAAGCACCGCCAGCATTCAAAAGTGACCGAAACATCAGCCAGGAAGCATAGGAACTGAGAAATGGTCTGTGGTCACCACCTGCAGAACCACTCCTTTATTGGGGGTGTCTTGCTAATTGCCTATAATTTCCACCTTTTGTCTATTCCATTTGCACAACAGCATGTGAAATGTATTGTCAATCAGTGTTGGTTCCTAAGTGGACAGTTTGATTTCACAGAAGTGTGATTGACTTGGAGTTACATTGTGTTGTTTAAGTGTTCCCTTTATTTTTTTGAGCAGTGTATATTATCACGTATTTTTGCGACTTTTTCGAATCATAGTCACACACCTCATGTAGCCTAGCCCATTGGCCTAAATGTTTTAATAAGGTTTGTATCACAACTAAAGCGGCCAAATAACTTCTTAAAATGAAGCACATTAATCCGCTTTACAAGGGGTAGAGACTAACTGGCAAATATATAAACAGCACGTGAGTTTCAAGTTTGGGGAAGCTCATTTTCACCATAAAAATGCACTTTTATAATAAATAATTACATGCATAATTAGTGTTTTGCGCGAATGAAACATATGCGCTTATAGCCTACTACCATGTGCTCATTGCTTCACTTATAATGTGAAGAAATAGCCTAATAGTTTATCAACATTTTAATGTAAACTTTCTGATCTGTTGCGTTCAGCCACATTGCATAAAAAAATGTGTTTTGATGCTAGTGGTTGTATTAATTTGGGATCTATCGCATCCCACAAGTGTCCCAGACTATGTACGGAATATTTATTTATCGCACAGAATAGAATATGTCAACTTTTGTACAAGAAGATTGACATAGGCTAGTACTTTTTCTGTTCGTTAGGCCTACTCATCTTGTTGATCATCTTGTTGGCTGACGAAAAGTAAATGTGTACAGTTCTTCCAATACGCACCTCGGAATTGGATAAGGATGGGCGCAGTTGCGTCGCGGATGTGTCTGTCTTCATTTGTAGCCTGTGAGAAAAACCCAATGACTTGACGGAGAACCATGTGAGTGAGAGGGCTTCCTTTTGCACAGCACACTGAGGAAGAAGGCCACAACTTAGCACTCCGGGTCGCAAAAGGCATGGATTTTTTTATGGTGCATTACGGCCACAAAGGGGATGCCGCCGTGAAATTCGAGGCATTATCAAGAGCTTGTCAAATTGTAAATGAGAGACTAATGAAGTGTGTACAGCCTGCGCAAAACACAAAGCAGAGCTCATGCCTTTCAGGCGACTTTTTTCAAATTCACATTAGAATCTCTTCATGCAGCCTTACAATGTATTAAAAAGCAAAACATAGCCCAACGTTTGTAGAACAACTAAAGCTACATTAATAACTCTAAATGAAGCATATAGGACTACCTATTTATTTGTTGACTGCTCAACATAGAATAGCCGCATGTGTGCACTCCCTCAAATCGTTTGGGAGACAATAATTATATTTTATTCAGCTTTGTTCGATTGTATTCTTCATAATATAAAATAATGCCACGGAATTATAAGCAAATCTTGTCTGCTAAATGAACTAGTGTAGCCATTTGACATCCATTTGGCATAGCCACATCATGACCTAGCATAAGGACAACTGAGAATGCTATTCTTTTCTTCTGAAATAGACTACATTTTCATAACATGCTTCTTTAGACCTGTCTGAAAGAAATAATGGATTTATTGTGAAGGTGTAGGCTATTTTACATGGATTCATTCGACTTTTTAAAATGGCTTATAGGCTATGTGTGGAAACCAGGAGATGATTCAAAAAAACACCGTCTGACGAAATTTCGTGACCGCCACAGGTATAACATTGGATGGTAAATTATCATGGTTAAGTCATATTGACAAAGTTGTTGTGAAGATGGGGAGGTGTATGTCTGTTATAAACAGATGTTCTGTGTTTTTTACACAATTCAACTGTACTAGTTAAGGCTCTGGTCTTGTCTCGTCTTGATTACTGTCCAGTAATATGGTCAAGTGCAGCAAAGAAAGATCTAACAAAGTTGAAGCTGGCTCAAAACAGAGGAGCACGTACATAACTAACACATGTATACCTCACTTTTGTTGCGTATTAGAAATAGCTGTATGGTCGATAGGGCTTTAGACGTTTTACTCGGAGAACGGTTTTCAACTCTCCCGGAATTGACCTTTACCTCCCAGGGAGCAGCTAAAGCCGACTGAAATGAATACCTTCAAATGTACAGTGTTGAAGGATGAATGACTTTCATGATCTCCCAGAGGGAGTTTGATCCCAATCGGCAACCCTAGTCGCAGGTGATGCTTCAGCCTTAGAACCAGTCTCTGACCTTGTGCAGGCCTAACAGATTCCATTACAGGCTCAGTGGCATACCATGGCCTGGCTGGGTCTCATTCAAAACCTGCAGGGCAAAGCTCACGTTCTGCCTGGTCATAGAGTGAAGAACAACAACACAGGGAGATGGACAGCATGGCTCTGTGCAGTGATTAGACCCTACTGGACATGTGACTGACCAGGTTGTCTATGTATGTGACTCCAAATCTGTGTACGCCTTCTGGGATAAAGGCTGACAGCTGGGAGTCTTCATGTTTCATCCATGGTTACTCATCATACGACAAATCCTATTTTCACTTAGTCTCCAATTGACACTAATGCATGACTAAGTGAACATTTTACTTAAGTGGAGGATTCGCCCCCACGTTTAGGTAGTTTGGTAAACCACCTCCACTACCTACATGGCGAGACCTCCGTTGGAAAGTTCCACTGAAGACTCTTGAGGTTCTTTGTAGAGGTCGACCGATTAATCGGCATGGCCGATTAATTAGGGCCGATTTCAAGTTTTCATAACAATCGGTCATTTTTGGACGCCGATTATGGCCGATTACATTGCACTCCACGAGGAGACTGCGTGGCAGGCTAACTACTTGTTACGCGAGTGTAGCAAGGAGCCAAGGTAAGTTGCTAGCTAGCAGTAAATTTATCTTACAAAAAACAATCAATCTTAACATAATCACTAGTTAACTACACATGGTTGATGATATTCCTAGTTTAACTAGCTTGTCCTGCGTTGCAAATAATCAATGCAGTGCCTGTTAATTTATCATTGAATCACAGCCTACTTCGCCAAACGGGTGATGATTTAACAAGCGCATTCACGAAAAAAGCATTGTCGTTGCACCAATGTACCTAACAATAAACATCAACGCCTTTCTTAAAATCAATACACAAGTATATTTTTTTTACCTGCATATTTAGTTTAAAGAAATTCTTGTTAGCAGGCAATATTAACCAGGGAAATTGTGTCACTTCTATTGCGTTCTGTGTAAGCAGAGTCAGGTTATATGCAGCAGTTTGGGCCACCTGGCTCGTTGCGAACTGTGAAGACCATTTCTTCCTAACAAATACCGTAAGTCATTTGCCAGAATTTTACATAATTATGACATAACATTGAAGGTTGTGCAATGTAACAGCAATATTTAGACTTATGGATGCCACCCGTTAGATAAAATACAGAACGGTTCTGTATTTCACTGAAAGAATAAACGTTTTGTTTTCTAAATGATAGTTTCCGGATTTAACCATATTAATGACCTAAGGCTCGTATTTCTGTGTGTCAATTATATTATAATTAAGTCTATGATTTGATAGAACAGTCTGACTGAGCGGTGGTAGGCAGCAGCAGGCTCGTAAGCATTCATTCAAACAGCACTTTCCTGCGTTTGCCAGCAGCTCTTCGCAATGGTTGAAGCACAGCGCTCTTTATGACTTCAAGCCTATCAACTCCCGAGATTAGGCTGGCAATACTCTAGTGCCTATAAGAACATCCAATAGTCAAAAGGTATATGAAATACAAATGGCAGAGAGAGAAATAGTCCTATAATTCCTATAATAACTACAACCTAAAACCTCTTAACTGGGAATAATGAAGACTCATGTTAAAAGGAACCACCAGCTTTCAAATGTTCTCATGTTCTGAGCAAGGAACTTAAACTTTAGCTTTTTTACATGGCACATATTGCACTTTTACTTTCTTCTCCAACACTGTGTTTTTGCATTATTTAAACCAAATTGAACATGTTTCATTTTTTATTTGAGACTAAATTGATTTTTATTTATGTATTATATTAAGTTAAAATAAAAGTGTTCATTCAGTATTGTTGTAATTGTCATTATTACAAATATATATATAAAAATCGGCATCTGCTTTTTTTGGTCCTCCAATAATCGGTATCGGTGTTGAAAAACCATAATCTGTCGACCTCTAGTTCTTTGGGACAGTGAGGTGGCTTGTCAATTCAACACAGCTATTTATGGTGATAAATAGATACCCTATTTATTTCCTCACTGATATTTTGAAAACTTTCAGAACTTTGTGACAAGCACCGCCTTCCTGTGGCCAGAAGCAGACCTTGTTCTACCGAAGCGAACAGTCCCTGAGTTTAAGCGACGAGAGAATTTCAGTTCTCTCTCTCTCTCTCTCGATGGCACACTATGGTATTTCACCCAGTAGATACGGGAATATATCAAAATTGGGTTTGTTTTCAAATTCTTTGTGGATATGTGTAATCTGAGGGAAATGTGTCTTTAATATTGTCATCTTTCTCTCTCACTCTCTCTCATACACACACAGGGCGAGAGAGGGGAAGTGTGAGGTAGTTAGCAGTAGTCTGCTACCATTTGTCAAAGAAAATACGTTGACCCAATGTAACTGTTGGATTTTGAAGGTACAGAAATTAGGGAACATTTACAGATATTTCACAAAATTATATTTAAAAAGTACAGACAAGTATACAATGCTGTAGAATGTAGATGTGTAACTAATCACCTGTGTGAAGCTAGCCACAATTTGCGGTTCGCCTTCAACATAACTTCCCCACTGAAACTAATCAAACGGACACAAATTGTTGAGTAATGCCATAGTTAGTCTAGTGCAAAAAAAGGTTAGAATGTTGTAATTTAACTTAAAAATAAATACAATTCATTAATTTGACAAAACAGTAAAATAACAGTTCAAATCCCATTGCTGATTTATTAGACTGTGTAATTGCAGTGGGGACCCAGCATTCAGGGAAAGTGGGGCAGAGCCCCACCTGTTTTGAGCTCCACTTGTTTAGATATTTATTTGGGCATTAATTCATGTCACATATCAGTTTGTAAACATTTTTTATTTTTTTTTATTAATTTTTCTCCCATTTTCTCCCCAATTTTCGTGGTATCCAATCGCTAGTAATTACTACCTTGTCTCATCGCTACAACTCCCGTACGGGCTCGGGAGAGACGAAGGTCGAAAGCCATGCGTCCTCCGAAGCACAACCCAACCAGCCGTACTGCTTCTTAACACAGCGCGCCTCCAACCCGGAAGCCAGCCGCACCAATGTGTCGGAGGAAACTGTTAGTAAAACGTTTACTGTTGACAGGAGAACAAGAGGAGACAATAGGACAAGGTGGATAATTTTATAATAAGGCCGTTTAATCACATGTAAAGATATCTTAGTAAAATCTTGCAGCAAGGCTCTTTCTGTCTGATTCTTATTGAACCGTCCGGAAAAGAGGTAGTTTCAAGAATTGTACAGTATTATATAGACAACAAGCAAAGTAGGTAGATCTGCGAGTCTGGCCTTCCGATTGGTCGATCTGGGTCTTGGGTAGTCCTGAACAGGCCTGGTGTCCACGTTCCATTGGTTCCTGAGATAGTTCTTTGTCTTGAGCTCCAACCATGTGTTGGGTTTGTTCTGTGGTTATTATGGGGGAGGGGAATTATGTGTGTCTGTAGTTGGTGTCTTAATAAGTCCAGCATATGTCCAAGAGAAATGAGGAGTATGTGTATTTTTGTATAAAATATGGCTTATGTTGAAATGTAGTTATTACTAGTTTCCAGTCTCTATTACAATTTCTTACAAAACACTGTGTACCTGGCCCCCTTGGCTGGCTCGCACTGCGCCCGGCCCGCCACAGGAGTCGCTGGAGCGCGATGAGACAAGGATATCCCTACCGGCCAAACCCTCCCTACCCCGGACGACGCTATGCCAATTGTGCGTCGCCCCACGGACCTCCCAGTCGCGGCCGGCTGCGACAGAGCCTGGGCGCGAACCCAGAGACTCTGGTGGCGCAGTTAGCACTGCGATGCAGTGCCCTAGACCACTGCGCCACCCGGGAGGCCCCAGTTTGTAAACATTACAAAATATATAACAATTGAGTTAATAAAGTCGCATACAAACATATTTTTTGCTTTCTTAAGGCAGCTCCAAATTGCAGCTGTTTCAGCCTAGTTCAGTGCTTTCTGTCTTGGTGTGGCAGCCAGCATAAAATACAGAGCGTAGGGGTTGGTAATGTTCTCTAGTTGCACCGTGATTGGCTCAGTGTTTTGTCACTCATGGGGACACTACTCCCAGAAAACTCTACAGAGAGAGCTAGAAAATTCAAGCTCCTTAGGTGCTGCCATAGATTTACATTAGAAGTGCCCATCCAAAAAGGCTCAAGGTCATTGGCTACAGATAAAATAACATCAAATCACATTATATCTACCGTAGCTTTGATTGGACTTATCATGTCATCATACTTTCAAAATCTTAGCAAGCAATCTAGACAAGCGGTCATCATGAATCAAGTCGACAATCTACTGGCATATCCTTTTCAATACTTGTCATATGAAGAGAAATTATAGATAAAACGTATCGGTGCTCATCGGCCATTGGACATAAACATTACACAACAGGTTGGAAATCGCAGATTCAACAATGAGTGGTTTGGAAGGAATCAGTGGCTAACTGCAAGCGTTACAAAGCAATCACTAGCCTGCTATTCAGTGGAAAGGGTGTGCGGTCCAAGTCTGGGTTAAGGGTCTATTTTCCAAGCTTAAAATGATCAACATTCACATGCAACACCATGGGCCAGAAAAGGTTGAATACATTGGCCATGTTGTCAATGAGCATAACTACTGCTGCGTTCAAAACAACTGGAAACTTGGAACTGGGAAATCTCAGACTTCAGTGAGTTCAAGACAACTGGGAACTCCGAAAAAAATTCACTCCGACTGGGAAAATATGTTTTTGTAACTATAACGCTAGTATTAACTCGAACCCAGCCGCAGAGAAACACAGCAAGCAGATATAAGGGTAAATCCTGAACCTTTACTTCGAGTCTTAACAGAAACAAGGCAACCGGACAAGAGCACACTAATAAAAACATGAGACCTAAGCAAAGATACAGGCCAACTGAGGAACCTAAATAACAAGGCAACCAGGTGAACAGAGAAGGTAATTAAACACAGGTGAATGCAATAAGTAATAATCAGGGTAACCTGGAAACAAGAAAAACAGGTTAAGGGTGCCCTCCAGTGGTAACCTAAGAAAACAACAATCAAATAACACAGAAACTGTGGCAGTTTTGAAATGTCATCCAACTCGGAATTCCAAGTCGGGAAGTCGGGCCTCTTTCTAGAGCTTCGATCTGAAGATCACTTGCGTCATGATTCGACCTTTTTTTTTTTTTTTACAGAGTTCCCAGTTGTCTTGAAAGCACTATAAATCCAGAGAATACCAGACTTTGATGACAAAGTTTGATCACAAAATTTGCCCACAAGAAGGACCGCCGTGCCACCTTCCTGATCAAATGAGCACAGCACAACAAGGTGAGTCCAAAAATGTATTGTATGCTGCTGCATAAATGATGTAATATGCCAGGGAGATATGTATACTGTAGCTAAGAAAGTAATACTAAGTGTATGTTGTGTAGAAAGCTGTTAGTAGCCCATGTGCCTCCCCCTAATAATTTTGTCCTTTTCCCCTCACTCTTTTCCCCTAGACTACTGTTCTGACTGGGTGTGCACACGTAGCCTTTTTTAGAATGTGTATATGCACTGTACAGCTTTACCTATTGAGTGTGCACCTATGAAATGGTGTATCAGCCTACTCAGTGACCCCCACAGAATACAACTATGTCTAGTTTACACAATGTTGTTAACGTTGTTCATTTCACAGTGGGTTTGGAGTCCTGCAATAAGAGCTAAGATGCTAATATTTGTGTAAACTCTTTGGAATTATAATCTGTGGGTGTCACTGAGTAAGATGATACCCCATTTCACGGGTGCACACTTTATAGGTAAGGCTGTAAAGTGATCAAGACAAGGGAGATGATTGTGGACTACAGGAAAAGGAGGACCGAGCACGCCCCCATTCTCATTGACTGGGCTGGAGTGGAGCAGGTTGAGAGCTTCAAGTTCTTTGGCATCCACATCACCTACAAATTAACATGGTTCAAGCACACCAAGACGGTCGTGAAGAGGGCACGACTAAACCTATTACCCCTCAGGAGACTGAAAAGTTTTGGCATGGGTCCTCAGATCCTCAAAAGGTTCTACAGATGCACCACCGAGAGCATCCTGACCAGTTGCATCACTGCCTGGTATGGCAACTGCTCAGCCTTCAACCGCAAGGCACTTCAGAGGGTAGTGCGAACGGCCCAGTACATCACCGGGGCCAATCTTTCTGCCATCCAGCACCTCTACACCAGGCGGTATCAGAGGAAGGCCCTAAAAATTGTCAAAGACTCCAGCCACCCTAGTCATGGACTGTTCTCTCTGCTACCGCACGGAAAGCGGTACCGGGGCACCAAGTCTAGGTCCAAGAGGCTTCTGAACAGCTTCTACACCCAAGCCATAAGGCTTCTGAACATCTAATCAAATGGCTACCCAGACTATTTGCACCCCCCCCCCCCCCCCCCCCCCCCTTAAGCTGCTGCTGTTATTATCTATGCATAGTGACTTTAATAACTCTACCTACATGTACATATTACCTTGACTAACCGGTGTCCCTGCACATTGAATCTGTACCGGTACCCCCTGTATATAGACTCACTATTGTTATTATACTGCTGCTCTTTAATTATGTGTTGCTTTTATTTGTTACTTTTTTTAAGGTATTTTTCTTAAAACTGCATTGTTGGTTAAGGGCTTGTAAGTCAGCATTTCACTGTAAGGTCTACACCTCTTGTATTTGACGCATGTGACAAATCAAATTTGATTTGATTTTGTACACTCCAATGTAAATGTCCAATACACACAACAGGTTGACTGGTGAGCTTAATGTGGCTCATTTCAGTCTTTCAGAGTCCCACAATAAGATCTAAGATGCTAATATTTGCGCAAACGCTACATAGTTGTGTTCTGTGGGTGTCACTGAATAGGCTGATACCCCATTACATGGGTACACATGTCACACCGCAGCCGAGAGGGGCTGTGACTAAACACAGTTCAGTACCATAGAGCAGACTACACCACCGTAGGTTTACACCAAGAGCATAGGGAGCTCTGAATAACACCTCTCCCACAGACTGCACAGGTTCTTTCAGTTTGGGGTTTAGTGGAAGAACATGAAACGAGGATCAGGCGTGTCACAATTCCGTTTGTTTTATTTATCTCCCCAGTTCAGTTTCCAGACCCACTTTAGCACTAGCTTAGCACAAATGGATGGAGGATAGCTACACAAATACAATTAAATCAAACAAAAACAGGTTTCAGTGCAGGTGGGGGCATAGCAAAAACCAATGCTTCCAAAGGAGCTCTGACACAGCTTCAAACAAAGAAGCTTCCCTCTCACCTGCACTTTCCCCAGCAAAATTCAGCAACATATGATGCAAAATTCAGATGATGCAAAATGCATCATACAGGGATGATTCTGTATTTTGAAAGTTACATACTACATCTTGAAAACTTGAGTTGGCAAGAAAAACATTAGGGACTATGTCAACAGTGGACTAATGAAACAAATACCAAACTATATTTTCGGGGTGGAGTTTTCCTTTAAGTTTGCAGATGACATGATGGTGGTAGCCTGACCACCGACAACGATGAGACAGCCTATAGGGAGGAGGACAACACTTTGTCCCTCAAAGTCACCAAGACAAAGGAGCTGATTGTGGACTACAGGAAACGGAGGGTCGAGCACGCCCCCATTCACATTGACAGGGCTGTAGTGAAGTGGGTCGGGAGCTTCAAGTTCCTCTGTGTCCACATCACTATGGACATGTTATGGTCCACACACACCAACACAGTCGTGAAGAGGGCACGACAGCATCCCTTTGCCAAGATAATCCATTGGTGTGGCTGACTAAACAGCATGATCATTACACAGGTGCACCTTGTGCTGGGGGCAATAAAAGGACACTTTAAAATGTGCAATTTTGTCACACAACACAGTGCTACTGACATCTCAAGTTTTGAGGGTGCGTGCAATTGGCATGCTGACTGCATGAATGTCCACCAGAGCTGTTTCCAGAGAATTGAATGTTCATTTCTCTACCATAAGCCACCTCCAATGTTGTTTTATAGAATTTTGCAGTATGTCCCAGTGGCCTATCTGGCTTTTTCACCTGTGGAGGGGGGGGGGGCTGCTGCTGAGGACTATTTCTGTCTGTAACGAAGCCCATTTGCGGGGAAAAACTAATTCTGATTAGCTGGGCCTGGCTCCCCAGGGGGGAAACTCTGTATAATCTTTGAAATTGTTGCATGCTGGGTTTATATTTTTGTTCAGTATATTTAACTATCTGCTTTGACAATTTTTTTGACTCTGCTCCTCCTGTTTACTATCTGTCACTTTATTTTTAGTTATATGTACATATCTACCTAATTTACCCCGTACCTCTGCACATCGCCTCGGGAACTGGTACCCCTTGTATATAGCCAGGTTATCGTTACTCATTGTGTATGAATTATGGACTTTTATTATTACGTATTTAACTTTTCTATTATTTCTCTATTTTCTTTCTCTCTGCATTGTTGGTGAGGGCCCGTAAGTAGGCATTTCACTGTTAGTCCACACCTGTTGGTTACGAAGTAGGTGACAAATCAAATTTGATTTGATTGCGGATTCGGCTGATACCCCAGTAAATGGGTGCACACTTTTAGTTAAGGTTGTACAGTCCAATATGAATATTCAATAGACATACTAGGTTGAATCGTGAGCTAATGTGGGTCATTTCACAGTGGTTTCAGAGTCCCGCAATAAGAGCTAAGACGCTAATATGTGTGTAAACTCTACATCAGGGGTAGGCAACACTGTTCCTGGAGTGCCGTAGGTAATGCAGGATTTTGTTCCAACTAGGCACCACACCTGACCAACTGAGCTAATTGATCATTTCAATGATTGCCTAAGTTCAACACACCTGGTCTTCCAGGTATGTTAAATCAAAAACATGAAGTGCCTACGGCACTCCAGGACCAGGGTTGCCCACCCTTTCTCCACATAGTTGTGTTCTGAGCGTCACTGAGTAGGCTGATGCCATAGAGAATGATAGAGGCCTCTAATGGCCAAAAGCCTGTTTTAGCATGGGCAGTGCCATTGAGGGCTTCCATCAATGCTTCTGCCATTTTAAAGTAGTCGAAGTAGTCAACCGGGTGGGGATTCCTATGGGTTGTAGCCTCAAAGGCGCTGCCCATGCTGTCACAGAAGCTATAATGGCACAGACATAAAGATGAGTCTTCTATTTAGCTCTATGGCTGATACCTCATTTCAGCTGTACAGTCCAATATAAATGTTCATTACGCAAAATAGGTTGACTAGGGAGGTGATTTCCCACAATCAAAGTCCTGCAAAAAGATCGATGACGCTAATATTAGTGTAAACTCTTTGGAATTGTAATCTGTGGGTGTCACTGAGTAGGCTGATACCTTTAATGTGTGCACCAATGAAATGGGGTAAGGTTGTACAGTGCATATATACAGTGTACTCCCCATATATACAGGGTTTTTCTTTACTTTTACTATTTTCTACATTGTAGTATAACAGTGAAGACATCAAAACTATGAAATAACACATATGGAATCATGTAGTAACCAAAAAGTGTTAAACAAATCAAAATATATTATATATTTGAGATTCTTCAAAGTAGCCACCCTTTGCCTTGATGACAGCTTTGCACACTCTTGGCATTCTGTCAACCAGCTTCATGAGGTAGTCACCTGGAATGCATTTCAATTAACAGGTTAAAAGTTAATTTGTGGAATTTCTTTCCTTCTTAATGCGTTTGAGCCAATCAGTTATGTTGTGACAAGTTAGGGATTGTATACAGAAGATAGCCCTATTTGGTAAAAGACCAAGTCCATATTATGGCAAGAACAGCTCAAATAAGCAAAGATAAACGACCGTCCATCATTACTTTAAGACATGAAGGTTAGTCAATGCGGAACTTTCAAGAACTTTGAAAGTTTCTTCAAGTGCAGTTGGAAAAACCATCAAGCGCTATGATGAAACGGGCTCTCATGAGGACCGCCACTGGAAAGGAGTCACCTCTGCTGCAGAGGATAAGTAGAGTTACCAGCCTCAGAAATTGCAGCCCAAATAAATGCTTCACAGAGTTCAAGTAATAGACACATCGCAACATCAAATGTTCAGAGGAGACCGCATGAATCAGGCCTTTATGGTCGAATTGCTGCAAAGAAACCACTACTAATGGACACCAGTAAGAATATTTTTTTGTTTTTTCCTTTGTTTTGTTTTTACATTAATTTAATTAGGCAAGTCAGTTAAGAACAAATTCGTATTTACAATGACCAGACGACGACCTAACCCAGACGACACTGGGCCAATTGTGCACCGCCCTATGGGAATCCCAATCCCGGGCGATTGTGATATAGCCTGGAATCGAACCAGGGTTTGTAGTGACGCCTCTAGCACTGAGATACAGTGCCTTAGACCGCTGCGCCACACTTAAGCAGAATGGCTATCATAGCATTCTGCAGTGATACTCCATCCCATCTGGTTTTCGACTAGTTGGACCATCATTTGTTTTTCAACAGGACAATGACCAAACACATCTCCAGGCTGTGTAAGAGCTATTTGACCGAGAAGGAGGGTGATGGAGTGCTGCATCAGATGACCTGGCCTCCACAATCACCTGACCTCTGCCCAATTGAGATGGTTTGGGATGAGTTGGATCGCAGAGTGAAGGAAAAGCATTAAACGAGTGCTCAGCATATCTGGGAACTCCTTCAAGACTGTTAGAAAAGCATTCCTCATGAAGCTGGTTGAGAGAATTCCAAGCGTGTGTAATGCTGTCATCAAGGCAAAGGGTGGCTACTTTAAAGAATCTAAAATCTAAAATATATTTTGATTTGTTTCACACTTTTTTGTTTACCAATGATTCCATATGTGTTATTTCAAAGTTTTGATGTCTTCACTGCTTTTCTACAATGTAGAAAATAGTAAAAATAAAGAAAAACTTGAATGAGTAGGTGCATACAAACTTTTGACTGGTACTGTATATACAGTACATGCAGAAAGTACTCAGACCCCTTGACTTTTTCCACATTTTGTTACATTGGATAACACTTTTTTTCATCAATCTACACACTATACCCCATAATGACATACCCCATGTGAAAACAGGTTTTTAGAAGAAAAAACGAACAGAAAAACACAAGTATTCAGACCCTTTGCTATAAGACTCGAAATTGAATTCGGGTGCATCCTGTTTCCATTGATCATCCTTGAGATGTTTCTACAACTTGATTTGAGTCCACCTGTGGTAAATTCAATTGAATGGAAATTATTTGGAAAGGCACACACCTGTCTATATAAGGTCCCACAGTTGACGGTGCATGTCAGAGCAAAAACCAAGCCATGAGGTCGAAGGAATTGGCCATAGAGCTCTGAGACAGGATTGTATCAAGGCACAGATCTGGGGAAGGGTATCAAAACATTTCTGCAGCATTGAAAGTCACCAAGAACACAGTGGCCATCATTCTGAAATTAAATTAGTTTGGAACCACCAAGACTCTACCTAGAACTGTCCGCCAAGCCAACCTGAGCAATGGGAAGAAGGGCCTTGGTCAGGGAGGTGACCAGGACCCTATGGTCACTCTGACAGAGCTCCAGAGTTCCTCTGTGGAGATGGGAGAACTTCCAGAAGGACACCCATCTCTGCAGCACTCCACCAATCAGGCCTTTATGGTAGAGTAGCCAGACAGAATCCACTCCTCAGTAAAAGGCACATTACAACCCGCTTGGAACTTGCCAAAAGGCACCTAAAGACTCTCAGACATGAGAATCAAGATTCTCTGGTCTGATGAAACCAAGATTGAACTCTTTGGCCTGAATGCCAAACGTCACGTCTGGAGGAAACCTGGCACCATCCCTACCGTGAAGCATGGTGATGGCAGCATCATGGTGTGGGGATGTTTTACAGCGGCAGGGACTGGGAGACTAGACTGGATCGAGGGAAAGATGAACGGAGCAAAGTACAGAAAGATCCTAGATGAAAACCTGCTACAGAGCGCCCAGGACCTCAGACTTGGGTGAAGGTTCACCTTCTAACAGAACAACGACCCTAAGCACACAGCCAAGACAACGCAGGAGTGGCTTCGGGACAAGTCTCTGAATGTCCTTGAATGGCCCAGCTAGAGCCCGGACTTGATCCTGATCGAACATCTCTGGAGAGACCTGAAAATAGCTGTGCATCAACGCTCCCCATTCAACCTGACAGAGCTTGAGAGGATCTGCAGAAAAGAATGGGAGAAACTCCCTAAATACAGGTGTGCCAAGCTTGTAGCGTCATACCCAAGAAGACTCGAGGCTGTAATCGCTGCCAAAGGTGCTTCAACAAAGTACTAAGGAAAAGGTCTGAATACTTATGTTAATGTTATATTTCAGTTTTTTTATTTATACATTTGCTAACGTTCCTAAAAAACAGTTTTTGCTTTGTCATTATGGGGTATTGTGTGTAGATTGATGAGGGGGGAAATCATTTTGTAAATTTTAGCTGTAACGTAACAAAATGTGGAAAAAGTCAAGTGGTCTGAATACTTTCCGAATGCACTGTATATGCCTCAATGCAAACATACAGTCTAATAAATTCACATTTTATATACTGTTTATTATCAAATTAATTCATTGTCATATTTATTTATTAGTTATATAACAACATTTCAACCTTGTTTAGCATGATCTAGTCCAAATATGGCATTATTCCACTATTTGTATCTGTTTGTATCAGTTTCAATGGGGACCTTTTACTTTGAATGCGAACAGGTTTTCACACAGGTGAACTGACCCACAAAATGGGTAACTGAATTTTTTTTATTGAATTCAAAATCTATTACATGTCCAATATCCCTGTTTCCCAACCTATGTCAATGGGAATGAGACTGAGTGTACCGATATGCTGGGATTGGCTTTTTTTAAATAAAAGAATGGCTGTCTGACCCACTTCCAAATGAAATCTAAACAGTCAACAAGAGAAGTAGGCACGTTATATTGACTGCCACCAGAGAGACATTGCACAATTCTTCAAGCACTTCTATAAAATTACAAAAAAATGTAAATCAAGAATGTGAAATATAATATGCTGAGCCTGGACTACAAAGGGAGTGTATTTCCTCCAGAATTTGAAACCGCTTTTTTTATTTTACATAATAGTCACTACTTGCAAGCTTCTCATCAAGACCTCGACAATCTGAAAGGTTTTCAAAGGGAGATTTTTGGTCACTGAATTGAATTTTCAGGAAGAACAAAATGATATTTCAGTATTATCCCGACACAGTATTTCTGATTCAAAACAATACGTACGAAAAAAAATAGATTGTGATCTTATAGGGACTGTATTATTCGTTTTGGGTTTTTTTGTTTTATTGTCCTCCCCTACAAAAGATGAGTCAGTCGACTCCCTCTGCCCGCGAGCTGTTTTTGTACATTCGGCTACAGAACAGTTTTGTGTCGCGCGGGCCTTAAATTAGTAGCTTTTCTACATTATTTTCAAAATATGCTCGCTCACGGAATCAAAACAATAAAACGAAGAACAAGAATTCTCAAGAAACTCTTGCCTCTAATCAAACTTGGATAGAATTAAAATCAAGAAACTTCCACGTAGTTTGAAGGGTGTATTTGTGATTTTATTTCACTACTATCGCTCTCGAACGTTTACAAGACCAAGCTCGCGCCAGTCTGATGAATTCGCCGAACCAAGACGAAGAAGATGTGCCCGTTAAAGACCCGGTGAAATACGGCGAGTTGGTCATATTGGGGTGAGTAACAGTAGGCTAGACGGATAAATAGTAGTTGATCTCACTGGATCAAAACTGAGCTAATAGTCTTGGTAGCGCGATTCAGCTACTACTATTATGATCGCCTACTACGAAAAAAATTGAAAGGATGACGTGTGAGTCGATTGAGTTCGGGTTGGTTTTGTTCTACACAGACAAACGTTATCCTTTATTGCTATACAGAAAATGTAAGCTTATTTATATTTCGCAACACATTTGCCCCACACAATTGTGGGGAAATTATTGTGAAGTTGCTCGAGAACGAGCGCAAGTATAGTAACGCTACAGTAACTTTGTAACACTGGGGACTGATTTGTTACACTTACTTTGTAACAGCGCCCGAATATAATTGTTATAATAAGTAGTCTGCCACATCATCATAAACCCACACTGAAATGAGTAAGGAGGATGTAGGCTTTTTTCTTCAATAAAGATCTGAGTCGGTGTAAAATCAGCACTCGATTGCTCAGGCTGAAAATACCTATGATGTCATACTATTCTGGAGCTGTGATGATCGCAGAAAGTGGGACACTGCATGAAACCAAACCAACCTGTAAAACACAGCCTAGCATATCCCACCACAATTGATGTGTATATATAGCCTACTTTTGTGGTTCACTTAGGGAATTAATCAACAACCACACGCAGGCCTATTGGAGCATTCACAAATGGTGCCTGCATGTTGGCTAACATATTTTCCCCACACATACCAGACAGGATGTGCATAAGAGAGACAGACATTCAGCATTTCCACCTCTGCCCCAGTCTATAGTCCTAAAGATCTTTGGCTTAACTACTTCCCCCATGCACTCTCTCATTCTCAAACTTCCGTTGTGCTTCAAGAGCATCCTGTATACAGGCCTGTGATGCAGTGACTCCATGACACCACTCTTCCCCTCTCCACCCCTCTTGAACTAGACTACTGCCCAATCCCAAATCAACCCATAGCCCTGACTTGGGCACAGATATGAAAATATTGGATAGATATGAGCAATATAGTTATTATAGCTAGCCCGCCTCTTGTCTGGATTTTTTTGGCATGTTGCGTGTACCTCCAATGCTCTCAGACCTACACAAGCAACAATACATAAGGGTAGGGGCTAATGGTTTATCCAGAGTCTTGTGTTACGGCTCTAAACACATTATGCTTCTCCCTACCAGAGACCGGGGTCCAATCCCTGCATCCTCCATTTTCACACTTGACTGTCTCCCCCTCTTGTTTCAGTACTGTCTCAATAACATGCAAAAAAATATGCAAGAAGAGTGGAATTCTGACTGACACCTCAAGTGTAGTAATAGTAATGTGTTAGCAGAATGGTCAAATCTCCACCTAGCCCTCGTGGCTATGCTGTCCATATGCTGCTGACCATCATGGGCATAGGGTCGGGCTGCACTTGAATACTGATTAGCCGCATTCTGCCCCCTGTAGCTAAAGGACATACAGTGGCAGAGACAAAACAGCCATGCGTGACACTACAAAGCACGCAGTCCTCTGCAGAAATGCTTTTAGTATCTCCCTCTTTCCTTTGTAATTATACTGTAATGATTTAGTCATTACATGACATTTTGTTCACACACAGACCTAATGATGTTCTAGGAAATGCTGAATGTTCTTCCCAGTTCTCCAACTGCAGTATAACATTGAGGAGATCTTGAGAGAACCCTCTCCTCGTCGCTATCAGACGTGTATATTTTGACTATAACTAGCCTATGTTAGCGTTGGTCTGGTAACCGAAAGGTTGCTGGATCGAATCCCAGAGCTGACAAGGTAAAAAATATTTTCGTTCTGCCCCTGAGCAAGGCACTGTTCCCCGGGCGCCGATGATGTGGATGTCGATTAAGGGTTAAATGCGGAAGACCCATTTCAGTTGAATGCATTCAGTTGTACAACTGACTAGGTATCCCCCTTTCCCTTTTATGCTGCGATGGCACGATTTGCCAGATCCACCTTAACCATCAAATGTTCTGCAGCCTCGGTCGGCCGGTATCTCAGTGCAGGGCATGTGATGTGGTGATTGTTCTGCAGTGAGTCCCTGTCTGCTATCTGTCATTCATTATCTTAGTTAAACTAGGCTGAGTGGGCTCTCTGGTTCTGTGTGCTAGCCAGGGCCCAGCCCGGCTCTGCAGCTCACCCCTGCCCTTCTCTCTCGCGCCCACTTCTCCTTCTCTACTTTCTATCTTTCTCTGTCTTACTCCTCCCCCAGTGCTGTTTGCTGACTCTCTGAGAGAAGCAGTCCATACACTGGCAGAGTTCTTCTGCCCTCCACAGAAATAAGGCTGGTGTCAGGGGGCAGAGGAAGTGAATATTTCATTCTGCGTACAGCGTTTGGGCGATGTCAACCTTTTTCCTATTGTGATTATGTACTCATAAAACATTGTGATTTTTGATGGTATCGCTCCCTAGCGCCAAATCGCGGGCTACAACTGGATGAATCATGATGAAAGATAATGTTGCTGAAAGCCAGGGCAGAGGCTAAGTGCAGGCAAACTTTTTATAACATTCCTTTCTGGTGGAGATTCAGCATGGAACAGGTGTGTCTCGCGCACATGATGCAGCAAAGTGACTGTCAACTAATAAGGAACGATTTGTCATACCGTAGTGAATTAGGTTATAACTCATGGGCTGGATAAGCAAGTCTACAGTCTTCAGAACTGGATAATAATTACGTTGCCTCATCCTCGTTCCATCTCTCATAAAGCTGTGATTGAGAATAGCCTATGCCTAGGCTTATAGACTCCAACATTTGTAGTTGTTCTTTTTGCAAGAGGAGACTTTAGGACAACACCTTCTTAGGCTATTAGAATATTAGGGAAAAAAGCTACTGTTTAACTTTAACTTGCCTTAAAGCTTTTATGATAGGCCTAGTAGGAGGACAGGTTATTGACCGTTTGGTTTTTGACCTCGCATGGATCACTTCTTTCTTAATAAGCTTAAACTTGTCATTCAATTTTTCTACAGGCTATTGATAATGTTTATTCTCTCTCATTATTAGTGCCTTGGCTACCATACGTTTGTAGGCTATTCAAAAACTTTTTGAGGTGGAACTCCGTTAGAATAATATATTGTTTGATCAGGAGAGAAACCATGCATGCATAAAACGATGAAAGCCCAAAGTCATATTCCATATCGAATGGAGAGACAAGGGAATATGGCCTACGTTTTTTGAAACCGCTAGACAAACAAATACTGAACAAAAATATAAACACAACATATCAACTGTTGGTCCCATGTTTCATGAGCTGAAATAAAAGATACCAGAAATGTTCTATACTCACACAAAAAATGCTTATTTCTCTCAAATTTGTTTACATCCCTGTTAGTGAGCATTTCTCCTTTACCAAGATAATCTTGACAGGTGTGGCATATCAACAAGCTGATTAAACCTGATTAGGGCCTAATGAATTTATTTCAATTGACTGATTTCCTTCTATGTACTGTAACTCAGTAAAATCTTTGAAATTGTTGCATTTATATTTTTGATCAGTATAGTTAAGGAATGTCTGTTATATATATATATATATATACACTGCTCAAAAAAATAAAGGGAACACTTAAATAACACAATGTAACTCCAAGTCAATCACACTTCTGTGAAAACAAACTGTCCACTTAGGAAGCAACACTGATTGACAATAAATTTCACATGCTGTTGTGCAAATGGAATAGACAAAAGGTGGAAATTATAGGCAATTAGCAAGACACCCCCAATAAAGGAGTGGTTCTGCAGGTGGTGACCACAGACCACTTCTCAGTTCCTATGCTTCCTGGCTGATGTTTCGGTCACTTTTGAATGCTGGCGGTGCTCTGACTCTAGTAGTAGCATGAGACGGAGTCTACAACCCACACAAGTGGCTCAGGTAGTGCAGCTCATCCAGGATGGCACATCAATGCGAGCTGTGGCAAGAAGGTTTGCTGTGTCTGTCAGCGTAGTGTCCAGAGCACGGAGGCGCTACCAAGAGACAGGCCAGTACATCAGGAGACGTGGAGGATGCCATAGGAGGGCAACAACCCAGCAGCAGGACCGCAACCTCCGCCTTTGTGCAAGGAGGAGCAGGTGGAGCACTGCCAGAGCCCTGCAAAATGACCTCCAGCAGGCCACAAATGTGCATGTGTCTGCTCAAACGGTCAGAAACAGACTCCATGAGGGTGGTATGAGGGCCCGATGTCCACAGGTGGGGGTTGTGCTTACAGCCCAACACCGTGCAGGACATTTGGCATTTGCCAGAGAACACCAAGATTGGCAAATTCGCCACTGGCGCCCTGTGCTCTTCACAGATGAAAGCAGGTTCACACTGAGCACATGTGACAGACGTGACAGAGTCTGGAGACGCCGTGGAGAACGTTCTGCTGCCTGCAACATCCTCCAGCATGACCGATTTGGCGGTGGGTCAGTCATGGTGTGGGGTGGCATTTCTTTCTTTCTTTCTTTTTCCTCCATGTGCCCGCCAGAGGTAGCCTGACTGCCATTAGGTACCGAGATGAGATCCTCAGACCCCTTGTGAGACCATATGCTGGTGCGGTTGGCCCTGGGTTCCTCTTAATGCAAGACAATGCTAGACCTCATGTGGCAGGAGTGTGTCAGCAGTTCCTGCAAGAGAAAGGCATTGATGCTATGGACTGGCCCGCCCGTTCCCCAGACCTGAATCCAATTGAGCACATCTGGGACATCATGTCTCGCTCCATCCACCAACGCCACGTTGCACCACAGACTGTCCAGGAGTTGGCGGATGCTTTAGTCTAGGTCTGGGAGGAGATCCCTCAGGAGACCATCCGCCACCTCATCAGGAGCATGCCCAGGCGTTGTAGGGATGTCATACAGGCACATGGAGGCCATACACACTACTGAGCCTCATTTTGACTTGTTTTAAGGACATTACATCAAAGTTGGATCAGCCTATAGTGTGGTGTTCCACTTTAATTTTGAGTGTGACTCCAAATCCAGACCTCCATGGGTTGATAAATTTGATTTCCATTGATAATTTTTGTGTGATTTTGTTGTCAGCACATTCAACTATGTAAAGAAAAAAGTATTTAATAAGAATATTTCATTCATTCAGATCTAGGATGTGTTATTTTAGTGTTCCCTTTATTTTTTTGAGCAGTGTATATATATAGATATATAGATATTTTTTTATGAATAGGTTTAGGCTTTAAGGCACATGCATCTGACAGAGTGTGAGAGAGCAAGAGAGAAACAAAGTTTTCTGACTGGACATTTTGCGCTGCTTTGGTGGAATTCTCTAGTCTACATTCCTCTCTTGCGTTCTGTAGGCCTATATAACATAGGCTATAGCAAATGGAAAGAAATAGGCAGATTACTCGGAATGTCACACGTGTGCTACCCTGCCGTCCACTGGCCAACTCCATTCTTTACTGCGCAGCGCCAGTCAAGTTCAAATAGGCAAACCATCGCCTGTCACATCACGATGTCGTCACCATCGACCATGGCTGTCAGTCATTGTTGATAGACAATACTATTGTAATATCGCCAAACCCTACTGTGTTTATCCTGGCCAGTTCTGGTCCATCTGCTTCCCGCATCACATTGCATCTCGTCCCTCATCTCTTTCTGTATCCCTCTCTTCCTGACCTCTGCCCTGCTCTACTCCTGCTCTCTCTTCCTCATGTTTACACCCTTTCTCTCTGCCCTCTCTCTCTGTATTTGTCTGCCCTCTCTCCCTGCCCTGTCTCTTTCTTTCTGGTCTACCTCTCCTCTTTGCCCTCTTTCACCTTACACCCCCCCTTCCTGTTCAGCTCTGTCCTGATGTGACACAGGGTCATTGTACAGGTAGCAGTGGGTTCCCTTCAGATCTCCTCTCCTTAGATCTCATGACCCGGGCCTCACTACTGCACTCTGTTCCAACACTGTGGAAAGGGAAATATCTTGGCTTGTCTGGTCTAACATTGTGAAAGGGAAAGATCTTGGCTTAGGTCTGGTTTAGAACTGTGGAATGATGCTGATCGTCCAGGAAGAGCAGCTGCAGCTTGGCATAGAGAGGCATAGCTTTGTTAGAAGAGGAGAGCGAGAGGGGGAGGGCTGGGAGGAAGGGCTAGAGAGAGGAGAGGAATAATTTGATTTGAAAGCAGGGTTGATGTCCCCTCAAAGGGCTCTGTGTCCACTGGGCATCATCTGAATAGTGTTTAATAGGTACCATGCCCAGCTGATTAGCTGAAAGCAGGCCTCATCGTGAACTCTTAGCGTGACAGTGCAGTGCAGCTCTACTCAGTTGCCCAGAAAGCTAGAGACGAGACAAGAAAGAGTTTAGGTTTGAACAATCAGCTGAGATGACCACACAGTTCCACTTAGGCTAACGCTTGCTCATTCTTTCTCTTTTTCTCTTCCGTGTCTCTCACTGTCTCTTTCGGTGCTGACACACACACACACACACACAGAGAAAAGTGCCCAGAGGAGAGGTTAAGAAGGAGTTGAACCTACAAGTATTCAGAGCACCATATTCATTCAACCATTGTTATTCAGGCATTTGCTGAATACAGTTTAATTGGTGTTTCAGTGTAAAGAGGGTTCGCCCAGTAAGCGCGCTATTCTGAGGTTTCAAGTGGCCTGTCAGTGAATCGGGCTCAAGTGGTACTTATCCGTATCTATGAGCGGGTAGTTGTACATTAGTTGTCTGTAAGGAATGAGTGGTGGAGGTGATAGGCCAGCATTTATAAATGGATGTTTCATTCTGTAGCAGTAGGCCCACAGAAACCAACACCGACGGGTGGAGGGATTTGCGATATCTCCAATGATCAAATGAGGTGAATAGGCTACATAGCGTATTCTTTATTTATTTTGTTATTTTGTTATTTAAAGCAGGCAGACCGGCATCGAGGAATTCAGTTACTGTTCGATTGAACGAATGGGCAAAATTAGTGACCTAAGTGACTTTGAGCATGGTATGATCGTTGGTGGTTCCAGTATGTCAGAAACGGCCTCGTGGGCTTTTCACGCACGACAGTGTCTAGGATTTACAGAGAATGGTGCGATAAACAAAACATCCAGTCAGTGGCAGTCCTGTGGACGAAAACTGTTTGTTTATTAGAGGTCGAAGGAGAATGGCAAGCCAAAAACAGGCAAATAACGGCACAGTACAACAGTGGTGTGCAGAATGTCATCTCGGAATGTACAACTGATCAGTCCTTGTCACAGATGGGCTATTGCAGCAGAGGATCACTCCTATCAGCTAAAAACAAGAAGAAGCAGCTCCAGTGGGCACACAATCACCAACTCTGGACAATTGAGGAGTGGAAAAACATTGCCTGGTCCGACGAATCCCGGTTCCTGTTGCGTCATGCTGATGGCTGAGTCAGGATTTGGCATGAGCAGCATGAGTCCATGGCCCCAACCTGCCTGGTGTCAACAGTACAGGCTGGTGGCAGTGGTGTAATGTTGTGGGAATGTTTTCCTGGCGCGTGTTAGGTCCCTTGATACCAATTGAGCAAGGTTTCCATGCCCTGAAGAATTCAGGCTGTTCTGGAGGCAAAGGGGTAGGGTTTGACCAAGTACTAGATGGGTGTAGCAAATAAACTGACCACAGTGTATATTCCCGTTGTACCTGTGGGCTGCCACTCAATTTTTTTTATTATTATTATTTTTTTTAAATACATAGATCCAAAGGAATGATCATATTACCTAGTTTAGTAACAAAACATTTAGCATGTAATTTATTTCATGTAGAATCTCTGTATGTGTTTGCGTTCTCTAGGTACAATGGCTCTCTGCCCAGTGGAGACCGGGGGAGGAGGAAGAGCCGCTTCGCTCTGTACCGGAGGACCAAGGCCAACGGAGTCAAACCCAGCACTGTTCACATCCTCAACACACCACACGACAGCAAGGTGTGTGTGTGTGTGTGCGTGAGAATGTGATGTTACCGTAGTCTTCCTATAGTGGGAAATGCTGTCCTCGTGGTAGGCCTACGGTAATGGAGTGTGTGTGAGAGGATATCGCAGCAAAATGAGGATGTAGAGGTCTACCCTAAAAACTCTCCTCTCCTGTGGTGGTGTTGTGATTGCAGGCAGTCCACAGCAGGGGGCAGCACAGCATCTCCTTCACTCTGTCCCGCAACCAGACAGTGGTGGTGGAGTACTGCCACGACAACGACACTGACATGTTTCAGGTAAACACCAAAACAATGCTTTTTTTCTCTCGGCTAAACACGAAAATAATGCCTGCCTGCTTATCTAGGTAATACTGACTTCTTTGTCTTCCAAAAACAGGAAGAGCAGAAAGGGGATAGCGACTGTACACCCAGGTGTTGCTACCACTTTTTCCCTTTTAGGAAGCTTTTTCTGTGTGTATACACCCTCCTCCAGAGTTTGTGTACCGGATGCTTTATTTGGGCTCACATGCTGGGAAAACTCTCCACCACATATGGGCTTGGCGTGTGTGTGTGTGTGTGTGTGTGTGTGTGTGTGTGTGTGTGTGAGTGTGAGAGACACACTGAAATAAATAATAATTAAATCAGCCAATCCCACACCAAACCCCTACTGTATTGTATGAGTAAGAACCACACCAGCCACCTTCCACAACAGCAGGGGAACGGGATGAATATCCAATCAGTTCTGAAATAGATGTCTGGTGGCCAGTTTAGCACAGGACCCCGGATACATTCAAAGCACGGAGAGCGTTGTAGAACTATGAAATGTATCTTAAGTGGGTTATCACAGGTGGTTCATTTACCGTGAGTAACTGCACACAGTCTGAAATGAAATGTAACCAGATGTTATTGCTATTTTTGTGTGAACGATGATACAACCGTGGCAAGTAATAAGCACAGCAGGATCCCTCAAGTCCTGGCCTAATTAACAAGCTAAAGAAAAGCTCAAATCATCACAATCACATCCATCAATAAAACCAAAATCATGGCCTGACATAAATATTACTTTAAGTTGAGCAAAGGACCTTTAAAATTACTTTCCCATCGAACCCTGTTCTGAACACAAGACAGATCCCATGTAATGTTTGTCTCTCTCGCTCGTTTCCCCTGCAGATTGGGCGCTCCACAGAGTGTCCAATAGACTTTGTCGTGATGGACACATCAGGAGAGGGGAAGGAGTGCGAGGACCCCTCGGTGGCCCCCAGCACCATCTCCCGCTTCGCCTGCAGGGTGGTGTGTGAACGCAACCCCCCCTACACCGCACGCATCTACGCCGCTGGCTTTGACTCCTCCAAAAACATCTTTCTAGGGGTGAGTGTGTAGCACGGGCTCGGTAGAGACCAGATGGAGAGCTCTAAATGGATGTCAGTTGAAAACGAGTTGGAGAAGTCACACTTCATTAGGCACAAACAGAAGACAACAGTGTGTCCTTATAGGTCATGTTCAGGTAGTACCCACCTACGTTTTCTCCCATTGGGTGGCTACTAAACACAACCCATCCTAGACGCGAGTAACCAAGCTTCGGTTCTTTCTCGGTTTTCTTCTTCATCTTCTTCATCACCTCCTCCTCTTCCAGGAGAAAGCCACTAAGTGGAAGAACCCGGACGGCCACATGGATGGCTTGACCACCAACGGGGTGCTGGTGATGCACCCTGAGGGCTTCCCTGAGGACAACAGACAGGGCCTGTGGAGGGAGATTTCTGTTTGTGGGGACGTCTACGCCCTCCGAGAGACACGCTCTGGACCCAGCCGAGGCAAACTGGTCAGTACCGTAGGCTACAAGAGGCACAACCAGGGCACCCTATTCCCTATGGGCCCTTGTCAAAAGTAGTGCTATATAGGGAATAGACACCTGTATGTATTTGTGAACGTATAATTTTCTCTGATTTTGTTCTTTGTGTGCATATGTACTTGTGTGTATCAGTAGTAGTCTGATGTCCTCCCTGTGTGTGTGTGTCTCCTGGCCTGTAGGCGGAGGGAGAGAGCAGTGCCCTGCGGGATGGTTCTCTGGTAGACCTGTGTGGAGCCACTCTGCTGTGGCGTACTGGAGAGGGCCTGCTCCACGCTCCCACCCTCCGCCACCTGGAGGCACTGCGACAGGAGCTCAACGCTGCCCGGCCACAGTGTCCTGTAGGCCTCAGTACCCTGGCATTCCCCAGCATGCCACGCAGCCACAGGTGGGTAGCTACTACACAGTGACACATAAGGAGCTACAACACAAGGAGGTAGTATACGTGAGTTGCCCCTAACTACTTGGACAGTGGTCGGGGCAAATTCAACCTTGAGAACTACACAAACATGCCTCGATTACAACTACGTTTTTATCTCTTGTAGTCTATTTAAAAACTATTTTACTATACAACTACCACCAACAAAATAAATGGTGCTTTTGAGTTTGAGGAAAAACTTAAAACCTAGTAGTTTTCCTTTTCTCCCCAGTCTGGAGGAGCGCCAGCCCTGGGTTTACCTCACCTGCGGACACGTGCACGGCCGCCACGACTGGGGCCAGCGCCCCGAGCGCCGGGAGGCGGGAGGAGGAGAGGGGGAAGGAGGGATCTCCACAGTCCGCCGGGAGTGCCCTCTATGCAGGAGCGTGGGGCCCTACGTGCCCCTGTGGCTGGGGTGTGAGCCCGCCGTGTACGTGGATGCTGGAGCGCCTACGTACGCGTTTGTACCCTGCGGCCACGTGTGTTCAGAGAGGACAGCCAAGTACTGGGCGGATACCCCGCTGCCCCATGGGACCCACGCCTTCCGGCCCACCTGTCCCTTCTGCTCTGCCCCTCTCAGCAGCACCCCACAGGGCTGGACACGCCTCATCTTCCAGGGCCCCATCGACTAGCCATGCCCCCACGGATGCATTCCACAACTACTACGCAACAGTGGAACCAACAGTCACTAAACCAAAGGCCCAATCCTAACTTGAGATAATAGTGTATAACTAATATAAATATTTCTCCAATTTACACTACATCCATGGTGATGTTAGACAAGTGTGTGTACCTCAAACATTTGTGTAATAATGTGTTAACGTCATTTTAGGATCTGTGCTGTAGTTTGCATTAGGCACATTTCTCTCAAGGTAAGATTTGGCCATAACAGAATCTCCCTTCAAAAGCAATAAGAACACCACTATAGCGAAGCATAGTTTTTAGATTAGCTAGTTTTTTGGCTAGTCATCCATGTCTCCAATTCTGTCTCTCTTCAGACATGGCTGAATGTTGTCTGTAGCTCAAGGGCTAAACCTGAGGTGTGTTGAAGTCACTGAATGTTCATGATTGCTGGTTTCCTGACAAATTCCTCTCAGTCCAATTTTGAACCAATAATGTAATGTTACTTCAGTGTTTGAGTGAATATTCCCTTTGACAAATATGAATTATCCGTAAAACAGAACATTGTAATATTTTGAGAAGCGGTTAAGTGATATTGGTGAACATAATGCAGTTTGACCACACCTCAGGTTTGTGACCAAACAGACAGACAGGGTCCGTGTCATGAGACATAGCAAAAAGGTCAGAAAGCGTGACATAAAATAACCTCACAAGACATTTTTTTTTTTCAATGAAAATATAACTATTTTATTAAAATGGGGGGTGTTTGGGGTGGGATTTCATTTAGATGTTGAGTGTTAAGATACAACTATTTTTCTATCTTGAGTATTTAGTTAAATGTGATTTCTCAATGTACGCGTTTTCTGTAAGTGTATGACTTGTGTGTTCGATGAAACGAGGAGAGTGAGAAAATTGCCAACACTGTGTCACACACGTTACACGACCATAAACAATTGGCCAGACAATGAATGTAGCCAAATACTCAGGCTATACTAGCTTAGCCTGCCCAGGTGCTTGTATTGAATTGCTCTATATTATGCTACTACTATTTTTCTATCTGAACGTTGTGATATACAGTACCAGTCGAAAGTTTGGACACATCTACTCATTCAAGGGTTTTTCTTAATATTTTACCATTTTCTACATAGTAGAATAATAGTGAAGACATCAAAACTATGAAATAACACATATGGAGTCATGTAGTACCCCAAAAAAGTGTTAAACAAATCAAAATGTATTATATATTTGAGATTCTTCAAAGTAGCCACCCTTTGCCTTGATGATAGCTTTGCCCACCCTTGGCATTCTCTCAACCAGCTTCACCTGGAATGCTTTTCCAACAGTCTTGAAGGAGTTCCCACATGCTGAGCACTTGTTGGCTGCTTTTCCTTCGCTCTGCAGTCCAACTCATCCCAAACCATCTCAATTGGGTTGAGGTCAGGTGATTGTGGAGGCCAGGTCATCTGGTGCAGCACACCATCACTCTCCTTGGTCAAATAGCCCTTACACAGCCTGGAGGTGTGTTGGGTCATTGTCCTGTTGAAAAACAAGTGATAGTCCCACAAAGCGCAAACCAGGTGGGACGGCGTATTGCTGCAGAATGCTGTTGTAGCCATGCTGGTTAAGTGTCACCAGCAAAGCACCCCCACACCACCTCCTCCGTGCTTCACGGTGGGAACCACACGTGGAGATCATCTGTTCACCTACTCTGCGTTGAGATGTTTGGTTGGAACCAAACATCTAAAATTTGGACTCATCAAACCGAAGGACAAATTTCAACCGGGTCTAATATCCATTGCTCGTGTTTCATTGCCAAAGCAGGTCTCTTCTTATTATTGGTGTCCTTTAGTAGTGGTTTCTTTGCAGCAATTTGACCATGAAGGCCTGATTCACGCAGTCTCATCTGAACAGTTGATGTTGAGATGTGTCTGTTACTTGAAATCTAGGAAGCATTTATTTGGACTGCAATTTCTGAGGCTGGTAGCTCTAATGATCTTATCCCCTGCAGCAAAAGTAACTCTGGCATTCCAGGTGACTACCTCTTGAAGCTGGTTGAGAGAATGCCAAGCGTGTGCAAAGCTGTCATCAAGGCAAAGGGTGGCTACTTTGAAGAATCTCAAATACAAAATATATGTTGATTTGTTTAACACTTTTTTGGTTACTACATGATTCCATCTGTGTTATTTCATAGTTTTGACGCCTTCACTATGTAGAAAATAGTAACAAGTCCAATTGTTACAGGAAGATGAACACGTTACACCCACACATGTAACATGAACATACACTCACGTCTTGCACTGTCGATTGCCAAACCTTGCATTTGTGCTTAATGGTGCACAGTGTGGCATGTTAATTATACAGCCCTAAATGCCTCAAATGAAAACAAATGTCAGCAAAATGAGCAGTCCAACACAAATCTACAATTTAAACATGTTATTTTCCATATAAGATATATACACACCTACTCAAACTTCTACTCAGGGGCCAGAGAGAGCAATATTTCTTATTCTGGAGGGTGCAACATTACAGAACGTTCAGATAGAAATGTTTGGAGTAGAACTGAGAATGTCTCTATTTTACATTTCTATGCCCCAGATGCATTAACTACTTCAGGTTTACAGCCATTAGGCCTCTACACAGTGCCATGCTGTATTTCATATAATGGGTAATGTTACCAATGGGTAAATATAAAACCACTTCAGGACGTCTTCCAAGTCCCCAGTTCAGTTAGAAGAGCAACCTTCTCTTCCTCAGTACCAGTGTTTTCACCAAACCAATTGTCTATTAGCTCAGGTTTAGAATACCCAGAGTTTGCCCCGAGAGTAGCACAGGACACTGAGCTACAGTAAGCTAGTAGTAATAGATTTTAGATGGTCATTCATTTCATGGTCGCATTTAAGGAGTTGCATCGTTACAGAACATTCGGATAAGAATGTTTTTTAGAACCAACATGATTTTCTCTCATGGAGAATATTGAGTCATGTCAGCTCTAAAGTCAATTTCTATCTGAAACATTCTGTAACATTGTTACCTCTTAATAGGCCTCACCCAGCTAGCACATAACGTTCTGTGAACCATATGTTTCTGCGAGCGTGGTTGTCCTATTGTTATTTTGCATGCAACCTCCTGGGAATGGTGCAGGATAGTTGCTTGGCTTTGGAACATCCTCAGCACATTTAAGGAACTTGACAAAAAAACTTTGTTAAAGTAATGAAATGGCAAGAAAATAAACTGTTTCCCAATAGTTCAAATATGTTTACATGTAATTTCAATTTTGGTAATGCTCTATGAATATTCTACAACTTTTTTGACATTGAGCATGTTCTCAAATAGTTCAGAGAACGTTAAGAAACAACGTTCTTCTGTGGGAAATGTGGTGCTTCAGCATATTCAGCATAATTCCTAATGATTCTATTTAAAGGCATGTTCTCAAATTGTTCCAAGAATGAACTTTCCATAAAAAACTAAAAACTTTTAGCATGTGAGGCTAAAACATTTACATTCTCTTTTCAGCATCAACAAAACTCTTATCCTCTATCTTGTTAGTGTGTTCAGGTGGGTTGGTTTGCACCCACTAATTGGCCACACCTGATCTTAATGAGTGCTTGTTTCCTTTTAAAATGGGGTCTGTTTGAATAGACTAAAACGAAAAGCTTTGTATGTGTAAAAAACATGGCATGTTAGCTCCATCCTTGTGGCGCAGTGGACTAATTCCATGGATACACAACAGAAAATGATAGGTTTGAATCTCACTGATGTTGTGTCACAACAAAAAGTTTGCATGATTAAGCCTACGGACCCCCATTTCCATGTGTCCTAGCTGTGCTTGAAGTTCCAAAAAAGTTTGCCCAAAAATAAGCTAGCATTGTTATTAAAAGTCTTACTGAAACGTTCAATGAAGTTATTTAAAAACCTCCAAATAATCGGAGCGTTAATAAAACCACCCAGGAAAACTTTCAAGGAACCAGAGTAAAATGTTCTCGGGTCCTCCTAGGCAACCTAAAGATAAATGTTCCCATAACAGGCAAAATGTTCACTTCTGTTCTCAGAAAATTACATTTTTTTCTCAGTTTTACCAGTTAGGAAATGTATGGCTTCGTTCCCACAACCAATGTATAACCAAGAAACTTAGTTCGCCAAAACTTCCAAGGAACCACAATGTGCTAGCTGGACAGTACCTTTCAGTATTCCCCAAATCCTCAGTACCTCAGGCCAGTTTAGCTCAGAGCATGTCTGAGATCAGTTTGACGACGCACTCCTCCATATACGGTTAGTGGTACAGTTGCCAGGTCCCTCGTGTTGGGGTGGAACTAGTCAGGTTCAAACACAGTATAGGGTTTTTTGAAACATTTCTGTTACCTACCCCATTACGATAGCCAAAATCCCCACTTGTCCAGTCCATGGGAGATCCTGCTATTGGACATGCCAATTCTAAAATGTATCATGATATAGTAGGTGAAATGAAATTGTTTGGCTCATTTAGTTTTTTATATACTTTGGACCTTTTATCTGTTTTATCCTGTAATTTATTCTCCCATTGAGTCGGTAGAAGTTACCCCTAACCACTGATTCAGAGTCAGAAATGGTTTCATTCCGTCTAATGGTTAAGGTTAGAATTGGGTGAGTGTAATCTGATCCTACTATAGATCTGTGGTTAAGAGGAACTTCTACTTAAACCATTATTTTATCCGGTTGACCCCCACATCACAGCTGACCTCTGACTTGTAAAGGTACTGATAACCTCACAGCTATCACATTCCTCTGGAGCGACCAAAACGCTAAACGCTGATTGTTTCTCACCTTTCTGTAATCCTGGGGTGCACAGACAATCACTGTACACACATCAATAAACCTGTTTTAAAACTAGCCTCTTTGTCTGTTCACTGGCTGGAAGGGGATGGGATGGTTTGGAAATAGCTGTTTTCCACTACATTTACATTTAAGTCATTTAGCAGACGCTCTTATCCAGAGCGACTTACAAATTGGAAAGTTCATACATATTCATCCAGGTCCCCCCATGGGAATTGAACCCTGGTCCCCCCGTGGGAAACGAACCCTGGTCCCCCCGTGGGAATTGAACCCACAACCCTGGCGTTGCAAGCGCCATGCTCTACCAACTGAGCCACACGGGACCACTACTTTTCATTTGATTTATTTAGCACATTTGAAAAGCATTCTTTGTTTTAGTATCTTCTCACATGGGGAGGAGCGAGACTGTCTTTATTTTAATATTTTTTTTATTGAATATTAAAGCATACTATTTACTTTTAGTGAAGCCGCTCAACTTTTATTTACATTACATTGTCATCTAACAGACTCCCATTCAGAGCGACCCAAAGAAGCAACCAGGCCCAAGGGACGTTGACAGATCTCCTATAAGGTCAAAACAGGGACCCGAACCAGTGACCTATCAGCCACCGGCCCAAGCTCCCAATCGCCAGGCCACCAGCTCTCCAAGACCCCCCCCCCCCCCCCACACACACACACACAGTTCCCCGAGAGCTGTCCCTCAACCATCCAAGAACCCCCCCTCCGAATTTTTTTTTGAATAAAATAATTCCATTCCACACCCCGAAGTGCCACCCCCCAAGCCCACTTGCCTCAATGCGTCAACAACCAACAAAATGAACAAAAGAGAAAAACAATGCAAAAACAAAAGACATCAAGGACAACAAAAAATTATAACAGCAAGGCCAACGAATACGTTTGAGTGCATGTATGGCACTATTTACATGTGCGTTTCAATGTGAGTGTGTGTATATGCATGTGTACACGTAAAAACACCTGCACGGCATCAGCCTAAGGAAAACAGGCATTAGATGTAACAACGTTGCCCATCAGTGTCATTCCAACTAACCTTTTTTTTTTTTTTTTTACTTTTTTAAAAACTTTTATATTTGACCGTCATTCTATCCCCCGCCTAGCAACTCGTCCCACTTGTCTCCAATTCCACATCCCAATCCTCAACTTCCCTCAGCCCACCCCACTTATCTCTGCTGGCCACCCTCTTCAGATTTCTACGTGCCATATATCTTTCAACTATCCTAGTTGCCTGGGACTTTAATGCAGGCAAACTTAAATCAGTTTTACCACATTTTTACCAGCATGTCAAATGTGCAACCAGAGGGGGAAAAAACTCTAGACCACTTTTACTCTACACATAGATGCATACAAAGCTCTCCCCCGCCCTCCATTTGGCAAATCTGACCATAATTCTATCCTCCTGATTCCGGCTTACAGGCAAACACTAAAGCAGGAAGCACCAGTGACTCGCTCAATACTACGTAAGTGATCAGACTTAATATAAATCTTGGGTAATCGGCATACATGTACACCTTTGTTTATAGGCCTGGGATTTCTTTCTTTTTCTTCTTTTTTTTTTTCTTCTTTTTTAAAAATTTTAACCCCTTTTCTCCCCAATTTACGTGGTATCCAATCGCTAGTAATTACTATCTTGTCTCATCGCTACAACTCCCGTACGGGCTCGGGAGAGAGCCATGCGGTCGAAAGCCATGCGTCCTCCGAGGCACAACCCAACCAAGCCGCACTGCTTCTTTAACACAGCGCGCCTCCAACCCGGAAGCCAGCCGCACCAATGTGTCGGAGGTAACACCGTGCACCTGGCCCCCTTGGCTAGCGCGCACTGCGCCCAGCCTGCCACAGGAGTCGCTGGAGCGCGATGAGACAAGGAAATCCCTACCGGCCAAACCCTCCCTAACCCGGACGACGCTAGCCCAATTGTGCGTCGCCCCACGGACCTCCCGGTCGCGGCCGGCTGCGACAGAGCCCGGGGGCGAACCCAGAGACTCTGGTGGCGCAGTTAGCACTGCGATGCAGTGCCCTAGACCACTGCGCCACCCGGGAGGCCCGGCCTTGGATTTCTAATCCTCTAATGTTGTTATTTGATCGGATTGTAAAAGCTAGCATTTCGATAGCCGTAACGAATAGATATAATGACAGCGGACACCCTTGTTTTACTCCACTTGACATTTCAAAAATCTCTGAGAAGTAGCCGCTATTTACTATTTTAGACCTGGGGTTGCTATACATTACTTTTACCCATTTTATAAGAGACTCCAGGCATTTATAAATAAAATCAAAGGCTTTTTCAAAATCTGCAAAAAATACCAGGCCTGGCTTCTTAGACGTTTCATGTTGTTCTATTATTTCTAGTTTTATAATATCTGCAGTGTATCGTCCATGTAAAAAACCTGTCTGATCAGGATGAACAATACCTGGTAAAAGCGTTTTAATTCTAAGTGCTATTCATTTCGCTAGCATTTTTGCATCACAACATTGAAGTGTAAGAGGCCTCCAGTTTTTAAGATGGACTGGATCTTTATATTTGCCATTTGGGTCTTGTTTTAATAATAGTGAAATCAGACCTTCCTGCTGAGTACCTGACAGACTACCATTTATATAGGAGTAGTTAATAATAATAATGTAGCTTTGAGTATTTCAAAAAATGCTTTTAAATTGAACCTTTATTTAGCTAGGCAAGTCAGTTAAGAACAAATTCTTATTTACAATGACGGCCTACACCGGCCAAACCCGGACCATGCTGGGCCAATTGTGTACCGCCCTATGGAACTCCCAATCACGGCCGGTTGTGATACAGCCTGAATTCAAACCAGGGTGTCTGTAGTGATGCCTCTAGCACTGAGATGCAGTGCCTTAGACCGATGTGCCACTCAGGAAGCTTGATATACCTCTAATGTTATGCCATCAAGCCCTGGGGGGGGTTTCGAGACTGAAAGGATTTAATAGCCTCAAAAAGTTATTCCTCATCGCACTGATCTTTTTGTACATTTGGTAATTTAAAAAAAAATGAATTCCTTACAGTAATCCTCATTCAGAGGGTGAGGATGAGATGGAAAAGAAAACATGCTTAAAATATTTAGCTTCCTCTTTTAAAATATAATTTTACTGTCTTTGTCTGCACTGATTCGGGAAATGGGATGAGATGTCGAGAATAAACCTATGTAAATGTGAGTTGACTATTAATAAAATATTTGATGATTTGAATCAAGTTTGTGCCTGATACATACACATCAAATTGTGACCCTAGAGTGTGGTTTCCTCCTAGCCCACCAGGGGGCAGCCGATGCTAATTTAGACCAAGGCTAGCACATCATCTCTATCATATCAGGGGTTGCTCTCATGTTGCATCACCTCTTCAACTAATTTCACTGATTAGAATGAGTCATTCTGGCTGCCTTGAAAGTATGCAACCCAAACCAAGATAAGACGCTACGCTACACTTCTCGTAATAATATAACTACCCGAGATTAAGAAAAGGGTTTGGCAAGAGTTGAGACGGTTGCTTCTCTGCAAAGTTCTCAAGATGTCAGAAGACTCAGAAAGAAAACCTGCTGACTGCAGTGTTATTTAAAAGTTTGTTCGGAAATTATTTCACTCTACAACTGAAGAAGAGAGACAGTTTTTTCCCCCAAAGAGATTATGAAGCCTATTTCATGGATATCTTAGTGACACAGAGTATTTAATCTCTTCCTCCAGAGAGAGAAAGAGAGAGAGAGAGAGTGAGAGAAAGAGGCTGTATCTGTGAGACCCAAAGAGCTGTTCAGAGTTTGTTGGTGAGTCATTCAGTGGGAAATGATAGAAGCAGCATGAGTACACACTAATACTGACTATAGTCTATTAGGCCATAGAGAAAATTGTCACACAGCCACACCCACTGCCTGAAATTCAAATAAATGGTACAGTATTTGAAAGTATCAAACAATGTATATAAAGCAACGACTGTAAATTCCCAATATGAACTCAAGTCAAAACATTCCAGGAGAGGGCCATCTTCCCTTGTCACTGTGTCTATAAGCATTGTTTAACTGAACTGAGCTGAGAGAGCAGTAGGGTCTAAGATTTTATTAATACTGTAATACAAAGTGCAAATACAGACTCAACTCAATTATTTTATTGTATAACGGTAACAATATATAATTGCACAGTAATTACCTTCATTTTTCATGAAAAGTATTGGTGAGAAATTGCCAGACTGGGTGTATGCCAGTAATTGTCAGTAATTCTGTGCACGTGTCCCCGTCTGTACATATATATGTGTGTGTGTGTGTGTGTGTGTGTGTGTGTGTGTGTGTGTGTGTGTGTCAGGGGAGCAGGGGTAGATGATGGAGGAAGGGCTTAGTGAAACAGTTTAAACTCTGAGGAGGGATTTGCAGGTTTTGATCCTGGCTAATTAATGTGGAGCCCTCGATGGGACGACTGGGTATTTGTGACAGGGAAGTTTGAAGGGGACTCTCATGTGTGTGTGTGTGTGTGTGTGTGTGTGTGTGTGTGTGTGTGTGTGTGTGTGTGTGTGTGTGTGTTCGTTCATCTTTGTATGTGTGTGTGTGTGTGTCTCAGTGGTAATCACTTGGTTCTATAATCATCTCTTCCTCTCTGTGTGTCCCTATGGTGAGATGATCAGAGCAGCGGAGGGCATCCACTCTATTGTTCAATCAATTCACTCATTAACTCACAACATTAGGAAACTTTAATTAAGCATGGGGCCTGCCACGATTAATTAACTTTTGAGACTACTTCCTTTTTTCTTTCCCGTACACTTCTTTTACTAAGTCAGGGAAGCTACAGAATGCACTAATTTAGCCACACAATTTACAAATCCAATTAAAGTCAATATTAAAGCTTCACAAGCTGTCCCATGCATAGTCTTAGCTATAATACTATGCTCTTTTGTGGTTAGAACAGCCAGGGTGTGTATTTGTAAGCCGTAGAATAATGTATTAAATAGGGTTAGCAGTTATAATAAGTTTGGTTATTGAAAAGAGTTTATTATGCTGTGTTATCCTGTTAGGGAGGTGGTGTTGTGGCACTTTATTGGTAATCCTGAGTCTCCCATCGCTCTGAGTGGTCTCTTTTACACCCACCCTGTTCCAGTGTCTGTGTGCTTTCCCTTTTCTGAAAAGATCAGTGTCCTGTCCTCTGTAGACCTAACTGACTGACAAGGCCTACATATGTGACTGGTCACATCTAACTGGGCACAAGTCCGTTTTTTGTTCATTTTCATATTATGACGATAGTAGGACTAAACTGTGGTACACATATTACTTTCAACAATACAGAAATGACACTTGACATTAGTATAGGCAACCACTTGAACACGGTTCTCTCAAGCTTGGTAACAATTAGCCTAGAAGACTAACTCTGCGTTTACACTAGGAAGCGGCATCGCTCAGGGAAACATCGGAAGCCACTCACTTTCAATGAAAGGAAAGCGAGAGAAGCGGGGGAACATTGAGGCGGGGGGACCGTTGAGCGATGCGAGTATGGGCGAGGGAGCTGAACAGGGCGGGACTAAAGTTGGTAAAAACGGAACTTTGTTCAAAACCTCCGCGATATCGAGACGTGAGGGGTCCAATCGATGCTCAACATAGCTTCCAACCCCTACTGGATTGGCTGTCAATGGCAGTTGATACGTTACACTACCCAGCTTGCTTAGCACCCACATGAGGGCGAGGCTAGCGTGGCTAGGCGAGTCAAATCAAATAACATTTTACTTGTCACATGCTTCATAAACAACAAGTGTAGACTAACAATGAAATGCTTACTTACATGCCCTTCCAAACAATGCATAAAGAAAGAAAATAGATAATAGAAAAGTAAAACACATAATAATAAAAGTAATATTAAATACACAATGAGTAATGATAACTTGTGCAGGGGTACAAGGTAATTGAGGTAGATACTGTATGTTCATATTACTATGAATAAAGTGACATAATAAAACAGTAGCACCAGTGAATGTGATGAGTCAAAAAAAGTTAGCGCAAAAGGGGTGAATGCAGATAGTTAAATAGTTAAACAATTAGCTACCCAGACTAATTATTTAGCAGTCTTATGACTTGGGGGTAGAAGCTGTTCAGGGTCCTGTTGGTTCATCGGTGCTTCTTGCCGTGTGGTAGCAGAAAGAACATTCTATGACTTGGGTGGCTAGAGTCTTTAACAATTTTTTGCGCTTTTCCTCTGACACCGCCTGGTATAGAGGTCCTGGATTGCAGGGAGCGCCTTGTGGTTGGATGTCAAGCAGTTGCCATACCAAGCAGTGATGCAGCCAGTCAAGATTCTATCAATGGTGTAGCTGTATAATGTTTTGAGAATCTGAGGGCCCATGACAAATCTTTTCAGCCTCCTGAAGAGGTAGAGGCATGGTCGTGCCCTCTTCACGACTGCATTTGTGTGTGTGTGGGCCATGATATATCCTTAGTGATATGGACTTGATGGTCAGCGTGGCGGTTGTGTTGTTGCCCACCCTCGCCACCTGGGGGCGGTCTGTCAGGAAGTCCAGGATCCAGTTGCAGAGGGAGGTGTTCAGTCCCAGGGTCCATAGCTTAGTGGTGCGCTTGGAGGGCACTATGGTGTTGAACGCTGACCTGTAGTGAACAGCATGCTCATTTACAGTAGGTGTTCCTCTTGTCCAGGTGGGAAAGGGCAGTGTGGAGTGCAATAGAGATTGCATGATCTGTGGATCTGTTGGGGCGGTATGTGAATTGGAGTGGGTCCATGGTGTCTGGGATGATGGTGTTGATGTGGTCCATGACCAGCCTTTCAAAGTATTTCATGACTACAGATGTGAGTGCTACAGGGCAATAGTCATTTAGAAAGGTTACCTTCGCATTCTTGGGCACAGGGACTATGGTGGTCTGCTTCAAACGTAGGTATTAGAGAGTGGGTCAAGGAGAGGTTGAAAATATCAGTAAAAAACTTGCCAGCTGGTCAGCTCATGCTCTGAGTATGCATCCTGGTAATTTGTCTGACCCTGCGGCCTTGTGAACATTAACCTGTTTAAAGGTCTTACTCACATCGGCTACGGAGAGCGTGATCACACAGTCATCCAGAACAGCTGGTGCTCTCATGTATGGTTCAGTGTTGCTTCTCTCAAAGCGAGCATAGAAAGCATGTAGGCTTTCTATGATACGCTCGCTGGTGGGCTCGCATCACTGGGCAGCTCGCATCACTGGGCAGCTGGGGGCTGGGTTTCCGATTGTAATCCGTGATAGTTTGCAAGCCCTACCACATCCGACGAACGTCAGAGCTGGTGTAGTAGGATTTGATCTTAGTCCTGTATTGACTCTTTTCCTGTTTGATGGTTCGTCGGAGGGCGTAGTGGGATTTCTTATAAGCGTCCGGATTAGTGTCCCACTCTTTGAAAGCAGCAGCTCTAGCCTTTAGCTCAGTGTGGATGTTGCCTTTATTAATACATGGCTTCTGGTTGGGATATGTACACGCGGTAACAAAGTCGTCGATGCACTTATTAATGAAGCTGTTGACTCATGTGGTAAACTCCTCACGCTCAACCACCCAAAGTCGGAAGGCAAGTTCAGGGAGTAGTGAGTGTTTTAATAAATAAATGTAACATGATACAAAACAAGAAAACACGAACAACGCACAGACAATTAACAGGAACAGAAACAATAACGCCTGGGGAAGGAACCAAAGGGAGTGACATATATAGGGAAGGTAATCAAGGAGGTGATGGAGTCCAGGTGAGTGTCATAACGCGCTGATGCTCGTAACGATGGTGACAGGTGTGCGTGCGCCATAACGAGCAGCCTGGTGACCTAGAGGCCGGAGAGGGAGCACACATGATAGCGGTTTATGTACTCGCCAAAGTAGTTTAGTCAGGGTGCCCGCACATTGCTTATATAGTTTCAATGGCCAGTATGAGAGATTATATTCAAAATAGAGTACAAATTAAGATGGTGGACCTTACAAGCGTAATAACAGCCATCTTTTATTCCCCACCATCTCCACAACACAGTGTTGTCTAGCATGACCGATACAGCCCTCAGGGACCACACCATAATACACAGTAAATGACACCTAATTAACATTTTCATCATTAGTGTGTGTGTAAGTGTGTGCATATGCTAAGCACGTGTGCGTGCTTAACTTAACTCGGCCGCAGGCCAAGATTCGCTCCACTTGTGTTAAATATTTCATCTCTCCTCCCTTTCTTTTTGACACTCCCTTCCTTGTTGACCCCTGCTTCAGAATAGGTCAAAGATAGTGTCGTCCCCAGAGCAGATATTGGTACTCTGCAGTGAGGTGAGGCATCAGCTACAGGCTCAATGAGCATATTAGACAGGTCGGCGTCCTAGGCCTATGAGTCATTTGAAAACATTTCTCATTACACCTTATCATGGCAGTACTGGAGGGTTACAAGAGGGAAAAAAGAGTGTCTTAGAAAGAGAGAGAGTGGGAAGAGACATCAAAGTGGTGGTCTATTTAAATTGACTGATCTTTTGTGAAAGAACTCCCTACATAAAAGATTACCCCCCCCCCCCATACCTAATATCACATACTGCATACCCTTGGATTACGTGTCAAGGGTTAATAACTATACGGATGAGGATATTGGGAGGGGGGGGGGGCAATTGATGTGTGTGTGTGTGTGTGTGTGTGTGTGTGTGTGTGTGTGTGTGTGTGTGTGTGTGTGTGTGTGTGTGTGAGAGAAAGAGATAATGAGAGAGACTAGAAAGACGAAGAGAGAGAGGAGAGACTCCAACCTCTTGACTGACACATTACAAATCCCCTGACAATCCCATATCACTGTCCCAACTGGCAGAGTGAAAAGCCAAGGTTGGTGAATGGGGAGAGAAAATAAGACTGTACCAGGAAATAGGAAAGTGTGTGTGTGTGTGTGTGTGTGTGTGTGTGTGTGTGTGTGTGTGTGTGTGTGTGTGTGTGTGTGTGTGTGTGCGTTTCATCACTCCTTTATATGGCATTTTGGTCACACTTTATTTGGATAGTCCGGAAAGTCCATCTGTAGATGCTCTACAGATAGCAAGCAGATCGTATGACTAAGGTTACAATTAGGGTTAGGTTTAGAATAAGGGTTATGGCTAGAGTTAGGGTAAGGGTTAAGTTTAGGGTTAGGATAAGGGTTTAGGTTAGGGTTAGGGCTAGGTTAAGGGTAAGTAGATTTTCCAAATAAAGTGTTACCAGCATTTGTTCTCTACTTTTTCTCTCCCTGAATGTCTCCATCTTAACACAGCTCCTTTTGTGGCAACCAGGGCGGGAAATGATTTTGGTGTGTGCGTTCTTCCATCCCACCCGCCAGATTAATGACGTCAGCGGTTACTACTCTCTCTCTCCCGCTCCCTCTCTGATAACAGCCCTGCGCGCTTGCCTCCTGCCTGCCGCTCGCTGCTCCTCGCACTCAATTTCAGATAACACTAATGGAATCTGTCCCGCGCGATTGTAATGAGAGCGAGACTCATTTGCCACGGAGCTTGGAGTTGTCAGCTTGGCGGGTTGTGGGGGGGCGAGAAGAGAGGACAGGGAGAAGGAAAGAAAGCTAGGAGATGGGGGTTGATGAGGACTGAGGAGAGGGAGAGGGGTTTAATAAAGAAGAAGAGGAGAGGAGTGTGTGGAGTAGGGTTGGTTGTATATTGCAGGGGCAGGCGGGAGCTAGCACCAGTGTTGTTTTGGCCCATAGTGTGTATCGGGAGTGTGTGAATAGACCAGGCCTTCTCGCCTCTCCTCCCTGCCTGTCAGTGAACTGAAAGTCTGCAGAGGACTCTAAGCTTCATCACACAATAGAGAGAGCTCTCTGCCTCAGCACACACTGCATAGACACACCATTCAAAACACACTCACACACACTTATGCACACAGCCACGCAAAACAAACAACAAAGGCTTTGGGAAACTCACTCACGCTGTCTGGTCACATGAGAAGAGTAAATAAAGAAACAGGTACATACTTCAGGATTGTTAGATGCTTCTCTCTTGTGGTCATCTTGGACCAACCCTGGAGGCCAGGGTTCCCCAGCTGGTGGCCAGGTGGTTTTATTGAGCCCCCCCCTATTTTTCTGGAGAAAAAAAAACATTTTTTTTTGTTGTTGGACATAATAGACAAGTTGAAATCAGCTCCAAGTGATTTTAATTTAAGAAATCTGTTCCCAAGTATTCTCATGCATAATAGAGACAAGTGATGGAACACAAATGTAAGCAAGGTTTAAAATTGATATTTCTTGTCAATTAGTCAAACATTATATCTGTTTGGGCTTCTTGCATTCTACAAATTATTAGTAATTATGTTTATATTTTCCATTTTAGTTATTTAGTAGAAGCTCTTATCCAGAGCTCGGGGATTCGGACCAGTGATTTTCCCAACAGTCCTAACCGCTATGCTAACTGCAGACCCCCCCCCCACCATCCACTCAAGAACAAATTGACCCGCGGCTGAATCTAGTTAATGATCCCTGCTGTAGGCCTTATACCAGTGTCCTGTAGAGGGCAGTATCTGCTTGGAGAACTATACACTGCAACCAGAGGACCACACTGACGACCCCAGACAACCACACAATGATTACAGTTTGGGGTGCATGCATGTGGGTTATGAATTATGTCCTGGAGGGGTTGGTTGAGAATGAACATGGGAATTGAATGGAAAGTAACAGAGTAAGACAATGCATTACTTCTCTCTCTCTTTATTTATATTCTGTCTAATCCCCCTCTACCTTTTATGTCTATAAATCTGCATGGCTCTTTGTTTTTCCTCTCTTTATCGCTCTCTTTCTCCCTCTCTCTCTCTCCCTCCCTCTCTCTCTCTGTTCAGATTGAGGGGTAAAGGAAAGCCTATGTTTTGGCTGAGGCACAGGCCAGGGATTACAGTGGTGCTAGTATTTAATCTGGGACAGACTGTCCCGGACTGTGTGTGTCTGCACTTAAAACAGCCCAACTGACTACCCTGTGTGTGTGTGTGTGTGTGTGTGTGTGTGTGTGTGTGTGTGTGTGTGTGTGTGTGTGTGTGTGTGTGTGTGTGTGTGTGTGTGTGTGTGTGTTGTTTTTGTGCCCTGCCCAACCCCAGCCTCGTCCCATCGTGTTAGTGCACTAAACACTACTAGGGCTGATTAGGCTCTTTTTAAACTGGGCCCAAAGCTCATATTAAGGGCTTTATGGTCAGCCAGACACCCCATTAACACCACTCTACCCCCTGGGTGGTGTTCAGACTGTACATACTGTACCCTCTCAGGGCACAGCCAAAACCATAGGACATCTATGTAATGTAACATACTACATCATATCTATGTAGCTGTTTTTGGAAGGTGATACCCAAACACAGTTGGCCACATTGGGATGCTTAGACAGACAATCATGCAGACAGACAGACTGGTCTAGCAGAGCAGACTTATAGGCCACTATAGGCTTTCCTAGTGCTGGTGAGTGAGACTTCACTGTCACATACACAGAAGTAGAAGTACAATCAAAACAAAGGGCTCATATTTACACATGCACGTACACCCACACATAAACCCGAGAGAAGGCGAAAGAATGAGTGAGACGGGGACAGAGAGAGAAATCTAGTGCATATGCTTAATCACCGCTGGAGTCTCCCAGGAACTCAAAAAGCCTCTGTGGATTAAAACCCTCAGAGCAGAACATTAGAGAAGTGCACAGTTCAGCTCCCACTGAAAAGGCAAATGATTATCTTTCCTCGGAGAGAAAAAGAGAGAGGCAGTGTTAGAGAGCAAGTGAAGGAGGGAGAGAACGACAGAGGTTGAGGAAGCCACAGAAGGATACAGAGGGTGAGAAAAATGGGGAGATAGACAGAGATAAACAGAGAGAAAAAGAGCGATATACAGAAAAAGGAGAGAGAAAAAGGGGGCCACAAATTGGTGAAGGAAAAGTCAGCCTCACTCTGCTTTGCATTTCATTTACATGCCTGGCCGTATCGGCCAATCGGATTGCAGAGCAGAGCCCGCGGCTTAGGAAAGGGAATAAAGACTCCAAATGCCTTCACTGCTCTCATCCCTCTCTCATAATACCCTGTCTGCCTTTCTTTTCTCTCTCTCCCTCTCTTTCTCTCCCCACTGTCATAATACCCATTCTCTACCCATTCTCTCCATGCTGGCGCACTGCTATAAGTAGACCCTGGCCGATGTGATAGAGGCAGGAGAGGGATGGAAGAAGGGAGCGGGGGAAGGAAGGAGAAGGGGAGGGGGGGAGCTGCAAACATGACTTTAGTTGCTACCCGCCGAGTGTGAAAAGGGTGTGTGTGTGCCTCTGTAAGTGTATGTGTGTGTGTGTGTAAGTGAGAGGGCAAGTGAATGAACTTGACTCATTTCTAAAATCCTCTTACCTGTCTTGGGTCCCAGTGGTGCTAACCTTCAAGCATGGAGTATTTGTAAGTTAACACCATAGTGGTATCTGTTTAGCTGAGAATACCCTCACATGTACCAGGAATACTGGTACTACGGTGAGGCTGTGCCACAACTCAAGATCAGGACTTTGAAACCTTTTAACCAGGATGCACGAAGCCAAATGGCCTCTTACCTCTCCTTCCATCTAATTTGTTCCTCTTCCTCTCTTCCTCCCATCTCCTCGTCTTCATCCTTCTGCTCTACTTCCATAATGGGAAAAGCGTCTGCTCAATGCCCACCCTCCATCAACACTATTTGACACACTACGATGCACTTGAGCATTTGCAGTCTCGCTCCTAATCCACACACTTGGATCTATCTACAGCATTGTGATCAAATCTCACATGTTGTGTGGAGCACCACTGCGTGAGCATCCCAGTTGAGTGTGTGAGAAAAGGCTAGTCAACGCACGTGCACACACACTTTCTGATGGGCGATAACCACAGCGTGACTTCCTCTCTGAAGTCATGGGCAGCACATTTCCTTGCTGACACGCGACACACACACACACACACACATTACATTCAGTACACTATCACTCCCTCTCGCATACAACACACAGCCTAGATTCATTTGAATAATGGACTGTAAACATACACATTAGGCACCGTCATGGACGGCCACAGGCATTTCTAACGGGTTCCGCACACATACATACTACAGCAAGGTCCATAAACACACAATAATATATTTTTCAGAAGAAGATGGGCTGCAGGGGGAATGTTCCGGGTTGCCATATTTTGTAAATGTTCCTGGTTGCTAGAATGGATTTTTCCAGCTCCTCTCAACACCTCAGGAGGGTCATTTTGTGCCACATTAGATGATATAGCTACACTCCATTCAGAGCAGTTTCATCATTCTCCTTCGTCCTACCTTATATTATAGTGTCATATGGAAGGAATGGATATAATAGACAATGTATGCATATAATAGACAATTATATGGGTTGTCCCAGAAGTAGACCCATCATCCTTCAATTGTACATACATCATTTGCTGTTTGGCATTCTACTTCATCATCATGAGCATCAGCATCATCATCATCCTCTCCATCATCATTATCGTCATCTAATATCTCTTAAAATGCGTTGATGATGTTGATATAGTCGCTCAGTAAAGTCATTAGCTAAACAAAACCACTAATCCCGGAGGGGGGGGGGGGGGGGGGGGCAAGGGGAGAGTAAAGTTATCTCCGATTCCCCTCCTTCCCCCAAACAATTCCCGTGTCATCACCTAACCCGTGCAACAGGACCCAAAAGGGGGGAGAGATACTCACTACTGAGTGAGATTAACCATCTAATTAGTATGGCAGAAATGTGTGGCATCGCCTATGTAAAGGAGGCTCTTCTCCAACATTTCTAAAATAGTTTAGAAACGAATCAACTTGATTGGAGGTACACAACACCCCCTGCCACGCTGGCGCTGCAGACGGATATATCCGCTAATTCAGGATTATTAAAAGGCCCACTGCACTACTTTTGTGTAACTTTTTTTTAAAAATAATAATAATATATATTTATAACATATATATTTGGGGGGGGGTGATTATTCAGGGGGTGCTGCAGCACCCTCTGCACCCCTACTCCCCACGGCTATGCTGTCGTCATGAGCCGTCAGTCCTTACGAGAACCACATATCGGATTTTTTAACAGGATCATTAGCGATTGAGTTAAGAGTATTTCTTGCTGCTACCTAGCTCAAAAATTCTAGATGTCGGATTAAAACGAGACTATAGTGTCCATAAAATGACCATTGGACTTTTAAAAAATGGCAGATTGACTAAATTTGTAGGTGCAAGAGTTTTTATTAAATGTATAATTTATCGCTCTCAAAATGCACATTTCCATTCATTATGAAACAAGAATGTGCTACCTTTCTGTAGCATTTCTGACAATGCAAAAATATTTTTCCAGACGAATCTCAAGAGTTCGGTCAAACCCGGACAGCAACTCAGTCGATCAGCTCACTGCTTGCACCAAGAAGAAGTAGTTGAGGACAAACCTAGGCTATAGGTAGTTAGCTATATGTTGGTACTCAAACTGAGGTTAATCAATAAACGCAAACAGATAATTGTCCAACATGAAAAATGGGTCGGTTGTTATAAGTGAGATTGGGATCTTGTTTTAATTAGCTAACGTTACTGCTGCTGGCTAGCTAACATAACGTTATACCACAGATAGCTATAATCTGACTGGTAAATTATTCTAACATTGGCTAGCTAACTAACCAACAAACAAGGAAAGCTAGCTAGATATGCTTTGCCAATTAATATTTTTTTTAAATAAGGCTGAAGTCATCTATGTAAAAAACAAATAAGCTAGCGAATATGACAAATTATTGCCCGCTAGCTATATGACAAATTATTCCACAAAGCATAGCTATCTAGCTAAGTACATTTCATAGTCAACACCGAACTTTGGGAAACTGTCACGCTGATAATTTATAATGCAACGGGCATTGTTCATCTAATGTTAGCTACTCCATACAGTCAAATGATCTTGCTTGCTAACGTTACGTGTGCAAACAGATTTCAGCTCATAACATAAAAGCTGCTAGCTAGCCTTGACCAAGATCAGCCATGCCACTCACAACCCAAACTGTAATTTAGCTGATAAAATTGCCTAGCTCAGAAAAAGTTACCTAGGTAGCACACTAGACACACACACACTGCTTTTTCGACATCCAAAGCGAAGCAATTTAACGTTAGCTAACGTTACAGCCCTTACCTTAAGCATTAATTCAGTACGCTCCTCCTCTCTCAGTGGAATTGGCCTTATCATTATAATCCAAATGTGCGTTGACTGATCAATACAGTGTCAAATTACTTTTCAGTGAGTTCCCAAAAATCCGAATTTGCCATCCACATAAGTAGCACGTGTACACAGTTAAAACAACATTATTGCTTGCTGGCGCAACCGACCCTGTGCGCATTCAAAAGAAAACACCATCCCAGCAAACTTGGTTAGAACTAAGTCTATAATTTATTAGGTGGCTCTTATTAAAAGAGCCTTTGGGTTTGTGGAGTGACATGCAAGTGGCAGTGAGTGTGGTGGCGTGTACTACTGTGTGCGTATTCCTAGAACAGTGGAGAGACCATCTCAGACTCTCAAGGAAGAGGTCATTGCCCTCATCGGTGAGATGCAAGCCATCCCTACAGTACTGCCCAGGGACACGGTGCTTTATGGCAAATTGGCGGATTGTGGCATACACCTGTCACAGAGAAATGCAAGCTAGCCCATGTGGAACTGACAATTTGCTTATGCCAGTTCAAATGCACGCAGTACTTAGCACACTATCAATACTTAAAATGGATGTTCTGTTCCAAATCTGTGAGTACTCCCAGTCCCACCAGTTTTAATATTTATAAATGAAGACATGTGCTCTTTTACTGGAGGTGCTGAAGTTTTGTATTCAAGGATTTAGAGCACCTATCCAATTACGATATGTCTATAGTTCTTCTTAAGAATTTTGTACTTTTCTAATGACTGTATTTTAAGGGTGTTTCTCAGCAGTTTGTCATTTGTTGCAGTGTTTGTATCAATTACTCTTGATGATCCACAGTGTTATTCAGGCTTCTCCGTTCAATCCCAGTGCTGCCACACCGGATTCTACAACTCAGCTGTTCACCAAGACCATGAGTAGTAGAATTAGGTGTGGTAGAACTGGGCTTGAACAGAAAAGCCGGCTTAAACCTGTAGCTTGTCAAAAGAAATTGTGGCCATCCTTGAATAGTATTTACAAAGTTGACTATATCCGATGAATGTACATTTGGTTGTAAATGTTATGTTTAGTGATAACTCACTTTGTTTACCGGTAATGTAGTACTAAGCCTTACTTCAGTAAACTATAAGGTACATTTTCTTGTAAATAGTTCATGCGTACACGATTATTTGTGTATTTTCCAGGAGCTTGCTCGATTGTCTTGAGAGATCAGGGAAAACATTTCCAGTTTACTCTATATTGACTTAAATGGGTTTCTGGTTCTTCATTTCCCTCTGAAAAAAAATCTGCTGTTAATATTAAATACTAACTGCATTATTTCAATTGCCATTTATCAAGTTTTTACTTTTGCTGTATAATAATATTGCATCATCACCTTCCGGTGTAAAAACCATGGATATTAAAAACTAAAAACAGTTAAGTGAGAATAGGCGTTGGTCTGAAGCCGAAAAAGAAAGGGCATTCATATGAGCACCACCATGCCTACTCCATCCACGCTCTACCAAGGTTTTCCAGTACACAGCAATGACCTACTACAGTAGCTATGTTGGTATTTGTTCTTCAAAGTATGTGTAGGCAGGTTGTTAAGGATTCAAACCTTCTCAAACAGCCTAATTCTATAAGGGCACAAGGCAAGACCCAGATGCAGACACGGGATGCAGATAGTTTGAGTCTTGATATTTATTAAACAATCCAAAATGGGTAGGCAAGAGAATGGTCGTGGACAGGCAAAAGGTCAAAACCAGTTCAGAGTCCAGGAGGTACAGAGTGGCTGTCACGCCCTGGCCTTAGTTATCTTTGTTTTCTTTATTATTTTAGTTAGGTCAGGGTGTGACATGGGGGATGTATGTGTTTTTATTGTCTAGGGGTTTTGTATGTTTATGGGGCAGTGTCTAGTCTAGGTGTTTGTATGTCTATGGCTGCCTAGATTGGTTCTCAATTAGAGGCAGCTGTTTATCATTGTCTCTGATTGGGAACCATATTTAGGCAGCCATATTCATTGGGTATTTCGTGGGTTATTGTCTATGTTAGTTGCCTGTGTCTGCACTATTTGTTTATAGCGTCACGTTTTGTAGTTTGTTTAAGTGTTCTTCATTTTGTCATTAATAAATAGAAGATGTATTGTTATCACGCTGCGCCTTGGTCCTCCTCTCTTCAATGTTCCAACGAACGTGACAGTGGCAGGCAAGTTTAAGGTCAGGGCAGGCAGGTACGGAGTCCAGAAAACAGGCAAGGGTCAAAAACCAGGAGGACTAGCAAAAGAGAATAGAAGCAGGTGTACGGGAAAACCGCTGGTTGACTTGAAAAGAATACAAGACACCAGGGATAATAAGCGACACCTGGAGGGCGTGGAGACAATCACAAGACGGGTGAAACCAATCAGGGTGTGACAAATTCATACTCTTCAGAGGGATAATGGACTTTACAGTGTCCTGCTATTCAAATTATATATATATATATATATATATATATACGTGTATATACATATTGATTGTACAAAACATTAAGGACACCTGCTCTTTCCATGACAGACTGACTGAGTGAAACCAGGTGAAAGCTATGATCCCTTATTGATGTCATTTGTTAAATTTACTTCAATCAGTGTAGATGAAGGGGAGGAGACGGGGCAAAGAAGGATATTTAAGCCATGAAACAATTGAGACATGGATAGGGCAAGAGGGTGAATCGGCAAGACAAATATTTAAGTGCCTTTGAACGGGGTATGGTTGTAGGTGCCAGGTGCACTGGTTTGTGTCAAGAACTGCAATGCTGCTGGGTTTTTCACGTTCAACAGTTTCCAGTGTGTATCAAGAATGGTCCACCACCCAAAGGATATCGAGTCAACTTGACACTGTGGGAAGCATTAGCATCAACACAGGCCAGCATCCCTGTGGAACGCTTTCAACACCTTGTTCCTTAATAGTAAGGCGGCGTCCTTAATGTTTTGTACACAGGGTGTAATTTGGCTGTATGTATTTTTAGATATTAGGCCTACTGTAAATGTGTGTTATTGTTGCGTCACCATCTTTATTGCAAAAATAAACAAGTACAAACATTACTTTGAGCTACACATTATTTTGACAGAGGTAATGAACTGTCCAGTGATCAGCACGGCAATTGATAAAATAGGACCATGTTTGAAACACAATAGGTTCTGAGTTTAATTCAATATCACACAGGTAAGCTAACAGTTCCAGCAATCAGTAATGCAGACATGCTCTGAGCGACTGTGTGCAACACACCACCACTTGCTGTTATGTTGGGCACCTACTGACGTGTATTGCTAAAATAAAGGTTGAAGCAAATACAGGCATGCACCACATTACTACAAGACAAAACAGTTCAATCAAGTCTGATGTTCTCGTAAGTATGAAAAACAAAGCTTGCTTTCATTTAATAAAAAAAGCTTGAAAAGGTAGTGTAATGGCATTATGTCTTACTGTGGTGCATGAAGAATCCAATACTTTACCTTGTATGTGGTACAAATCACATTATCGTGGAAGCACCTCCTCTAAGAGTATGAACTAGGCTGTTTGAGAAGGTTTGAATCCTAAGCAACCTGCCTACACATAGTGTGAAGTACCATACCAACATAGCTACTGTAGTCGGTCAAAGCTGTGTGATGGAAAACATTGTTAGAGCATTGGTGGAATAGGCATTGTGGTGCTCACGTGAATTACATTTTTTGGGGGGCTTCAGACCAATGCTTATTCTCACATAAAACTGTTTTTTTTATATATACATATATATAAAATGTCTGTCTACTGAGTGAAGAGCCACATGCATCATTGCTTTCTTGTCATCTCTGATCTCCAGACCTCTCATTGCCACAGAGATGCCCATGGAGGACATCCTGGGTGGGCATGGGATGAGGTTAGGATGACCCTTGTCATTACATGATAGTGGAGCATGAGGGACACCACATCACAGTAGGCTAGCTAGGCCTACTCATTGTCCATAACAAGTGCTCTGTAGGATCGACGCACTGTACATGGCCGATCAAAGGTGTTGTTCAAATCACTTGTCATTGCTGCGTATTGTATGGTTGTTGTTGTCTTTTTACTATTGTTGTTGAGTTTATTTCTTCACTTGACCCTCTTTTCCTGGGTCCCACTAGCCTGTTGGTTCCAGGATGGTGACGTCACAGTGTGTTGTTGTTGGTTAAACTAGGCCAGCGGAGGCAGCGGAGTTGTAGTGGGTCAGAGTAAGTCCTCTCCTCCCTCCCCGCGTGGCAAAACATGCTCGTTGAAACACAAACACGAACACACTCCCACAAACACAATCCCACTCTCTCGCAGATAATATACCAGATCGTATAGGATAAAAACATGACGCAAGTGCAAACACAGGAATACACAAACACAAAAACACACACGCAATACAAACAAAACATACGCACTCATGTTAGCCACATCTCACATGGTTACTATGAACTGTAAATTATCGTCGAAATAGTTACAACGTCATGATATTGAATACAATCCACAAGTGCTATCCGTACACAAAGACATTGGGTCAACACATACATAGGGGAGAGTGGTAAGTTGAGCGATTGTTTCTACATTCAGCATCACTCTGTCAAGGGAAAGATAGCATTCTTTCTAACAAGGTATGTACATATATTTCAGGTTGTTGTGGAAATAATCAGAATTCATATGAACGTTACAGATTTGAAAACATAGCTTGTCCAAAAAAAGTGGTCTATCGGCACAACTTACCCTGGGTATGGGCTAAGTTGAGCCGCGGGACAGGGTAAGTTATGCCGCCTACAAATGTCTGTAGTCAATTAAATATTACCACTACCTTTTTAAAACCATGTCTATCTTTATTTCCCAAACACAATTCAACACAATCACAATCACGTTTTTGGTCTTTAAATCATTTTAATGGTAGACTCGGCAAAATGACATTGCCACGAGCAACACCGCAGATATTGAGACGAGCGAGATGCAAGACTTTGTCTCTCACACAGTCAAACACAGTATCGGCGCATGTGCACAGGGTCACTTTACGCTGTTCACAGCGTGGTAGCCAGGGCGCCAAAACAGCAGAGAAGTTGGGCCTCACGCTTCAACACTCTTAGTTGTTGCGAAAGTTGACCCACTATGCTGTTTACTTCCTGGATGTACGTCATAGCGCTGAGTCTACCTTCAAGCATCTTTTAACACAGGCTTAACACCTAACAAACACTTTGTACTTTTTTTTTAACACTGTGAACATAGGCCAGGCCCTGTTGTTACCTCATATCCCAGAGATAATGCCTTGCATTACACCTGGGAAGAAAACACTTACATTGCTCAACGATTGGCTCAACTTACCACATGGCCACTGGCTCAACGCAAACATTTTTACTATATCAGCCCACATAGCAACAGGGATAAACATATTAGGACATCATACAGAGACCCACAACTGATGTATAGAACAATCTTAAAATGATCTACTTTGTTTTAGATGCAAGCATCATGAAACCACTAAAAAACACCTTGGTGAACTTGTTCCCACTTCCTCCATGTGCTTTCTTCCTTCACAGACTCCATGAAATGAGGACATCTTCCATAAATATTTGTCAACTATCCATTCCGCTCAGCTTACCCCACTCTCCCCCACAGTATCTAATGTCAAACATTGGCAGTATATGCTATTGTTGTACTTATGTACTCAAGAATCTTCTCTCCAGTTCAACACAATAGACCAGTGAATTGTCTCCTTATTTCAAACTAAGGACAATGCTCAAAGCTATAGTTGTTTTGGGGTCATGTTGACAGGCGGTGCTGTGTGTCCTTTGTTGTGCGGGTGGTGTGTGGTGTATTTGTGTTAGTGTATCTCCATTGTGACGCGTGTAATCCACATGCTCCCTAATCCACGAGCAGGTGGCCAGGCGTGTGGCGTCCGCGGGGCTCCTCATGCCTCCCCTAATACACACATACACATACACACACACAAACACAAATCCTTCCCAAGCCTTGAGAGAGGGACTGGTCACTGTCAACAAACTAGCATCCTCTTGTACTACCTCTCCATCTGCTCTTCATGCAGCCTATATGAACCAGACTGGTCAGGTGGCCTTGACTGATGAAAGCTATAGTGTTCTGGTAGAATGTTCAAAAATCTAGAATGATTGATGCAAGCTGAGAGATGGTGTACAGGTCATCATTGTGACCAGTTAGGTTTGGAATGAGATGTCCCTTTGTGTCTCTTTGTGGACTCAGGGTGAGATGGTCCCAGTTGTCCAGTATAGAGAGGGATGCTATGTAAAACAGAGGTTGATTGGAACATATCTAGTGGATGGGGGACATTACAGTACTGAGGTGGATGAGACCCCACGTCCCTGTGCTGTTTGATTCAGTTTTACAGTAGTTAGCTAGGACGCCAGGAGACGGGTGGTAGCTGACAGCTGGGGTGGCCCCCTGACCACTAACCCTCACTCTGGAGATTGATTCAAACAGAGTTTTTGGCCCTTAGACACTGATCAAAATGGCATCTACACAGCATTATCAACAGTAAAATACTCTGAAACATTTTACTGCGGCGTACTGTAAAGGATGGTGCGTTGTGGGAAAACGTTGTGGGCGGGGAAAGAATGCAACGATCTACAAGACTTCAAAGAGGACCAGCCCACATTGTGATACAGAATGAAATGATGTGTAATGAACCTATCACCCATAACAAAACACAATGGACTCTCGAGTTGCGCAGCGGTCTAAGGCACTGCATCTCAGTGCTAGAGGCGTCACTACAGACCCTGGTTCGATCCCGGGCTGTATCACAACCGGCCGTGATCGCGAGTACTATAGGGCGGCACACAATTGGCCCAGCGTCGTCCGGGTTAGGGGAGGTTTTAGCCGGGGTAGGCCGTCATTGTAAATAAGAATTTGTCCTTAACTGACTTGCCTAGTTAAATAAAGATTAAAAAATGATAAACTATGTCCAATGGCTTCAATATATTGGCAGCTGCATTCATATAGACAATATGGCCATAGTCTATAACCAGAATGAATGTTGACTGAATCAGTTGTTTTCTGCTATTTAATGAAAGATAGGACTCGTTCCTATAGAAGAAGCCTATTTCAATTCTTTCAATTCTAACTCATCAACATGCTTTATGAAAGATAGCTTTTCCTCAAGCCCGATGCCCAGATATTTATATGCGGGGACACGATCAATGAGGGCACCATCCATAGTATGTATGCATAAATCATCAGATACAGTTTTATGTGATTTGGAAAATAACATATACTTGGTTTTACATGCAGTATTAAGTACCAATTTAAGTTCAACAAAGGCTTTCTGCTGGGCAATAAAGACAGATTGAAGCTCTGACAGAGCCTGGTCAGCTGTGGGACAATAGCATATGCCAAAGTGTCATCTGCATAGAGGTAAAATAAAAAAAATTGTACAGATAAACCAATATTGTTCATGTAAATAGTGAAAAAAATGACCAAGAATCGATCCCTGTGGGACACCCATTGTTATGTTCAGAAAACCTGATTTAACACCATCAGTAAATACACACTGTTCTGTCCTTTAAATAATTGTCTAACCAGCTACACGCAGCCTGGTCCAGGCAAAATGATGAAAGCCTCTTAATAAGTAATAAGTGATCCACAGTGTCGAATGTTTTAGACAGGTCAAAAAAAGGGCCACACTTCTTATCCAAACAATTAAGAACGGAATTAAAACCAAAGAAGTAGCAAAAATGGTGCTATGACCTGCTCTGAAACCTGACTGCTGTTATGTCTTTAAGTTGAGTATTTACCAAGGATTCTGTTAAGGTCTCTAGAAGTACAAGTGATTTAAAACACCAAATATTCATTAATATGCTTTACTGTGTAAATAATTTACTTAGCAGCCAACCTGCTTGCACCAATCCCTTGTAATTACGGTAAAATACTGTGAAATACAAACCCCTCTCCTAAATGAATTGAATTCATTCATTCCGATTAGTATTATTATTATTATTCCGATTATGGTAGCGTTTACTTTTTTTTTTACAGTATAATACAGTCAGTTTTACGGTATTGTACTTTTTGTCATTACACAGTACTTGCCTTGATACAGTATTTATATTACAATAGCTATACTGTAATATGAAATACAGAATTTTACTTGCCACTGAGGCAGTAAGTTACTGTAAAATTCTCTGAAACCCTTTTACAGTGTACCCATAATGATACAAACACTAGTCAGAGTCAAGGGCCTCCTGACTTCTGTCTTCTCGCTGTCTCTTAGCACTTATTGTAGTTGTGTGAACAAAGAAACTGCTGTGTGAACAAATAAACTGTTTACGACTCGCTCAATTTTTCCATCTCTTGCTGTCTCTTTCTCTCTGATTGCGTCTCAAATGGCAACCTATTCCTGATGTAGTGAACTACTTTTAACCAGGGCCCTAAAGAGAATATGATGCCATTTGAGACACAGCCCACTCTTAACTGAGTCAGGTGACACCCTGTTGTATTATAAGTGACATCATCACACTCAAACACCTGACCGGTGGGCCAAAGAGGTTCCATCACATGTCCCAGTCACCATAGAGAGATGTTCCACCCCTTCTAGGGACAGTGTGCCTGACAACACACCACCAGTCTATCAGCCTTTTCAAATTGCATTGCAAATGCTTTTAGCCTCACGAAAAGCTTATAAAGGCTTGCAAATTGTGCCATTAGATGCATGTAATCTGTTATTAGAGCATCTCCATTTTGCTCTTAAGGAGATTTGCGATTTTTTTTTTTAACACTAATGGTGCGTTTGTATAAAGACTGGGGTGTTCTGTTGGCTGGTTGTACTGCAGTCTGTCTGTATAATCCACGTTGGAAGGTCTCCAAGCTAAATGGACGCTGCATTTGAAATAATAACTAGGCATTAACATGCAGAAAGCCCTCTGATACTCAAATGTCATTTTTTAAAATATATATATTTTTACATATGTCAGAATATTAAAAACCTGTAATCAGCTTTCAGCTTTGTGAGTTTTTTTCTCTCTGGAATAAAGAAGACAATGTTGATATATTTGGCTGACATTTGTAACCCCATCAATATGGTTAAAAAAGCCATGCAAACCTAATTCTAAACTCAAACAACTAAAAACTCATTACAATTTACAGTCATAATTATCTACACTTATACACTATTTACTTAAATAAAGTTAATTGTTATTGGGGAGATTTATGTACAGATTACCATAACGTTTTTTCTAAGAATTGAGAGAAAGATATGCCATTCTTGAGTATATTTTATTATATTTCCAAGAAAATCTATTCACTAAGGTTAGAATATTCATTCTCTCATGTAAAAAGTGTCTCCCAAATCACCACAGACGAACACAAAGGCTTATTGAAAACAAGCATCAGTTTGACATAAAATATTGTTTTAATTTTTTACACCTAACATAAGTATGACATGAGAATGGTCACACGTGCATCCTTGGACAACCCCTGAGTATGGTTGGCTCTAGGTTACCTGAAATAGCACCAACAGAAGGTGTACACTGCTATAATTGGAACTGCACTGAGGAAGTGCCTTTTGGAACTCTCGGACCCTTACAGAATGTGCAGCAATATTCCATTTACAGTAATGGATCAGAACCAAGTCACAGTCAAGGGGAGAAAACGTGACTGAGGAACTCCTCTGTAGTGCCAATCAAACCAAACTATGAGTGGGTTTTGTGTGTATAGCCTATCCTACCTGTTGGTTGAACTTTGTTATGGGGCCATGCAATTGTAGTTTCAGTCATGTCACACTCAAATATGACAATTGATCAGTCTCTTATACTACAGATGATGTATAGTACCTTGTTATGTCACACATATTAAGATACTTCATCAATGAATGTGTAATGTAAAAGGCATTTCCTTCACCATTAATTATAACCAACCTAACGAACCATTCATTCTTCACCGTTTTGTGCAGTCGCTGTTTTTCTCCTAATGTTCCCTATTTTGCACTTTGTCTTATTAAAGCATCACGTCACATTCTGTCACATTAAAACACCACATTAAAATATGCATTGAATCGCATGAGTGTGTGCTTGCGTCTCTGTGTCTTTCTGTCTCTCTGTCTCTCTGTCTCTCTGTCTCTCTGTCTCTCTGTCTGTCTGTCTGTCTGTCTGTCTGTCTGTCTGTCTGTCTGTCTGTCTGTCTGTCTGTCTGTCTGTCTGTCTGTCTGTCTGTCTGTCTGTCTGTCTGTGTGTGTGTGTGTGTGTGTGTGTGTGTGTGTGTGTGTGTGTGTGTGTGTGTGTGTGTGTGTGTGTGTGTGTGTGTTGCCTGTATCATGATTATTAACCATTTACCATATTCCCCAACCGTCAAATAGTACGTCCCTTATACAACACAGAGACACTATTGTTTCATGAAGTCAAATTAGATTCCATGTTTGTTGATGTAGATGAATTATGTATTTTGATGTGATGCTGTCACTGCCTGTATCCCTGGGAATGTAGGACAACATGCTTCTGCATAACAATACACAATAGTCTTTAGTTTAGTTCTCACAAACAACAAGGCTGTTCATTTATTTTTTAAAGAGGTTCTATTCTATATAAAACAACACTTGCATACATGTTTTAACAGTTTTATTGTAGACACCTGTGTTTGCTGCATGAATGGGAACTGGTAGATTTCTAATTAAAAATTATGTTACAATATTATGGCTTATGGTGGGGGGGGGGGGCTATACAAAACTAAATGCTGATGATCATTGATTATCAATGATTGATTTAATATTGATAACTCACATGGGAGAAACTAGGCTACTACTTTTCCCAATTCCGATATCAACTGTCAGAATATTCCTAAACCATAGTGACCTTTTTTACTGCATAGGTGAATATCACTGCAGCAGAAAATCGAAAAATATATGAACTTTGAGTTTTTTCATATTTTTATTGTCAAACCATGAAAAAATGCTCAAAGTCACAAAACCCATAAAAGTGTTGACATTTCCTGGGGTGGTGGCACTTATGCAAGCTTCCTATCATAGCCTATTTTCTTTCATTGCAATGCGTGTAAAATTCCCTGGGCGCGCGGCTAAGTGCCCGGCTGCCTGATGTCGCTGAGAGGAAGCCCTCTTTTGGTTCTCGAGGGCCGTTGGGCCAGCCAAAAGAGTTGGGCCTCGTTTCCCAGTTGAGATGCAATTTAAGCATTACGATGATTGTACCAGTTGCCTCGTTATTTATGAGTGTTTCCCAAGCAAGCACGTAGAAAGAACGTTAGCTAAGCGCGTCGTTGGTTAGACCATGTGTTTGTTGCTACTGACAGAATTTGTCACTGCCTGATCTGTTTCACCTGTCCTTGTGATTGTCTCCACCACCTGCAGGTGTCGCTTATTTCCCCCGGTGTATTTATCCCTGTGTTTCCTGTCTCCCTGTGCCAGTTTGTCTTGTCCGTTCAAGTCAACCAGTGTGTTTTTCCCCGTGCTCCTGCCTTTTCTATTCTCTTTTTCTAGTCCTCCCAGTTTTGACCCTTGCCTATTTCTGGACTCTGTACCTGCCTGCCTGACCATTCTGCCTGCCTGCCACACTGTACCACCTGGACTCTGAACTTGTTGTGACCTTTTGCCTGTCCACGACCATTCTCTTGCCTACCGTTTTGGAATATCAAAAATATCAAAGACTCAAACCATCTGCCTCCCGTGTCTGCATCTGGGTCTGGCCTTGTGCCCTTATAGAATCTAAAGAAATGCAATACTGCTCTCGGATCAGTCCTCTCCATTGAAATCTTCATGATATAATTATTCCACAATACTGACGACGGATCAGCTCCTAGAGAGATACTGTATTACCACATTTTTTATTATTTTTATTTCATCTTTATTTAACCAGGTAGGCAAGTTGAGAACACGTTCTCATTTACAACTGCGACCTGGCCAAGATAAAGCAAAGCAGTTCGACACGTATAACAGAGAGTTACACATGGAGGGAAAAAAACATACAGTCAATAATACAGTAGAAAAATAAGTCTATACACAATGTGAGCAAATGAGGTGAGAAGGTAGGTAAAGGCAATAAATAGGCCATGGTGGCAAAGTAAATACAATATAGCAATTAAAACACTGGAATGGTAGATTTGACAGTAGATGAGTGTGCAAAGTAGAAATACTGGGGTGCAATGGAGCTAAATAAATAAATACAGTAGGGGAAGAGGTAGTTGTTTGAGAGAATGCCAAGAGTGTGCAAAGCTGTCATCAAGGCAAAGTGTGGCTACTTTGAAGAAACCCAAATATACAACATATTCTGATTTGTTTAACACTTTTTTGGTTACTACAGGATTCCATATGTGTTATTTCATAGTTTTGATGTCTTCACTATTATTCTACAATGTAATTTTTTTTTGAAAATATAGAAAAACCCTGGAATGAGTAGGTGTGTCCAAACTTTTGACTGGTACTGTAGATTTCAATCATATTGACATCTTATTGTGTTTTATTTTGTCAATAGGCTACTGTTTGTAATTTTTGCTTCCATATGTTCCCATGAAATACAGACAGAAATACTCCCCAGCACCCCCTCCCACCACCCCTCATACGATCTCGCAGGGGAAGAAGCCAGATGTGGAGGTCTTGGGCTGGCGACGTTGGAGGCAGATTATGGTAGAAAAATTCACATTAAATGATCTGGCAACAGCTCTGATGGACATTCCTGCAGTCAGCATGCCAATTGCATGCTCCCTCAAAATGTAAGACATGAGGCTGTGTGTTGCGAGACAAAACTGCACATTTTAAAGTGGCCTTTTATTGTCCCCAGCACAAGGTGTACCTGTGTAATGATCATGCTGTTTAATCAGCTTCTTGATATGCCACACCTGTCAGGTGGATGGATTATCTTGGCCAAGGAGAAATGCTCAGTAACAGGGATGTAAACAAATTTGTGCACAAAATTTGAAAGAAAAAAAACGTTTTGTGTGTATGAAAATATTCCTGGGATTTTTTATTTCAGCTCCTGACACAGGACCAACGATTTACATGTTGAGTTTGTATTTTAGTTCAATGATATGATATGTTATATTTGGTATGGTTACATAAGACAGATGGTTACTTAATGCAAAAACTAAAGGAGGGTGGTTGGTCGAGGTGGATGGGTTGGCGTATAACGCGAACGTCTAGCAACCCAAAGGCTGCGAGTTTGAACTTCATCACAAATGTAAGCTAGTTAGCAACTTTTCAACTACTTAGCATGTTAGCTAACCCTGACCCTAACCTTAACCCTTTAACCTCACTCCCAAACTTAACCTTACCCCAACCCCCTAAATTAGCTAATGTTAGCAAGCTAGCTAACATTAGTCACCAAGCTAAAATGCATAACATATTTTACGTTTTGCAAAATCGTAACATATTGAAAAATTTTATAATTTCTAACATATTTTACATTTTGCAAATATGTCAAATATAATACAAATTGTAATTTGTAACATATCATACAAAATGGGTGATGGACATTCACAAATGGATACATACCATATGAAACATATGACATCATACTAAATGGAGTGTCTCGGATATAAGTAGCCTACAGAATAATATAAAATGCTCCGAAACCAGGTTGCCCCCACTTCATCTACACTGATTGAAGTGGATGTAATAAGGGATCATAGTGTCACACCCTGATCTGGTTCACCTGTCCTTGTGATTGTCTCCACCCCCTCCAGGTGTTGCTTATTATCCCGGTGTAAATATCCCTGTGTTTTCTGTCTCTCTGTGCCAGTTTGTCTTGTTTGCCAAGTCAACCAGTGGTTTTCCTTGCGCCTATTTTTATTTTATTTTTTCGTCCTCCCCCAGACGCTGTTCGTTTTGAGTCCTCCTGGTTTCGATCCTTGAGTGTCCTGACTCTGAACTCGCCTGCCTGACCACTCTGCCTGTTCTGAATACCAGCCTGCTTATCCCCTTGTACTGTTTTTGGACTCCGATCTGGTTTCTGACCCCTGCCTGACCTGACCTTGAGACTGCCTAGTGTCTGGGACTGTTTGGTCTCTGGCCTGGTTTATGAACTCTCGCCTGACCTGCATTTTGCCTACTCCCTTCATAATAAATACCGGAGATCTACCATCTGCCTCCTGTGTCTACACTTGGGTCTCGCCTTGTGCCCTTATACATAGCTTTCATCCGGATTCACCTGGTCAATCTGTCACGGAAAGAGCAGGTGTTCCTAATGTTTTGTACACTTATAGGCCCATGTAGGTTATTTACCTTTAATGTAGTCATCTCGGTTTAATTTGACGCATCGTTTTATATTTCACTTATTTGTAACAATTGCAAATAACAATTGCAAATCGCAACTTTGTATTTGTAGTCTACTTCGTTCTGATGTTATCTGCTGTCAGAGACATACCTAACCTAAACATCTTGATTCTATGTTTAGCAGACATCTTTTGTGAATAAGGTGATGCGGAAGGGCGAAACATCTAACAATGCAATTTGGCTGTGGATCTCTCAGCTGTGCAAAGGTTTTTAAGAGCAACGTGAGTAAAAGGGCTCTGGGAAACAGATCGGCTACTAAAGATGCATTGTAATATGGTTTGAACAATTATCTTAACGGTACGAAGGCTCTGGGAAACGAGGGCCAGGTCCTCACTCTGCAGCAGTGACCAGGGCCGAGGCAGGGTTTTAAAACTCTGAGTGCGAGGGCCTTTATTACCATCCACAAATGCGATGAGGGGATTAATGAAGCGTCTGCCGGACCCATATGTCCATTCATGCCGCGTGGAGCTTAATTAAAACCGAAAGCCTAGGAATGGCATTTTGCCGGAATTAGGTCCCTCTTCCTGGGCTCCTGGTCAAAGGAATTGACTTGCTAGCTTAGCTACACGCTTTTAAAATATCAAATAAATCCGATGTTATTTCTGAGATGTATTGTTGATATTGTTTCATTGTTGACATATGGTTTTTAATATTTTTCGGATATAGTAGGCCTAGCCAAATTGATTGCTGCAAAAACATATGGCGTAGTAACATGACAAAAAAAGATTGATCATTCTATTAGAATAATTCTACAATAATTATGAATTATAGCATTGACAATTAGTTTGATCCTTCTTCATTATAATCAAAGCTGTTCATTCTGCTGTCTACTAATCTTGACAGTAGGCTCACCAAAGTTCAACATTCACTTAATTCTAACCTGCTGGACTATACATTTTTCAAATCGTTTGGATAGCCTACATTTCCTGATGTGTGACTCAGAAATAGGTGTTAGCCTAACATTTAATAATCTCAGCAGCACCTGACAATAATTATAATTTTGGGATATTTCTCAATTGACAAATCTTCCACATACACAATCCACCTGCCACCCTGACAACTACAATACTAAACTAGTATGGAATTTTCTAGACACAGTGCAGACAATTTGATCAACAGACTTGGGCCATTGACCACCCTGCATACCACTGCTGGCTTGCTTCTGAAGCTAAGCAGGGTTGGTCCTGGTCAGTCCCTGGATGGGAGACCAGATGCTGCTGGAAGTGGTGTTGGAGGGCCAGTAGGAGGCACTGTTTCCTCTGGTCTAAAATATATCCCAATGCCCCAGTGCAGTGATTGGGGACACTGCCCTGTGTAGGGTGCTGTCTTTCGGGTGGGACGTTAAATGGGTGTCCTGACTCTCTGAGGTCATTAAAGATCCCATGGCACTTATCGTAAGAGTAGGGGTGTTAACCCCGGTGTCCTGGCTAAATTCCCAATCTGGCCCTCAAACCATCACGCTCACCTAATAATCCACAGTTTACGATTGGCTCATTCATCCCCCTCCTCTCCCCTGTAACTATTCCCTTGGTCGTTGCTGTAAATGAGAAAGTGTTCTCAGTCAACTTACCTGGCAAAATAAGGCCTACTGGTATTGATTGATGTTGACTGCATTGTCTCTCCTGCTTTCAACAAGTAGCTAATTGGCTTCAACAAGTCATGACAGCACAAGCATCCCAATTCTGAAGAATTTCCTAGCTCTTTTGCCAATAATTGGGCAAAAAAATCAGAATTGGGCTACCTGTGTAAACGCACACATGTCCTGGATGTGCAATACATCTGATGTTTTGGATTGAAATGCATTTCAATGAGTATTTCCCGTTTGATAGGCATATATTCATTTTGTTAATTATACAATATATTGATCTATCATCATAGCGTGTTCATGCAGAAATAATGCTGTGAAATCGATACCTTTGTTGGTGTTGCCTTTTTACTGACCAATGCATGCTATGATTATAGACGAATTCGTGTTTTCTTCTGTCCATTTGTGGATTTAGACCAATAACACATTTGTCCCCGCTGTAGGCCTACATTGAGATTTTATAGTTATCGACAAAAAAATAATGTAAAAAAGGTCAATTTCCCTTTTCTAAAGAAATACATAATTGCAGCAGAAAATATGTTCTCATATTTCTCTCAGATATCTTGTTTTTGCTCAAGCTGCTAACGCACCAATTCGGCCTTTCTAACCTCGTGGAAAAGAGAATTGCCGCTGTCAATTGGTGCTAATTCAAGTTCAAACTGACAACAAAACATTTCAAACCAGCAACAGCATAGAGTGACATTGACATGGGTCATACAACTCCAGAATGCATGGTTTATACTGTGTTTGTTTTCTCCTCCCTTCTGAAAGACCTTAGCCAAGCGGACACTTTCGTTTTTATAACCAATAACAAAATGCCAGTCTGAGTTTGATTTTAACAGGACGTGTCTAATATGAAAATGTAGGCCTAATAGCCTAAAGTGTTTTTATACTGCATTATTATTTATATATGCGGTGAATGTAATAGCTGCAATTCTGACAAACACATAAAGCCTATTTTCAGTTGGGAAAATGTGCGTTTTCCTCGCCTGATTTGCTGACATCCAAGGCGGGACTTTTGCAAAGCTTTAAAAACGTAGTCCTTTTTAGCAGACAATTTAGTGGGAATGTGAATGTTGGGTAGTGATTAGGGGCTTCTTGGAAAGCCGCTCCGTGTGAACTGGACAGTGGTTAGCTGCCCTCTGAACCAAACAAGGCCCGTCAGTGAAATGTTGGATTATCCTCCCGGAAAACGGGATTAGCATAGCTTTCCCATACTGCGCATTCCTGCTACTGACACTTTAAATTGTGTGTCTGTGTGTGTGTGCTCCGAAAATATGCTTGGTCTGAATTAAAATAACATTGTTGAAATGTGCATCATGTTTTATGTAATATGCATTATCTTCACTGAAACTCGAATGTTGCGTTGACAGAAAAAGTAACAACATCGAGGCTTACAAAATGTACATGTTTTTATGAAGTTAAACAGGCGACACGGGATCAGTTCAAACGTTCTTTATTTGTGTGCTTGGCAGTTTGGCATAACAACCTTGAGCTGTATTTGGTCATTGATGTTTCAGGCAACGTTGCTGTTCATTGACTCCGCCACTCACACTGTTTGAGAACTCCCTATTTCAACTAATATTTCATCATAATAACTTATCATTTGAAACACTTGGACATTTTTTTTTTAATCCATTCACAGCTGGGTGATCGCAGATGGGAAACTCGGAATTGCATACAAGGAATCACAGTCTCAAAAAGCTAACAAATATAGAGAAAATTAAAAACACGTAGTGGGACATTTATCATTTATGAGCACACGAATACTGGTTGATTGTCTCTTGGAACTAGCGTTTAATAAGCATTTTTCATAAATTAAATAGTGCATCCAGGTTCGCCTCAAAGGCGCGCGCACAGAGACGTGCGGGTACACACACACATACGCACGCACGCACAATGCTTTGATCAAAGGGCCCCTTTAGCTTGCCAACCAAGAGGAGAGGGTCGGGGAGTCGTAAGAAGCTTATGGAAAGCTGACCAATTCCACGCGCTTAACCAAGGTTTGGAACTTCTCTTGATCATTTTCTTCTTGGGTAACAATTTTGTTCCATGTCCTTGATCAAAGTTAAACAGAGTTCACTCTGAATTTTCAATAAGTTAACCCAACAGGTGTGACGCAGTCAGACAGACAGAGCGGCAGCTCCCCTCCTCTCACACTGCTGCTGCTAGGGTAATAGTTTGACAGACACTAAGGCCCAGCCGTTGGAAAACGTTCCCTTTCGGTGACTCATTCACTGCCAACCTGGGCCCACCGGATTGACTGGCCTTTATTTCACCACATTGTGAAAAGATCATGTAATTCACTCATTCTTCTCACAACACCTGAAATTTCCACGACGACTGGTCTTTGTAATCCAAACAATCCGCGTTGAAGTTGAGTTTCCAGGCCGCGGCCTGGTCTTTGTAATCCAGGCAGTCTGTGGGACCGCTGAAGCCCAGTCCCGCTGCCCCATACCCCTGCGTGGAGAGGGAAGAAGCCGGGCTCAGGTGGCTGGATACCCCGTTGCTGCCCATGGGGCTCATTGTGGAGCCCGCCGCGGAGAGCTGGTGGTGCATAGGCGCCAAGTAAGACCCACAGTCCATACCGCTGAAATACGATGAGGATCCGGTGTAGCCTTGGCTGTATCCGGACGCCTGGGTGTAGGTCATCGGGTACGACCGTTGCATACAAGAGGAGGAGGAGGTAGAGAGTGGGTCAGAGAGAGGAGAGATGGAGGCCGGGCTCCAGATGGACACCGGGGCACTGCTGCTGCTCACGGCCGGGATTGAGGTGCTGGGGGGCGGTGTGAACTGGCCGCTGGCACCGCTCTCGGAGCTGACTTCTCTGATGGGGGAACTTTTCTTCTTGACGGGTCTGGTCTTGCTCTGCGCGCCGCTCTGTGACTGCTGTGCCTGCTGGCGACACTTCGCCCTTCGGTTTTTAAACCATACCTGAAAGAAGGATAAATATGAAAATAAAACAATGTTATAGCGTTTCCTTCATGTTTTATTGCAATACAGTCATCTATCTATACAGTGGATGCAAAAGAAAACACTGGTAGGCCTATTCACTGGGAGATGAACACTCCATCAAATTAATAGAGTGGAGAAGACTCTCTGAAGTGGCGTCTGGGTGCTTGACTTCTCAAGCCCAAATTAATGAGCTGTGTGAGTGGCCTTCTCTCAGAATCTGGATGGACGCATGTGTTTACGCAAAGGCCCAGGAACTTACCTGAACACGAGACTCAGGTAGGTTGATCTTCAGGGCCACCTCCTCGCGCATGAAGATGTCTGGGTAGCGCGTCTTGGCGAACAAGTTCTCCAGAATGTCCAGCTGAGCACGCGTAAAGGTCGTCCTCTCGCGCCTCTGTTTACGAGGGGTGGCTGTATGAGGAAGAGTAAACATTCATTGTAAGACTACAAATACAAACATGTTATGGCTTTAGAGGAAATTTCAGACAGGGAATCGTTTTCCTTTGATCAGACCTAATTTGGATAAGTTTTACAAGACATGACTATTGTTTGTTTAGGACCATTGCTAGTAATAATTTACATTTACACCCACAAAGACCATCAGAAAATTAGTTACGATCTCCTGATAGTTTAGATCATTCACTATAGGTCTAAGCAAAATTATAATGTTTCTAAAGCCAGTCGAAATTATTGATTTAAGGCCAATGATTTAAAAAATCCAATTATACATTGGTTTATTTTATTTAGCCTGTTTTAGCGTATCGATCATCATTTCGAAATAGACAAGACATTTCACAAAGACAAGCTATGCAATAAGCCATTTCACGTTATTTGACTATTTAATGATTATTTGTAAGAGATGTGAAGTATTCCATGCCCTCACCTGGATAGCCGACAGACGGATGAAGTAGGTCCATCCCGGAGGCAGACAAACTCAGGCCGTTGACTGTATAAGGTGGCTGTTTCAGATAAGACATCATTCTCGCCTCCGATCGAAGGGCAAAGTTGGAGAGAATTTTGAAAACAGAGTCGTAGAAGAATACCCTTTTAGTTGAGTCCTCAAGTGTTGGATTCTTCTCAATTATTCTGTCCAATACCTGAACAGAGCACGACAGGAAAGAGAGAAGGTTGTTTTGGTTAGACGATAAGTCCTTGGTTTTTCGTTGGAGTTGTGACACACTCTTTACATAGCGAGGTGAATTTAAAAAATGAGCGTCGCCCTGTACGCCCAGCGCTCTTAAAGCAGACCGGAGACCCCCAGCTGTCCTTGTGGACTGAGGATGCTCTGTCTGTCTGACAAACGTTTGCGCCACCGTTCTCTCTCTCTCTCTCTCTCTCTCTCTCTCTCTCTCTCTCTCTCTCTCTCCTCTCTCTCTCTCTTTTGCACACACACACACACACACACACACACACACACACACACACACACACACACACACACACACACACACACACACACACACACACACACACACACACACACACAAAATCAACACTACCACAACCACCAGCACCCAAAACATCCAATAATTTCATCATGCCTTCTCGGATAACAAAACAGTCTCGTTAAAATGCGCACACACATTGGGCCAAACAAGGCAAGGCGCCTATAAGCATAGTACCCACATGTTAGCATCAGCCAATTGTCTCCAGAATAGACGGCATGATTGGGGGCCATTTGCAAAGACAAAGCCCGCTGTTGACCAGATAAATAATGCTGATAACAAAATAGCCTTTGGCGACAAACAAAAGAGATAATTCTGTACACCCAGAGCTCTCCATTTTCAGGCAATGAAACTAGCACGGCATCTTTAATTCTATCCATACGGTCTTTGTCTGCTAAAACGGTTAAATCTCTTGTGGTGAAAATTAAAATGTGAACGGCAATTTAGCAAAATAACTAGAAACTTGGGGGGAACTCTTCCATTATTATAATTCCATCTGACATTATTGACACTCCCTGGGCGATTTCCACGTAATTAATAGCTCCCGGTAATTAGATTTAGGTGGTGAGACTATGGAAGAGTGTTGATTAGCAAAGACCACTTCATCTTAATCTAAACAAACACCGCAATTAAGAACCGATCATATTTCTCTCATTCGGTGGAGTCTCCTTATTAGAGAGAGAGCTATTTCCTTTGGCATTAAAACTGTTCTACACGAAATTACATTTTTCTCTACATAAACGCTACTAAATAGAATTCCATACCTAATGTACCCTACAATGTAAGGGTTAATACAGGAATCATTGGGTGAGTTTGTTTGTTTGGTTTGTATCGCAACCAAACAACAATCTAGCCATTCCAGATTGGAAACAATATCTTTGCCCGCTGCATCCTCCTGAAGTGACGTGGAAACACAATTTAATTATGTGGGTAGTAGGCTAACTATTATACTATTATATATATATATATATCATAGTCCCCAACGGTGAAAAATATGTATCCATATTTATAGCACTCATAGAACAAGGCCTACATTTAATCTTGATCTTTAGCACTTTCATTCAAAATTCCAAACAGGACTACATTTCATTTTTTTGTCATTTAACAGAGGCTCTTAACCAGAGCGTCTACAGGAGCAATTAGGGTTAAGTGCCTTGCTCAAGGGCACATCGATAGATGTTTCACCTAGTCGGCTCGACGGACGCGGTTAATCCCTAAAATACCAGCTACCCCATTGGAATTCTATTTTGACTTTGGCCTATAAAAAACGACAAAATACAAAAATGCAAACACAAGATCACAGGGTGAAGTGTATTACAACGTAATAACTAAGGATACATTTAATGTTTGTTTATGAAACGAATAGGCCTATACGATAGGCCTATTCAAATAGCCTACATGTATCAAAGTTGTTACATCGTGGAAATGATCGTGGAAATGTTGGTTGTAGGCTATGGGCTCCTTCCTACATTAGAATCATTCTGCACCTATCTGTAGAATCGAAGTTACAACTTTGAGTTCCCTCCTCTCGTGCACGTAGTCAACCTAGGATACTTCATGTGTATATAACCTATATAACGGCCACCGGGCTCAATCTGTCACTTCTTTCACCCAGACCCCGTCTACAGGTTGCTCCACACCCGTTCAATAATAATTACCCTGTCCAATAATTAATTATTATTGCACACAAGTTTTTTTTTTATAAGAAATTAACGAGATAATCCGGACGGCACGCGCTGCCCTGATTAGGACGCTAGCCGCGACTCCGCGCGCTCCGCATTCGGGCTGATTAATTTTCTGCGTCACGAAAATAAAACAAAGGCTGGCATTGTGTTTATTAAGCCAGCTGACTGCCAGACAACCTGCTCCCACCCTCACTCACTTTCCCAAACTGATTCAGGTCGCATACTAACAATAATAATAATAATAATAATAATAATAATAATACTAGGCTAATAATAATAAGGTAGGCTATATCATTAGGGCTATAGTCTATTGAAACACCTTGACATTTTTTTTGTAATCTTTATAATTTATTTCGAAAATTCTGTTCAGACAACTTTTCGTGATGTTTTAACTGCAAATTAAAGACCTTTCTACAGTTCACGTCCGTAGGCAGCAAACTATAAAACCAAGACATAGTGCACATTATTCACAATCAACATCATATTTCCTCCTCTTGTTGAATATAGGGTTACAGAATGTTTTTGGCTCCGTCCACAGCCAATTATGCTAGTGGCTTTATAGCCTCCAGTGCAGCCGGCATGGCCAGAGAGGTGAGTGGTGGAAAACGTTTTTTTTTTTTTAAACACGCCTTCCCAATTATCGCTCCATGCAAAGGTATTTCCATCACAAAGAGCACTTGATGCTATTGAAAACGAGGTAAATACACGATAGAGATGAGATGCTTGGAAATTACTAGCACTGTTTTCACAAAGTTTGCCTTAAGAATGCAAAAGAGGAAAGGATTACAAAAAAATACATAAACCAATGCAGATCTGTGGATGGATGAAATGGAAATAGCCTAACTGTATAGAATGTTACTTTGGCAAGCAGAATATTAATCTTATACTGAGCAATGCTGATCAAAGTATTTCTAACCTATTATGCGGACTTGACACTTGCCTGGTATTAATGATTCGTCCGTCTTCGGCGCTCCTTATCTAAACTTTGAAGGAAATAGTATGAGAGGTAGAAATGTAAGTTTAAACCAATTATATGACAACGTCGTGATGTATTCCTGTTTTGAGAAAACGTGAGCGAGTGTTGCTCATTTTATCCAGGGGGAGATTTGCTAAATAACCTTGACAGCCAATGGAATAAAGCGAGGGAAATGATGGGGAGTGATGTTGAACGTTTCCACGCGACGTAGGCCTACTGAAATGCGAATGGGCTGATTAAATGTGTTTAGGATTTGTTGTGACTGTCGTCACCGCAGCCCATATCATATACAGGATTGTAGTTTATATCACTGCTATCAGTGTCATTAAAAAGATCACCTAGGTCTCCCGAAAAGAGCTCGCGCCCTGGATGAGCGATCCATTGACGTGTCCCCCGGGAGCGCATTGACGGATCCCCCTGTGATTCGTGGCAAAGTTGACCATGACTCGCGAAGAGCAATCAAACGATTAATTATGCCAATAAGTGTTTCACACACATAAACCTCGTCTCCACGGTATATTAGGGTGAAGAGGTGTCGGCTTCGGTCGTTCGTGCTTTAATCAGTTTAGTTGTTTTTGTTCCATTTTATTTAAACTCAGTTTGAACCAAAAATCCAAATTACAGGCTAACCGACATTTCACCACCATGAAATATCAAACATGTTTTAATTATTTTGTAAATAATGAATGCAAAATAATTATGCCTAAACGAGAATAAATGTTTGTTGGTCGACTGCACTGATTTAGAAGTGGCGAAGTTCTAGCTAGGCCTTGCCGTGAGGAAGGGGATTGGGAATATAAATTATTGGGGACCTGACTGTCACGGTTTGGTAAATGTAACCCTCTCAGAGAGATTTAAAAACTCTGGCACATGCAGCACCCCTCATCTCTCTCTCTCTCTCTCTCTCTCTCTCTCTCTCTCTCTCTCTCTCTCTCTCTCTCTCTCTCTCTCTCTCTCTCTCTCTCTCTCTCTCTCTCTCTCTCTCTCTCTCTCTCTCTCTCTCTCTCTCTCTCTCTCTCTCTCTCTCTCTCTCTCTCTCTCTCTCTCTCTCTCTCTCTCTCTCTCACAACCCCCTTCTCACACATCTACAGGCTACTCACATCATGCTGCTATTCCCTCAGAAATAATATCCTTCATCCTACTTTATTTTACTGATTTTTTTTCTAGGTGTTTCAATTTTCATGACTATAGCGTTAGGGTTTTTTTGGTGGGGGGTGGGGGGAACATTAAATATATTTTTAATGTCTTACTGTCATTTTGAGCTTTTTGAATTTCGAGAAAAAATAAGTATTTTAGGATATTTCAAATGCTTTTTCAAGAACGAATTCACCCAGCTTGTCTGTGAATACAACCGCTACTTTTGGTTTCCTTCACCCACGCCTCCCCTTCCCTCCTCCCTCCTCCCTCTTCCATTTCTGTCCTTGGGGACAGGTTGAGTTTTTGGGATTAGCGTCTGAATTTGATTACCCAGCAAGCTAATTGTTACCAGTGCTCTTTTCACTGTCTAGTTGTCATTGCATTGGTAGCAGCCTACTCACTAGTTTAGGTGCTAAATGTTCCGCAAAATAATAGCCGTGTACTCGTAATTTCTCTCTCCTTTCTTTTTAATGCGCCTATACGGATTCTCTTTAAATGTTGCAATTTGATTGTGGTTTTAAAAAGGAATCCTCAAAAGGTTAATGTTAAAAAGCAGTTCTTATAACGTTTATCTTGTGCTTATTGCTTATGACCATCTGCTATAAGAATACATGGCCAAAAAGTCAGGCCCCTGAACCAAGCCTACTTTGCAAGACTTTGGTCTATAGAAACTAAACAGGCCTCAAAATTGAAGTTTTCAAACGCTTTCAAATTTAAGTGAAATTTGGAATGCTATTTAATTTAATATCAAATAGCCCACAGCGATAAGTCTTTCAACTTCATCATATTTTCAAGAGAACCCTAAATGATTAAATAAACAACTAATATCTCTAACGTTTCGTTTCCCATGTCTCTCAGAAGCGTGAAGCCCTAATGCTCATGGCTCGTGCTGTCGCCTTTCATCTCGAGCTCTGATACATAATTCATCGGTAAATATCGCATAGCCCCGGGGAGCGCTCGCGCTAAACGGGGCTCTGATTGTAAAAGGTGAACGCGCTTGTTAACGTCAGTGACAATATGCCCTCCCTCTGACTCCCGGCCAATTGAAGGAGTCATGGTTTCTCCTGCTGCTAGGGAGACGAATTGGAGTCTTTAAGAATCGTGGGACTGGAATAGGCTCACAGTAAAGGTCCATACATGCACGATAGGGTCCCTTTTTAAATGTGTAGTCAACTGTTTGTAATGTATTACAACTATAAAAATACTACTACTAATAATAATTGTAATAATAATAATAACAACAATAATCATATAAATAATAATAAAGATAATTAGAATAATGTCATTACAGTGTCATTACCCATTACTAAAAATACAGCGATCAAATCATTGTCTTACAGTGTTTTGTTTTTTATACACACTCAGTGTATTGTATACTATATAAAAATCAATGATGTCATAGTTCAGTTCAATGTCATTCAGCTGTCCAGCCCAAGGTCAGATCAATGTCCTGGCCCACTCACTCACCCCCATCTGTCACACACACACACACACACACACACACACACACACACACACACACACACACACACACACACACACACACACACACACACACACACACACACCATCTGCACCATACATCTACAGTGTTATGAATTGTTTTGATGAGCATGTTGGCGACATATAAGTATTGAAGATGGCATCAATATTGAGCCATCATTACAGCGAGACAATACAGCAGGTGGTTACATTCAAAAGCAGCAGTTATGAAGCTAAGCCCGTTTCTGATTGCCTCATTCTACCATTGTCCTCTTCACTGCAACTCAGGTAACCTCAGGTGAGAATGTGTTCGTACCTGGTTCCTACCATTGAGACTGTTCTTACAGTGTCAAATTACCTGGTAAAAGTAGAAAAGTCGTCCATTTTTCCCCTCCTTGTAGTCTTCAGTACCTAACTACAGGGGCCGAGTCATATGATTGACAGATGGGCCCAAAGGACAAATTTAAAATACTAGCAATTACTTCTACTATTATTAGGTGATCAGTTGGGGGATGGTAATATATGAGATCCTATAGCCACAACTCTCAATATACAGAAACATACATATACTCATACAATAACTACAGTATCTACATATACAGGCATCTGAACAAAGGGCATCTGGATAAACACACATACACTGTAAAAAGTCATTTAAAGTAATTAGTTCTGATAAAAAAAACTTGTTTAGAAACCTGTTGCCTAGAACCATTAGAGTAACTCAACTCATAGTATTTCAGTGTTCAATACCTAAAGTAATAAAGTGACATCACCATTATTTTTTTAGTTGTAAATACTTAAATGTTTTGTGTTTTGGGATCTTTTTTACACTAAATTGCATTATGTTTATTGAACTATAATGGCTGAAGTGTCTTGAACATTAATATTTGTTGAAGAAAACATACCGATGTAGGGTCCCTTCAACTTACCTGCGTTACATTTTTTTTTCAAGCGTAAGTAGTAAGCTGTTCTGATTAGTAATTTTCAGTGGTCATGTCTTAATGTTTAACATTGTTTTATGTGTTAGCAGCCACCGTAGCAGGTATTGTTGAGCACAGTGCTCATTCCTCTAAGCACAGGTATTCCCAAACTGGGGTACGCACGCGAAATAAATGTGATTCATATTTTTTTATTTTTTTTATATATATATATATTTTTAAAGAATTTCAAACGGTATTTTCCAATGGGGCTATACATTTGGGTGAGTTTTTTTTCCGCCAGAGTAGCCTCGTTTCACGGGCAAAAATACAATTCAACCATCTAGTGTTCAGTGAAATAACAACACAATGTCAAATACAGGTAGCCCAGTCAAATAATTAACATCCAATCACATTAACCGTTACTCTCTCGCGGGAATTTCACTAACGGTCGGTAGCTTCTGCTCATTCCGTTTGCTCTAAAATTGATAAAGAAAGTAAGGCCCGCATCCATAGAGACACATACCAGCTCTACTGGTAGTACTGCTACTACCAGCAGTACTACACCTTCACCTGTCGATAACACAAGTTGTTCTGCTTCCACGTGCACATCCAATGCTAGCATCAGTAATTCTACATTTGTTGTTAGCCCAGCTAGCATGGACATTGACAGTTGTGAATCTGATGCAGCCGAAGAGCTACTGCCCACTTACCCGGGAAAGCACCGAACAACAGACAGGGACGTTGGACCATCGAAGAGACGCCTTTCCTCAGCCACAGTGTGTTATATGTGCAAGAGTACTTCACTCTTGCGCAGAAATTTAGAAACAAAACATGCCAATTTGAAAAATAAGCCACAGGAGTTTTTTGAGCGAGAATTAAGATGACTTTCGAGTAGTAAGACATGTATAAAAGCAACAGATACCATTAATAAGAAGGGGCTAGAAGCGTCTTATATGGTGAGCTATCGAGTGGCTAGGACAGGCAAGCCCCATACTATTGTGGAGGACTTAATTCCTCCTAATGGCATAGATATGGCTGGGACAATGCAGGGGGAAAGGCCCAAAAAACTATAGACAATGCCTTCATCAAACAACACTGTTTCACGACGCATCAGTGACATGGCAGGAGATGTTTTGAAACAGACATGGCGGGCCTGGCACAGCTCCTGGTATATGTCTGTTATGTTTATGGGGGTCAATTAAGGAAGACATCCTCTTCTGCAAACCATTGGAAACCAGGACAATAGGAGAGGATACATTTTTAAGTACTGGACAGCTTTGTGACATCAAATGGACTTTGGTGGTCAAGATGTGTTGATATCTGTACTGATGGCGCAAAAGCCATGACAGGGAGACATAGTGGAGTGGTAACGCACATTCAAGCAGTTGTTCCCGACGCCACTTGGGTACACTGCAGCATCCACCAAGAGGCTCTTGCTGTCAAAGGAATGCCTGACAGCTTGAAAGACATTTTGGACACTACAGTGAAAATGGTTAACTTTGTTAAAGCAAGGCCCCTGAACTCTCGTGTATTTTCTGTACTATGCAATGATATGGGCACCGACCATGTACCTCTTTCACAATATACAGAAGTGCACTGGGTTATCAAGGGGCAAATTATTGACACGTTTTTTTGAATTGAGAGACGAGCTTAAAGTTTTCTTTACTGACCATAATTTTCACTTGTCTGACTGCTTGCATGATGACGAGTTTCTCACATCTGGGCCTATCTGGGTGATGTTTTTTCTCGCATGAATGATCTGAATCTACGATTACAGGGACTCTCCGCAACTATATTCAATGTGCGGGACAAAATTCAGGATATGATTAAGAAGTTGGAGCTCTTCTCTGTCTGCATTAACGACAACACACAGGTCTTTCCATCATTGTATGATATTTTGTGTGCAAATGAACTCAAGCTTACGGACAATGTCAAATGTGATATAGCGAAGCACTTGAGTGAGTTCAGTGTGCATTTACGCAGGTACTTTCCCGAAACAGATGACACAAACAACTGGATTTGTTATCCCTTTCATGCCCTGCCTCCAGTCCACTTACCGACATCTGAATTAGAGAGCCTCATCGAAATTGCAACAAGTGGTTCTGTGAAAATTTTATTTAATCAGAAGCCACTGCCAGATTTCTGGATTGGGCTGCGCTCAGCGTATCCTGCCTTGGGAAATCGTGCTGTTAAGACACTGATGCTCTTTGCAACCACGTACCTATGTGAGAGTGGATTCTCGGCCCTCACTAGCATGACAACTAAATACAGGCTCAGACTGCGTGTGGAAAATGATTTAAGACTGAGACTCTCTCCAATACAACCCAACATTGCAGAGTTATGTGCATCCTTTCAAGCACACCCTTCTCAATAACCTGTGGTGAGTTACTCACCATTTTCTTCGAACAAATAAGGTTTTATATGTAAGATGGGTAAATAAAGAGCAACATTATTGATTATTATTATATTATTATTTGTTCCCTGGTCCTATAAGAGCTCTTCGTCACTTCCCACGAGCCGGATTGTGACAAAAAACTCACACTCATTCTCATGTTTAACAAATCTATCGTATAGTGTGTGTGGCAGGCTTACAATGATGGCAAAAAGCAACATTTGAGAGTGCGCTGACCCTGGTGCTAGAGGGGGTACACAGCTGGAGGTTGAATGTTTGAAGTGGTACGGGACTATAAAACATTTGGGAACCACTGCTAGCAGTAACTAGAGGTAGAGCTGTACACATTACAGGATGCTGCATTAGCCTCTGTCATTAAGAATGGTGCACATGACCTTGTTGATGGTGGGAATGGCTTGTCTTGTTATTGAACATCAATTTGCCCGACGGCTTTGATATCATGTTCCTCATGATCAGTTACAACTCATAGCATAACACACTGCTTTATACTATTTTAGAAATGTACTTTTAGTTCTTCAAACATGCGTACAACAGTGTAAAGTAGCATAAAGTTAAAACAAGTACCTAAACCTCTTAAAACAGAACTTGTAAAAACCTAATAATTATATATCATAACTTGTAAAAACCTAATAATAATATATCAGCACAACACAGATTAATCAAATGTTTTTTACTCAAATATCAATGTGTCGGACTCTAACCACTCGGCTACCCTGCCGTCGGGGCGGCAGGGTAGCCGAGTGGTTAGAGCGTTGGGCTAGTAGCCGAAAGGTTGCAAGTTCAAATCCCCGAGCTGACAAGGTACAAATCTGTCGTTCTGCCCCTGAACAAGGCAGTTAACCCACTGTTCCTAGGTCGTCATTGAAAATAAGAGTTTGTTCTTAACTGACTTGCCTAGTTAAAAATGTAAGTCGCTCTGGATAAGAGCGTCTGCTAAATGACTTAAATGTTAAATGTTCTACTTTAATATTTGAAGTAAAGATGTGAAACATATTAGAATCAAGCAAAAATAACTTATTTAATACATGTTAGATTGAGATTTAAAATATTAAATAAACATAACTTCTAAAAACGAAATTACTTTAGATTAGCAGAACACAAATAAATCAAGTTATATTTACTCAATAACCTAATGTTTGTTAACAATACTCAGAAACATTAAGTGATAAGAAATCTCATTTATATATGAGTTAGTATCACTATTAGGATTTCAGTTCTACTGACCGTTGGAGATGTTCGAGTAGCCGCTACTCAATTCCTTTAATGAGTTCCTTTTTAAAGTGCACATAACTGAGTGTCTGTGGGAGGTTGGAGTGCCTCGTCCCTGCTGGTACCTTGTTAACCTCCCCAACTAGCTCTCACAGTTTCACTTCAGATTTAGAAGTTCATCCCATGTTTTTCAAACGTCAAATTTCGAAATTGTGGCAAACGTCAAATTTCAAAGTTGTTTAAGGTTAAATTTAGGCATTAACTCCGAAATCTTAAAGTTAGGCATTAACGCCGAATGGTTACATTAAGGGTTAAGGCTTAAACAAAGGATTATATGCTTAAAACAAGCTTTAAAAAAAATAATATACTTTCTATTACTGGATTTGAACTTGCAACTTTTGAAATCAGGGGCTGATGATGCACCATCCCGTTCCACACTGCCCAAGCAAAACCAAAATCTACTTGAAGGTAACAGTGCTTACTGTTGCCCCTAGTGGCCAGTTTCCACATCGTCTCCTGACATCCTCAGACATGGATGGACGTTGAATACTGACTTGTATCACAGGGTGACCTGGCTGAAACTTCCAGTGCCTGTGGGTAGTGTTATGCCAACGAGAGGCCTCCAACCTGGGCAGTACTTTTCAGGCTCTGGTCCCTGGAGGGCCCAGACCCCCACAGTGAGAGGTAGGGAGGGGCAGGGATGGAGGAGGGCCAAACAAAACACACCCTGTGATCCCGACAGCAAACAGCCCACCTACTAACGCTCAGCATCTGGAGGCAATGACACACACACACACACACCTATTCACATTCTGATGTCACTGACCGCCCACACAAACAAACACACACACACACAGGTTCACAAACTGATATACACACACGCCCATTCACACAAACACAGTACTCACATACAGTGCAACTACCAACTACACACAAACACATACACGCACGCACACACACACACAACAGGTTTTATTGATTAAAACACTAACTTAGAGTTGCATATAGCTCAAGTGTCGGTGAAAATGATATGAAGTTATATGAATTTAAAATAGTCTATGATGTGTTCACAGGTCATGGAAAAGTCTTGAATTTTAGTTTAATTCTCTTCAGAAATAGATCAGTGAAATCAAGCTATCAGCTATCAATCTATCAGCTATCCACTATCAGCTATCAATCTATCAGCTATCAGCTATCAATCTATCAGCTATCCGCTATCCGCTATCAATCTATCAGCTATCCGCTATCCGCTATCAGCTATCAATCTATCAGCTATCAATCTGTCAGCTATCAAGCTATCAGCTATCCGCTATCAATCTATCAGCTATCAGCTAAAGCATTGAATCCAAATAAACAGATTTAGAATTTGGCTAATACAGTATACTTTGTGTATTGACTTAAGATAGAAAACAGAGGTAAAGAGAAACAAAAGACAAACAAAAACAGATTAACAAAGTTGGAAAAAGAGCAGGGCAGCAAAACAAAGATGGAGAGGGTTGGAAGAGGAGGAGTGTAAAGTTAATCCAAGCTGAATCGTTGGGTCCGGCTTCAGGAGTGACACTGAAAACAGTTTTTCTTTCTTTTCTTTCTTTCCCGTCCAAATTTGCTCTCCCCTCTCCCTCTCTTTTCTCTTCCTCCTGTGCCTCTCGCTATTTTTCAGCCTCTTTATCCTTTTTAATTAGAGGGGCTATTCTGCAGCATTGAAGGCCCTAATCCCCTACTGACCAACAATACAAAAAGGCAGCCTTTGAACAGCCGACCTGCATCCCCTGCACCCCCTGCCCCTGCACCCCCACCACTCCAAACACTACCCAAGCACTCCAAGGCTCCCACCATTTGGAAAACCAGACATTGCCTCTTTTTCCAACTTTTCGGACAAAGCGCAGAGGGTACCGAGTGCAAACTGAAAGTCTCTGAAAGATGTCTGAGTTTATTGCTAGATCTGCCAAGAGGCAAAGGTCAGAACTTGGATAACGTTTGGATGAACACTGTTTCCAAGAATTTTGACACTATTTTATTGAGTTCCTTCACTGTGAACATGTTTAGCTTTCTGTAACTACCAAGAGAGTACTCGAAAGTCAGCATTACTCTATAGCAGTGGTTCCCAAACTTTTTATAGTCCTGTACCCCTTCACACTTTCAACCTCCAGCTAGCACCAGGGTCAGCGCACTCTCAAATATTGTTTTTTTGCCATCATTGTAAGCCTAGCACACACACTATACGATACATTTGTTAAACATAAGAATGAGTGTGAGTTTTTGTCCTAACCCGGCTCGTGGGAAGTGACAAAGAGCTCTTATAGGACCAGGGCACAAATAATAATATAATAATAATCAATAATGTTACTCTTTATTTAACCATCTTACATATAAAACCTTATTTGTTCATAGAAAATGGTGAATAACTCACCACAGGTTAATGAGAATGGTGTGCTTGAAAGGATGCACATCACTCTGCAATGTTGGGTTGTATTGGAGAGAGTCTCAGTCTTAAATAATTTTCCACACACAGTCTGTGCCTGTATTTAGTTGTCATGCTAGTGAGGGCCGAGAATCCACTCTCACATAGGTATGTGGTTGCAAAGTGCATCAGTGTCTTAACAGCGCGATTTGCCAAGGCAGGATACTCTGAGCGCAGCTCGATCCAGAAATCTGGCAGTGGCTTCTGATTTAAATTCAATTTTCACAGAACCGCTTGTTGCAATTTCGATGAGGCTCTCTTGTTCAGATATCGGTAAGTGGACTGGAGGCAGGGCATGAAAGGGATAACGATTTTGGGAAAGTATCTGCGTAATTGCGCACCCAACTCACTCAGGTGCTTCGCTATATCACATTTGACATTGTCCGTAAGCTTGAGTTCATTTGCACACAAAAAAATCATACAATGTTGGAAAGACCTGTGTGTTGGCCAGTCGTGTGATAAACTTGTCATCATGAAAGCAGTCAGAAAAGTGAAAATTATGGTCAGTAAAGAAAACTTTAAGCTTGTTTCTCAATTTAAAAAGAAAGTGTAAATACTTTGCCCCTTGATAACCATCGCACTTCTGTATGTTGTAAAAGCGTTACATGGTCGCTGCCCATATCATTGTATAGTGCCGAAAATACACGAGAGTTCAGGGGCTTTGCTTTAACAAAGTTAACCATTTTCACTGTAGTGTGCAAAACGTCTTTCAAGCTGTCAGGCATTCCCTTAGCAGCAAGAGCCTCTTGGTGGATGATGCAGTGTCCCCAAGTGGCGTCGGGAACAACTGCTTGCATGCGCGTTACCACTCCACTCTGTCTCCCTGTCATGGCTTTTGCGCCATCAGTACAGATACCAACACATCTTGACCACCAAAGTGCATTTGATGTCATAAAGCTGTCCATTACTTAAAAAATATCCTCTCCTGTTGTCCTGGTTTCCAGTGGTTTGCAGAAGAGGATTTCTTCCTTAATTGACCCCCTTAAACGTAACAGACATGTACCAGGAGCTGTGGCAGGCCCGCCACGTCTGTTGACTCATCCAGCTGTAACGCATAGAATTCACTGGCTTGTATGCGAAGCAGTCATTGTTTCAAAACATCTCCTGCCATGTCACTGATGCGTCGTGAAACAGTTGTTTGATGAAGGCATTGTCAGTATAGTTTTTTTGGCCTTTCCCCCTGCATTGTCCCAGCCATATCCGCGCCAGCAGGAATAATTAAGTTCCCCACAATAGTATGGGGCTTGTCTGTACTAGCCACTTGGTAACTCACCATATAAGACGCTTCTAGCCCCTTCTTATTAATGGTATCTGTTGCTTTTATTCTTGTCTTACTACTCGCACGTCGTCTTAATTCTCGCTCAAAAAACTCCTGTGGCTTATTTTTCAAATTGCCATGTTTTGTTTCTAAATGTCTGCACAAGAGTGAAGGTTTCATCGAGTTGTGAGATAGTACTTTTGCACATATAACACACTGTGGCTGAGGAAAGGCACTACTACCAATAGAAGTGAACCCTAAATCAATGTAGTTCTCATCATATTTGCGCCTCTTCGATGGTCCAACGTCCCTGTCTGTTGTTCGGTGCTTTCCCGGGTAAGGGGGCAGTAGCTCTTCGGCTGCATCAGATTCACAACTGTCAGTGTCCATGCTAGCTGGGCTAACAACAAATGTAGAATTACTGTTGCTAGCATTGGATGTGCACGTGGAAGCAGAACAACTTGTATTGTCGACAGGTGAAGGTGTAGTACTGCTGGTAGCAGCAGTACTACCAGTGGAGCTTGTATGTGTCTCTATAGACGCGGGCCTTACTTTTTTTAACCATTTATCAATTTTCAAGCAAACAGAATGAGCAGCAGCTACGTTTGGCTTCATACGGACCGTTAGCGGAATTCCCTCGAGAGAGAGTAACAGTTAATGTGATTGGATGTTAATTATTTGACTAGGCTACCTGTATTTGACATTGTGTTGTTATTTCGATGAAGACTAGATGGTTTAATTAAATTTTTGGCAGTGAAACAAGGCTACTCAGGCAAGAAAAGAAACACTCACCCAAATGTATAGCCCTGTTGGAAAATATAAATGAACTGTTAGAAAATTTGAAGAAAAAAAGAATTTGAAAAAAAGGGAACACCTGCTATACAGGGAACAGTAATCTGAAAACAATCAAACATAACCTGTGTTTACAGCAAAGACATAGGGCTAGAAAAATAAAGGATGTAAACAAGGGGTTAACCAACTGCATATTCATGCAGAGGGACAGAAAGAAGGAGAAAGAGGGACAGAAAGAAGGAGAAACTGTGAATCAATGAAAAAGAAAAACGTACTCAGCAGGCCTTTTGTTGTTTTAATAGGAAAATAGAAAAGGGTTAGATGGCAAGCGATGTGGAGAAATGCAATGGGGTTAAAAAATATGGAAATTCTCCCAGTCCAACTCAGGCCTCATTTACATACCATTAACATATTTTATTGGTATTGCCAGAAGTCTATTAATGTTGACCCTTGTTGTTAAATGCCTAGTTAGTAGATAATAATGTCCTGTCATTACTTTTTAATGAATGCCAGATTGAGAAAAGGGGTAGGTTAAAAGTCTCCCTACTACACTACTGATAACACGCCTATTAATCCATATCATAAACTTCTGTTATTAGGCAATCATGACCTCATTTATTCACAATGCTTTCAATAAATAGCCTGGCTTCCTCCTATTTTATCTTAATGCGGAACTGACAATTGCTTGCCCAAAATTTCATATAGATTATTATTCTTACATTTTAACATTTAGTCATTTTAGCAGACTTTCTTATCCAGAGCGACTTACAATAGTGAGTGCATACATTTTCATACTTATTTTTTGTTCTTCACAGTAATTAGAACAAAAAAGTGCTAATTTTGGGTAGAAGCCTCAAGAAGATATTCAGTAAGCATTTAACACCCATGCTACAATAGTCTTTGTCTAATATTTGATGGTCGAAGTTCAATAAGGTTTTACTAATAGGCAGCAGATGTTTGTTTTAATTTGGATAATAATGTTCAGAATATGGGGCATTTGTATTCTATTGTGCTAAATAACATTTTACACACACACTTCTGCTAATGGCAAGTAGTTTGAGTAAAATAGTTAGATTAATTGCCAGACTTGCCAGACTTGTATGACTACCCTGAATATTGCCTCGGATATGAATGATTCAGAAACAACAGCAACAGTGCTCCTCGCTGGTGCACTGACTCTGCTGACTCCACACCACCCTGTACAGTCAGCACGACCCAAACCAGTCCACCCGAACACAGTCTAGGCACACTGATAATCACATGCTCAATATATTCCATAGCAAGCAATTACCATCCAGCTTTTATGTGCGAAATGGGCCGTGGCAGAGAACGAGAGAGTTATGAACGACAATGAGAGAGGAAGAGTGAAACGGACGAAGAGAAACAGAGGGAGAATAAAAGAGTAATTAAGATGTTGGGTGAGAGGAGAGAGAGGAGGACAGAGACAGGCAGCTAGTCTGTTGCTGTGTGATTTGAGGCTTGCTAACACACTAATTAGTCCTTCATTGTGAGATAATGCACTTGGCCGGTTCTCCTGGTTCTGCGAGCTGCCCGGCCTGAACTGACCCACCAAAGGTCAGAGGTCACCATGTGCGGTTTGCCTCGTGTGTATGTACGGTGTGAGCGTGTTTGCGTGTCCTATCGAGGCTGTCCCATTCTCTGCAAAGCAAACTTGGTATAGTTGAGTTGGCATGGTTTTGCAAAGGTTTGTATGTAGAATGAGTGGGAGTGCAGTGGGTGTTCATAACTGATTAAGAATTTCCTCCAAAACAGTGAACAAACCAAACCCAGAACTAATAAGAATTAGATGGACCAGTGGGCAAGAAAATGGAATGTCGGTTCTGAGAATCCAGGCTTGCTTACTTGTAAAGGCCTAGTAGACATCCCCAAACACACACACACACAAATACAGACTTATACACACACTCACACACCACTCCTCCGGCCTATCACTCTCTTCTCCCGCCATCTTTTGAGGAGCAGTAATCTGTGAACCTTGAATCATAAGCCTGGGTAAAGCTATGTAATACGGGTAATTCGATGAAGTAGTATTTTCCCGGTGAGAGGCAAAATCCTGTTGACTATTCAGGAATTGAATCGTCCAACAGTAATGCCATTAGGCCAGTGCCACGGATTCCTCTGAAAATGCTGTTTAATTGCCAGTAGTGGACCATTGTCTGGTGACGGGTAAACACTGGCTTGGGGGGGGAGGGATTCCGTAAGGAAGCGTGTGAAAAAGATGTCCCCCTTGGCTTCAGCCAATCGGCATCGAGGAAAGGATTTACTCAGACATAGATGAAGCCGGAGCCTCCAAAGTGGCAGAGGCACTAGCTTAACTAAAGTCTTCAAGAGAAAGAATAAACTCTTCTCTTTTAATACAGGATTTGTTCAACAATGCGATTCAGGGGGTGTCTATTCAGAGTATGGATTTTTTGGGGGACTGGCGGGGTCTTTAAGGATCAAGCCTTGTTGCTCACGTTTGTTAGCGAGGGAATCGAAGGATCACGGCTTGTTGCTCACGTTCGTTGAGCGGTTTCTGTGTTTTTCTACAATATTATTCCTCTGTATCCCCCAACTGTTAGTCCCCCTTATTTCCACCTTTTTAAAAGCACCTTGCGTAAACCCATCACCTCATAAAATACCATAAGTAGCCTACTATCTTGCACTGTGCTGAAACATCGATATTTCAGTAAAGCCAAAGAATTCTTATAGCTCACTGATCAATAATTCAAGCCCACTCAAAAATGCCCCCTGAACCTCGAGCACCCCTAGGCTGCTGCTCCCCACCCCTCCATTGGTCCTGTCCAGGAGGACATTGATAGGATGTGAGAGGTGTGGTGGCCATTGCTGCCCTCCATTGTGAGCTGGTGCCTGCAGTACGAGCAGAGCTGCCAGACCAGACACTGATGCGGGTTGACACTGCATCCAGGAAGCGACGAGACTCTTTTCTTTTGCTCTTTTTCTCGCCCCCTAATAAGTAAAAAAAAAAAAAGTCCTTTTAGTAGACAGGCCCCTCCCTTTTCTCCTTCTCCGATTCCATCCCTGAACTGGTCCTCGGTCTCACCCTCCTATCCGTGCCTCTCTCCTCTATTCTCACCCTCCTATCCGTGCCTCTCTCCTCTATTCTCACCCTCCTCTCAGAGAAACAGAACTGGGACCAAGATGGACATGGAATCCCTAAAGACATTCCCTCTCTTTACTCTCCCTCTCAATCCCTTTCTTTCTCTTCCTCATTTAAAATCAAATTCAAGTCGTTAGACAAAGAAGCATTTACGCAACTGAAGCACAAGGCGATGAGAAGAATAAGAAGGCAATAAGACCCTGTAACATATTGAGCCCACTAGCTGCTCCTGAGGCTGACACCCTGCCACATAGTGGGCCCTATTCACCACACCTCAGGCTATGACCACACTCAATATTTAATCTGAGTACCAATCCCTGATCCATTCATAATCCTGAGTCTATTAATCTTATAATACCTATTGTTTACAGGGAGTTGCAGGGAGATGCAACAGACTGTCACGTCATTTATTCATCCTAGTGAGAAAGGGCAACTGTCAAAGTGGGAAAGTGAGGACTGTTTTTGTCCTCAGACGAGGATGTTTTCTGATTCCTTCATACTGTACGTATCAGTGACTATATAACTATTTTTGATTTGTCACCTATGCATGTCTCTCCTTGGCGTTATTGTCACACCTAAAGTGGCACGAAAGAGGAGAGTGACCTGGGAAGGCCTGCGGAAACTGAGTGGTAGTCTACACTTACAGCCCACATCAGGAAGTACTTGAGCCTAAAGGATGTTCGTGGATAAGAACAAGAGTACTCATGCGCGGGTGTGGGAGGAGTATTATTGGAACGTAATTAATCGATTCATCTCCCTCTCCGATCGCCACAGGAGCACACGGACTACCAATCCCCTTTAATGGAACAGCTAATGACGAGCTCCATTAGTTTAATGTCTGCTTTTATCGTCCTCCTCTTTAGATGACTGCAGCGTTTCATTAGCCATGTCTGACTCATATCTCACTTTAGCAACCCAGAGGAAATTGTGAAGGGATTAATTTTGTGATGGACCCCCTGCTCCATCCCTCCCCCATCCTCCCGTCCTCCCTCCATCTTCATCCGCCTCTCTCTCCCAGCTCCCAGCCAGAGACCCAGGAGGAATAGTCTCTTTGTCGTCCTGCCGTTTTCAGAGTTGAAGAACAAGAGAAGTTTAATCCTCATTGTCCAGGAGACTGGGGGGTTCGCCGGCTGTAAAATGATCCAACTGGCCCTGGCTAATCCTCTCCCTAACCCCCTACCCCCAAGGTCTGAACCCCCCAGCCCCATTCCCAGCTCCAGCCCTATGCCCCAGCCCTATACTCCAGCCCAAGCACCAGCCCCAGTCCTAGCCCTAGTCCCATGACACCACCAAATCGCTCAGATGCACACTCACATAGAGAGAGAGCGAGACCTACACATTGAGAATAGGCCTCTAACAGAAATAGGCCTCTCACACACTCACACAGACACACGGCACACCCTATTACGTGGGTGTGATGAGGATATGAACGGTTTATCGGTGTATATTTAAGTGGTTTAAGGTAATCACCTGAGCTAATTCTAAGGCCAACACACCAGGGGTATTTATCCTTAGACCCCATTCTGCGTACCAAATGGCACCTATTTCCTACGTACTGCACCACTTTTGAACCGAGCCCTGTATATATAGGGAATAGGGTGCCATATGGGACACATCCCATATCTCCCAGGCGAAGTGTGTCTTGTTTACCTGACTGATATGACCGATCTTATGTATCCTCTTTTGTGAGATATTCATCTATTTTTCCCCCCAAGGGAGCCCTGTTTATCTCACAACTAGTTCTACTCCCCTAGGCTGAGAGCAACCTGCCACCATCCTGTCACAAAGAAGTGTGTTATGGGGCTTGGATGTGAGTGTTTGTGTGTAGAGAGGGCATTATGCTGCGATAAATCTGGGTTAAGGTCAGTGGGTTGGAGCACAGATTATGACATGTTTACTGAGTGTATCAACACATCTCTTCTGCTGCCTCTGCAGAATGGGACCAGTAGAGTACCAGTTTGGGATAACGTATAGATAACGTATAGATAACATATGGATCAGAAGATAATGAAGAGGTGAGACAAAGGGAGAAAGAAGACTTCATCTGATTTACTGACATTCAGATCCCTGACAATGAAAACAATCCCCGTGCAATGGTTCTTCCAACTTCCTCATCATAAATAGTACTCCATGATTGCCTGTTTTCTCACCCCCTCTCTCTCGTCGTCTACCTTTTGCTGATTTTTTCACTCATTTTTTTCCAATCTCTCTATTTCTATCCCCTCCCCTCTCTTTCCATCCCTCTTTCTCTCTCTCCACTCTTTCTTTCTATCTTCCTCTCTCCTCCTTCCTGAGTGACAGCTCAATGGCCGTTTCTCCCAGGCTTATCTGTCCTCAGCAGATGGTTGACTTGGATCACTGTTCATACGCCACGATCTGGAGTGCTGATAAAGACTAGCTGGTATAGAGGGAGTTCGCCCTCTCTCTCGCTCTCTCTCTTTCCATCTCTCTCTGCCCCTCTCTTTCTCTGTCTTTCAGCATTCCATCTCTCTCTCCCATACCTTCCCTTCCTTTTTCAATCTCACCCTTCTTTCCCCTTCCCCTTCCCACTCACCTCCCCTACTCTCTTTCTCTCCCACCCCATCTTTCTATGTTCCTTCTCTCCCTCCATACTTTCTCCCCATTATCCTTCCATCCATCCCTCCACCTCTGTGCGTGCGTGGAGTCTGGTGCTGAGTGATTGTCTTTCCTCCCTGCTGTGTTGGCGCCCGTCTAAAGAGCCCCGGGACTGTCTCACCGTGAGGGGCCCCTACGCTGCCAGAGCTGCCCACTGCACTCCTCTCCTCCAACCTTCTCTTTTTCATCTCCATATCACCCTTTCTCTCCTCTCCTTTACTTCTCTCTCCTCTACATTTTTTCTATCTCTGTATATTACACCAATCACCCTTCCTCTCCTCACCTCTCATTCCTCTCTTTGTCATCCCCATATCATGCCAATCCCTTTCGCTCCACTTCAATACTGGGTGATATCGCTTCATCCAATCCCTCTCCTTCCTCCTCTCAGTCAAAACTTGACTCCACAAGATTTGTCAAAAGGTCCCGCTGTATATCTCTCTCTGTTTCCAGCCGTTGCAGTGTCTTCTTCTCCTTCCTAGTCTTCCTCACTCATGACCTTGGAACACCAGGAAGGAGATGACGACTGCAACGGACGCTTTGTATTTCAGAGAATGGGATGTGTTGAGGATATCCTGCAGTCCGTTTAGAATAAATACACTGATAAACACAGTCAGTAGTCCTAACCTTACGGAGCCAATCAGTAGTTGAAACGATAACAAAAGAGGCTCCCCACCTCTGTTTTGGTAAAAAAACTGAAGGATGGGGCTGGACAAATGTAACCACTCTCGAATTCATAGACAATGCTACGGATGGACGGACTGACCATCCATGATATCAAAATGATCATTTTAACCAATTATTGTTTAGAAACAAAGGAGTAAAAAAACATATATTGTGGGTTCTGATGGGGTAGGACAGTTGAGCTAAGCTCATGAGGCATTTATAAGTTATATTCTTCAAGAATCAATGGGCATATACCATTAATTTAAAAGTTTTTAGAAAATGATGTAGCAATCGCAGATTGACGCTTTAATCATTTGATGTGTGTATCACACTTCTTGCAGAATGGGAAGAAGAATGACTGGCCTTCTTTCGTCTACAGCAGCACTTGGGCATGAAAGGGGCGGTTGGAGGACTGGGGGCGATATAGGAGAACACAGCACCTTGTCGGGCAAGAGAGCAACAGACAGGAAAGTTGGCTAAAGCTGAAGGGGACTGGCAACCGGGCAAAGACAGCTCAACTGGCTCATCACTAACTAATGCAGCATCAGAAGAAAATATAAAACAGCACCACAGGAAAGATACAGTTGATTCCAGCCAACGTGCCTCCGAATTTGCCAGCTCCAATGCCTCTGTGTTATATGTTGTTTATAAAGCTAGTTGTAGAAACATTCTAGTTCCTTTAACATTTCAAGTTTCTAAGAATAACTCATTTTCATAATCATTTATTCCGTCCACTGCAGTCTAAAAGTAAATCCAAATACCTATTCTAACATTCCTACATTGGGTTGCTGTTACATGTGCGGTGAAATCCTTCCCCAGACAGTGAGTTTCTGGGAGCCTGACAGCTCTCTCCACTCCAGGCTCTGAGAGGCCATTTTAATCTGAACGCTGGAATCTGGCAGCCGCTCCCAAGCACCTGCGTCCGTCCAGTCAGTCTGACCCGCTTTTGTTCCGGTCCGACCCCCTAACTTTTCCCCCTTAATTAACCCAACAGAAACTAATTAAACCCGGCTCTCCTGGACCAGGCGCCAAACAAAGGGAGAGAAGGAAGGAGGGATGGGAGTGGAGCGGAGGGAGAGAAAGAGAGGGGTACGAGCCAACCAGACATTCAGGAGTGGAGAAACAGTAACAGTGGACCCCATTAAGGCCCTCGTACCCCAGGCCCTGGCCCCTGAGACAGACTGGAGGAGGGAGAAAGAGAGAGAGAGAGAGAGAGAGAGAGAGAGATAGCTATAATGTATTGTTTTCTGGGGAAAGGTGCAGACTGTTACATGATTGGCCCTCGACTGAAATGAGTAATAGAGGGACAGTGAGGGAGAGTGAGGGGAGGAAAAGTGAGAGAAGGGGAGTGGAAGAGAGGGAGTGACAGAGAGATTGGTTCAGAGTTTGGGAGGAGACATTTTGTTTCCTTTGGGGGAGGCGAGGTGAAGCAAGCGGAGGGGAGGAGAGGGGAAGAGAGTAAAGAAGAGGGGAGGAGAGGGGAAGAGAGTAAAGAAGAGGGGAGGAGAGGAGTTAATGCACTTGGCAGTGGCTGGCGTCTCTAGGCGGAGGAGGCAGGCTCTCTCTGGAGGCTTTGTGTGAAACGCATTGTTTTTTTAGTTACTGTGTTCTGAACACACAGTTGCTCAAGGAGTGGTGTGCGGAGAGGCTAATTTTGGCCAGCCCATTCAGCATGCAGCCGTGCACAATTGGCCTCTTTAGAGCAGATGATTGTTTTATTTGACAGGCGGAGGCATACCGCATTCAATCAACCAATCTAACCTCTACACTATACGCCCAGAACATCATGCAGCTTTTGCTAGAGAGGAAGAGACAGAATGAGTGAGAGAGACAGGACGACATAGTGGGAAAGATGGAGAAGGACTGACACAGGCAAATAGATAGAGATTGTGGTTAGTTGTACTATCTGTGGCCCTGCTCTTTTAGCCCAGTCCCAGTCTGCTAAGTGATAGAGAAGGTAATTAAGGGCAGGCTGTTGAAGTAGATAGGCCTGGAAAGGAGATTTAAAGAGGGGAACTGATTGTGCATGTCTGATTCCAGCTCTTCAGAGAGTTCTCAGCCCCAAGGCTTATAGCTTTCAAAGGGTGGGTTCTCTCTGTCTCCCTCTCTCTCCCTTGCTTTCTGTTTTCTGGTCCAAATCAAACACACTTTATTCATACTCATTACAGTACAAGCATGACACACACACGGCCGCATGCACGTGCACACACACACACACACCCTGAAACGTGAGGCTTGGTGAGATAGGAAATATGACCGCGGGCCACAGAGACACTTATAGTCCTCTTTAAAGCAATGGCCTCTTGTAATGAAATCAATTTACAGGGGCAAATAAAAATCAAGTGTGGTTGAGAGAAAGAGAGGGGGGGGGCATTCTTCAAACCTCATCTCCTAGTGACACATCACAGCTTAATCATGTCAACACTTTGAAACAAAGTTAATCAGTTCCACAATTTCAAATCCAATCGGTGTTTACCTTCATCAATGGTTGCTGTGAGATCTCTTCAACTATGATGAGAGATGTGCTGAGCCTCACAACGAGCAGCAAGGAGAGTTTGTGGTATCACGGCTGTCCGTTGTGCCTGGGGATGTGGAGATATGCGTTGGTCATCGTAGTACCGTCCATCATCTATCCCCACACACAGAGAAACTCTGAGCCTGATACACGACCACTGGATGTAGAAACTGGAGAGCGCTTCAGATAGGACTTGACAAAGTTATAGAGCAACACTGCCACCTGTCTTTAAGAGAGCATTAGACAACCCAGTTAGTGCACGCATGTGTGTGTGTGTGTGTGTGTGCGCGCGCGTCAGAGTCGGGATCAACTCTATCTAATTTCCAGTCAATTCTGGAGTTGAATTGCTTTCATGTGGAGAATTCCATGTCCAATTCATCTGACAGGAATTCAACTGAATGGGGTGGAACTCTGGGGAGACAGAGTGTGTGTGTGTGTATTTACATCATAATCTGGTGAACCCTTATCCAGCCTCTCCAGTGCATCTAATCTCCTCCACCTGCTCAAACACCCAAACAGTCCTGGCCACAACCCCCCCCCCCACACACACACACTTAACCCCAAACACACACATCCCCCTCTGGGTGGAGTCTCGCTTCCCAGCTTCCCCCTTATCACCCTCAACGGGGAGAGCTCCACCTCCCTCTGATGCCCAGTTGGGCACTGCCACCCCCTCACTGTGCTCCAGCTGGAGTGTGTACCCCCTGCCCTGTAACCTCCAGCATCGCTGCCCCCCACTCTTTACTACCTACCCTCTGTGCCCCGTCTGCTGCCTAGCATTGCCAAGGGCTTCCCCAGTGTTAGGGGTCAGACAGTGTGTGTATATACAATCACTATCTGTCCATGTCTCCATGAAAATAATATTGCAAGTAGTTGTTATACTGGTTAACGTCTTTGCAGAGATATCAGTTTTATTTTCATTTTTGTACCTTAATCAAATCCATGACGTCCCATTGAGGTAAAAATACGTGTTTGTCAAGGGAGACCTGGCCAATGAGACCAGTATTTCTCTCTCTCCATTACACACACACTTGACATTACTTCATCAATTAGCACTGCATAATACTTTGCGAGAAATTAAGACAATAGCACCATATTTCAACGCACATAACAGTAGCACCCTCTGCTGGCAAGAGAGTATATGGGCTCTGGAAGTAGGCCTTCTTACGTTCACTTGACTTGAAAAAAATATATCGAAATGATTGGTTATTTATCTGGTCACTATTTCATTTGTTATTTGTCATTTATTTGGAATAGCCAGTCCACCTAGTAACTTCCAAAGCTTTGCAGAGGTTTGAATTGTATATTTATGACGAAAACAGCGGTCTCCAGTTATTCCAGATAATGCATTGATTTAAAATAATGTGCGATCTACGGTGATGCTTGAGAGAGCTGTGAAAACCTCACATTAATGATCAAAGATTATCTATTAAATTGCCAATATAGTCAGGTGACCGCTCTAACAACGGAAATACATGTCCTCAAAGATGTAGGCAAGCGGGAGTCGGCGAGATCAGGTCTACCATTCTAGCCAATGAGAGGGCGGATACTCGTGTGAACAGGCACAAACCGTTTCTCTCAAAGTTGCCGGAATGCCACGTGCATCCACTTATGTTAGTACATTTATAACAGCCTAAACATTACGAAACTTCCATGTAATCAAATAAGCATCACGTAATTCGACACTATAATAGGCCTCCATACAAAAAGCACTTTGTCTGCTTCTCTCAACCGCCCAGACTTTGGGCGGAATCCTCTCCGTTATGAATTGGTCCAGGCAATCGTCGGGACTTCCCAACAATGACGTTACCTTCTTCTTCGATGGGGTTTAACCACATTTGGCATCCAATGTTAACGGTGCATTACCGCCATCATCTGGACGGGTTATTGAATAAGAAACAACAAAAACATTGTGGGAAAGGGGGGAAACGACATCATGCAAAATGAAACACTTCAACTAACAAAACCCATTCCACTTCTTCAATCACAGTCCACTACACAATACATCCATACACAGGCTCAGGGGCCTGTGATGGTGGAACGTCCACCGACAGGATTTCTTGCATGGCCTCCGCTGTGAAATCAGGAACACCCCCAAAAAACGACAATGATTCCAATTTTCGAATACACTTATTCTCCGCTTGTGCCGTACAGTTTATGACCATTGCAATAAATAATACAAAGTCCACATTTTAAACATGTAGCATTTCACTATCCCTCAGTTGACGAGAAACCTTCACTGGTCGTGGTGGCTCTACTACCATTGCTTCTTCCCCGCCACTCGTTCCTTCCAATCTTCTCACCGCCTCCAGATAGGATACACGCTGGACACTCCTTACTCTTGCCTTCTCATTCTTCTTCACCCTAACAGGGCACTCCAGGAATTCAGGCACATGTTCACCTCCACAGTTGCAGCATTTCACTTAATCTGGCATATGATTTCCCTTCTGCACACATGTGACACATGACCAAATATTTTACATTTATGACACTTAAGGGGCTTGCGCACAAAAGCTCTTAAAGCGTATCTGATGAATTCTAACTTTATATGAAAATGGGAGACTTTATCAAAGAACAGTAGCATGGATGAAGTTAATTTATTTTTTCCCATCCACCATACAGATCAGTCGACGTGCACCAACCACTCCATCAATGTCTTCAGTTATGTCCTCTGCCTTTATCTCTTGCGCCACCCAATAAATAACCCCCTTGATAGGCGCCCTGCTACGAAAATCCACACAGGAAACATTTATACTCCGATATCTTTTTGAGTCTTAAAACACGCTTCTTCTGCTCCGTAGACACACAAAAAACATAATTAGATCACTTCTTGTGACTCTCACCGACTCCACACTTTCTTCCAACACATTCCAGATTTTCCTCGAGACCTTAAACGGATTTCCCAAGTAGCATTGATCCGAAATCCTCACTCCGACTAAAAATGAAGTCTAGTGGTTTCCTGTTTTACGCCACAGCTTGGCTTCTCTTGTTTCCCTTGTTATTCGCCACTGTAACCCACTTATTCTCACTTTCTGTACTATTAGCTTCAAATCAAATCACATTGTATTTGTCACATGCGCCGAGTACAACAGGTGTCGACCTTTACAGTGAAATGCTTACTTACAAGCCCTTAAACCAACAATGCAGTTTAAAAAAGTGTTAAGTAAAAAATAGATAAGTAAAAATACAACTAAAAAATAATTAAAGAGCAGCAGTAAAATAACAGTAGCGAGGCTATATACAGGCGAGACCTGTACAGAGTCAATGTGCAGGGCCACAGGTTAGTCGAGGTAAATCCGGTAATATGTACATGTAGGTAGAGTTAAAGTGACTATGCATAGATAATAACCAGATAGTAGCAGCAGTATAAAAGAGGGGGTGGGGGGACAATGCAAATAGTCTGGGTAGCCATTTGATTAGCTGTTCAGGAGTCTTATGGCTTGGGGGTAGAAGCTGTTAAGAAGCCTTTTGGTCCTAGGCTTGGCACTCAGGTACCGCTTGCCATGTGGTAGCAGAGAGAACAGTCTATGACAAGGGTGGCTGGAGTCTTTGACAATTTTTAGGGCCTTCTGACACCACCTGGTATAGAGGTCCTGGATAGCAGGAAGCTTCGCCCCAGTGATGTACTGGGCCATACGCACTACTCTCTGTAGTGCCTTGCAGTCGGAGGCCCGAGCAGTTGCCATACCAGGCAGTGATGCAACCGGTCACGGATGCTCTCGATGGTGCAGCTGTAGAACTTTTTGAGGATCTGAGGACCTATGCCAAATCTTTTCAGATTCTCTAGCAGTTTCAAACAAAACCTCCGTTTCCACCATCTGCTATCTGAGGCAGCACTGTCTTCTGACGTTACCCCATTAAAGTTGACATTTAAAATGGTTAAGTTTACGGTTAAGGTCAGGGTTCAGGGCATGAACGCCCCAGGGATCCCAGATAGCACTAACCGTTATGATTCCCATGACTGTCGTAAAGCACCACCCTCTTTCAGCTGCAATGGCATTTACTGCGAAAGTACTTTCCGGCAGCGGTGAAACCGAGGAGAAAGCAAAGATAGGCGTCGGAAGTAAAACAGAAATTCGGATTTGCACAATTATTTGCACAATTATCGCATAAGGGAAGTGATCTTCGTTTATAAACCCTTTCACCTTGTAGATGAAACTTTATTTAGCGTTTTTTTTAAACGTGTATCGCCCCCTTGATGAAGTGGGATGGCTGCAGTGCCGACTGGGCCTAGCAGCGCATTGCCAGCATCCCCGGCTGAAATTATTCCCTTCCCCGGGGATGGGAGTGTCGAACATGGGCAAGGGGAGCAGTCCGGCTGCGGTCGGGAGGGCTCTGTAGCTTCTGGGGCAAGACAGGAGCAGCAGGTCAGCGAGGACAAACGGTCAAGTCAGAAAAAACAGAAAAACATGCTATCCCATGCTAACCCGGCTGCGCTACACCTCAAAACGCAAGCCCTGCAAGAACAGAAAATGAACGGCTTGGTCAGTCTGTCGGAAAATCGACCCAAAAATCTGAGAACGTCCACGGAGTACTGTGACAACAGCAGTTTTGGAGACGACCCGAGCGACAAAAACAATAGCGACCATTGCTGCCAACATGAGGACCACAGTCCGTGTTCGAAAGGCAGCCACCCTCACTTGAACAACAATAGCATGAACGGTATGCTGACTATCACAAGAACTGAGGCTATCCAAAGCCACCCTGTAACGGGAGACAGCCCCGGTGGTAACGTTAGGAAAGGGGAATGCGACCCCACGGAACCCCCTCGTTCACCGAGCCAGCAGTCCCCAGACTGCGAAGGCCCCGGTGAGCCCCGGGCTGGAGTAGAGAGTGAACCCGACGCCTCATACCAGCCGCCGGTGTCAGAACTAGCGAGGCTGGATTTGAACTTTTCTCCTTGCCGAGGAGAGGAAGAGAGCCAGGGGATTCATTATGTCCGCTACGAATCCGAGTTACAGATGCCAGGAATCATGAGGTTGATCACCAAGGACTTATCTGAGCCCTATTCCATTTATACCTATAGGTACTTCATCCACAACTGGCCGCAGCTCTGCTTTCTGGTGAGTATGACATCATAATTTATTGGATTTATACAGCACTTTTCTAGCAACTAAGGTACTCAAAGTGCTTTATGTAGTAAGGGGGAAACTCACCTCATCCACCACCAATGTGCAGCAACCACCTGAGTAATGCACTGTGACCACTTTTGTGTGTGAACGCTCACCATACATCAGGTGGAGAGGTGAGGAGTGATATATGGCAATTAGGAATGGGGCCAGGTTGGGAATTTAGCCATGACACAGGGTTTAAGAGCCCTACTCTTAAGATAAGTTCCATGGGAATTATTTTTACCACAGAGAGTCAGGACACCTGTTTAATGTCCCATCAGAAAGACTGCACCCTTTGCAGGGCAATGTCCCCTTCACTGCCCGGTGGGCATTGGGATCTCCTTAGACCAGAGGGAAGAGTGCCCCCTGCTGGCCCTCCAACACCACTTCCAGTAGCATCGCGTCTCCCATCCAGGGACCAACCCTGCTTAGCTTCAGAGGCAAGCCAGCAGTGGTATGCAGGGTGGTATGCTGCTGACATGACACTATTTATAGCCCTCAAACTCAACTCTGGACCACTGCATTTTTTTCATTGTTCCCTTCTAATCAGGAACTGATTAAGACCTGTGACACCAGGTGTGTGCAAATTATTATCAGGTTGAACAGAAAGCCAGCAGGCTCCGGACCTCGTAGGGTAAGAGTTGAACTCACCTGATCTATAGTAAAACACCTTCATGACTTGACTTAGGTGTGGTTGGGCAACATTAGCTAAATAAACAGGCCAGTAGTGTCCCATAGCACAGTTCTGATGTAGTCCTATTGTTACTACATCTGCTTCTATTGTGTTATTATCCTGTCGGTCTGTAATCTAATCCTGCTCATTCGACATTCTTAAAGTTCCAGGTAAATTGTAGGCTTCTCTTTAGGTGGATCCAGACAAGTGTCATATAGGCTAACTGAGAAGAGTATCCCTTCCTCCTTGTTGTGTTATCTGACAGTGAAACTTGAGTTTGTTTTTAGGTTGGACTAAAAGGGCTGGTGGGTTAGGCCTAGGGTTGGTTCGGGTGTGACTTCTAGTGTAAATGTGCACTATATTTAATAATCTCAAGGTGTGTCACACAGCTACAGTTGAACATGATGTGGCACGTATGTACACACACACACACACACACACACACACACACACACACACACACACACACACACACACACACACACACACAAATCCCATTTGACAGCCTTGGGACTCCTTATAAATAGTGTTGGAGCCTCCGATGCTTTCTGACTGTGAAACACTTGTTTCATGTCTCTTTCAAGTCATTCACTTTTCTAGTCTTGTTTAATGTGTTTTCATTTGGTGTTTTGAGTTGAACTCTTGGATAATTCGAAAGCATTTTAGGTCCACAAATTCAGAAATGTGTTGTTGATCTGTCTCCCTCTCCATAGAGGAATTAGCCATTGTCCTCATTGTAAACCATGCTCATTTATATTCAGCATGATTTCTCAGTCTACTGCCGTCAGTGAACTCTAGGAAGGAGGAAGTGCCATGTGCAGTGTAATCAAACCTAGAGGTCAGGGTAGATGTGTTCTGGATGCTTATTGGCTAGAAGCATAGGTTTTGTTGGGTCAAAAGAAAGCTTTTAAAAACTTTAGGTTAGACACAGCACAAACATGTTTGTTAATTTCCAGGCCATGGTGGAGCAGGAGTGCGTGGGGGGCATTGTGTGCAAGCTGGACATGCACAAGAAGATGTTTCGTCGTGGCTACATCGCCATGCTGGCTGTGGACTCCAAACACCGGAGGAAAAGCATTGGTGAGAACGGGCGCACTCTTTGTCGTTTTCTCATGACAACCTATCACATCTTATTAATAACAGTCATTTTTGCAATAATACTTTTTTAAGTGCTTTATCAATTCAATTTTCTCTCTGCAAACTTCTACATGTGCAATCCCACTGAAGTAATTGTCTATGTTTTTTCAGGTACTAACCTAGTGAAGAAGGCCATCTATGCCATGGTAGAGGGGGACTGTGATGAGGTAAGAAGAGTGGTACTGGTTGTAATGGTGATGTCCCAAGGCCCTGTTGTCCATCTGGGTCCTTCACTCAGTTAGTGGCCCTGACTGCACTGATACTGACGGATTAAAGGCACACACTTGGATTCACACCACCACAAAGCGGTCACCTGCCACTTTTTTCGTGAACAGCTGAGTGATGGGGGAGTTTATCTAAGCTTATTAGGCATTTATAAGTTATTCTTCAATAATCATTGACTATAGCTATGCGTTCATTTTAAAGTCCAGAAATGTATGTAGAAATACTAGATTACCCATTTTTTTTATTTAACCTTTATTTAACCAGGTAGGCTAGTTCAGAACAAGTTCTCATTTACAACTGCGGCCTGGCCAAGATAAAGCATAGCAGTGTAAACAGACAACAACACAGAGTTACACATGGAGTAAACAATAAACAAGTCAATAACACAGTAGGGGGAAAAAATGAGTCTATATACATTGTGTGCAAAAGGCTTGAGGAGGTAGGCAATAAATAGGCCACAGGAGCGAATAATTACAATTTAGCAGATTAACACTGGAGTGATAAATCATCAGATGATCATGTGCAAGTAGAGATACTGGTGTGCAAAAGAGCAGAAAAGTAAATAAATAAAAACAGTAAGGGGATGAGGTAGGTAAATTGGGTGGGCTGTTTACAGATGGACTATGTACAGCTGCAGCGATCGGTTAGCTGCTCAGATAGCAGATGTTTAAAGTTGGTGAGGGAAATAAAAGTCTCCAACTCCAGCGATTTTTGCAATTCGTTCCAGTCACAGGCAGCAGAGAACTGGAAGGAAAGGCGGCCAAATGAGGTGTTGGCTTTTGGGATGATCAGTGAGATTTACCTGCTGGAGCGCGTGCTACGGGTGGGTGTTGTTATCGTGACCAGTGAACTGAGATAAGGCGGAGCTTTACCTAGCATGGACTTATAGATGACCTGGAGCCAGTGGGTCTGGCGACGACTATGTAGCGAGGGCCAGCCGACTAGAGCATACAGGTCGCAGTGGTGGGTAGTATAAGGTGCTTTAGTAACAAAACAGATGGCACTGTGATAAACTGCATCCAGTTTGCTGAGTAGAGTGTTGGAAGCTATTTTGTAGATGACATCACCGAAGTCGAGGATCGGTAGGATAGTCAGTTTTACTAGGGTAAGTTTGGCGGCGTGAGTGAAGGAGGCTTTGTTGCGAAATAGAAAGCCGATTCTTGATTTGATTTTGGATTGGAGATGTTTAATATGAGTCTGGAAGGAGATCTTAATGATCAGCTATGAAAAGCCAACTGAAAATTATTCATGATTATTATTTGACCATGCTTGTCACTTATGAACATTTTTGAACATCTTGGCATAGTTCTGTTATAATCTCCACCCGGCACAGCCAGAAGAGGACTGGCCACCCCTCATAGCCTGGTTCCTCTCTAGGTTTCTTCCTAGGTTTTGGCCTTTCTAGGGAGTTTTTCCTAGCCACCGTGCTTCTACACCTGCATTCTAGCTGTTTGGGGTTTTAGGCTGGGTTTCTGTACAGCACTTCGAGATATTATCTGATGTACGAAGGGCTATATAAAATAAAATTGATTGATTGATTGATTGAGAGTTTACAGTATATGTATAGTATAGTATATATTATATATTTAACCTGATTGTATATCCAGGCCAGATGGGACTCAAGTATAGAGAAAAAAATGCTCAACAGCTCTAGTGAATGCCATGGATAGAATAGAAAAATAACTTGTGCACCTCTTTCTTATAAAATTCACACAAAACATTTTTTTATGGTTAATGTTGTTTCTCTTATGACAAAAACAAACAAAGAAAAATGATCCAAACACTGCTTGTATTGCTTCAGCTCTTACAAGTTCTATTTCCTTCTCTCTCCTCTCTCTCTCAGGTGGTTCTTGAGACTGAGATCACTAACAAGTCAGCTCTGAAGCTGTATGAGAACCTGGGTTTTGTCCGAGACAAGCGGCTCTTCAGATATTACCTGAACGGTGTGGACGCGCTGAGGCTCAAACTCTGGCTCCGCTAGAGAGAGGAGGATGACAGGTGCTGCCCTCTTACTGAACCAACTCCACAGTCTCAGTCACACACATACACCCTTATGCACATGCACGCATATTCACATACATATGCATACACATAGGCACACGCACACTACCCCATCAGACATACACCCCTGATTTTTTGATCCTCGACATCTTGGATACTGGCTCTTTGGTCAAGGCTGCACTGAAAGGACAGACAGACAGAAATCCCACCAAATGTTTTTATGACGAGACCCCTGCCGCCTTAGCTGTAGGACCTTGTGAGAGGGGGGAGGGATGTGTGATGTGGTCTGATGACCTTTAGCCTCTAAACTTTGACCCCCTCAACGGAGCAGTGTGTGAGGCATGAGGTCAAGTCAGTACCCACAAACCCCCGGAGGGCAACTCATCACGTTGAGTCATCCACCAGAATGCAGGGAAGAAGAAGAAGAAGTGGGGGAAAAAATAATAAACGGAGGATGAAAATAAGGAAGTGGGGGGGGCAGACTCAAGAACGTTTTTTTTGTGTTTCTTTTTTTAATCTCATGAGTCAACAGGGGGTTGGAAAAGCTATAGTGTGTGTGTGTGATTTTTTTTCCTAGTGGATTTGGAAAAGTGAGTGTTCAAGCTATTTCTTGTATGCACGTGTAAGGGATGTGGTTGGTGTGACTGGGTGTGAGTGTTTTGTGAAGTTGTGTAGTGCTTGGTGGGAATCCTGAGTTATGCGTGTTGGAGTGTGTTTCTCCCCCTGTCTGTGTTTTTGTTGCCCCCTACGGTGTGAGATGATCACGCCGATGGCTTTGCTTGCTGTTCAGTTTTCCCCCCCCAGACAAAGAGCTGGAGCCTGTAAAGATATGCATGCATTCATTTTAACACAAGTGGCGTGATGAGTGTGTGTTGGATAACACTGAGCATTGCCCAGTTCCGAACAGAACCATAGTCCTAACTCCTAGGCACGTGTAGATCTGAAAGGACTGGATAGGTGTAAGCAGTATGGTGCAAATTCTTCCTGGCCTATCAGAGGGCAAGGTGGAGCTATAACCATTTTAGTCATTCCTATCCAATCAATTTAGAAATATGTGAAGTGCTTAGTGGAGGAGGGGCGGTTTTGAGATTGGGTCTTTTTGCAGATCAAAGCAAATTTCCACCAAATCCACTTCCAGCTACAAACACTTCTGAATAACCTTTAGAAGGAGACAATTCAGTTTAAATTCAAAATAGTTATTGACAAAGGAGTCGTTTTAGGTGTGGGAGGGGAAACTATTCCATTATTGCAGTTTGTTCATTCAGATTCCTCCTAACTTGTAGACTCGATTCAAGTACCACTCTGTCTTTCAATCAATCTTCGTCACAGTTGTCTGTCTGAATGAACCCCATCCAGAGCACTAGAGTCCTGTTTCAGCATGGCAAAGTGTCAGGCTGGAATAGTAATATTAAAAATGCTAGACTCCTGTTGGCTTCTCTGTGTGTTTTGAGTATGCTCATATTTGGTTCACCTCTGGTAAAAGAGGGCAGAAGTATTGTTAGCCGTTTTCCTATCAGCAATTTGCTGAGTTTGTTTAGACTACTTACTATACACTCTTACACCCGCTCACTTTCCCTTTGTGTCCGAGCCTTGTGTGCACTTCCCAGGGACCAGACTCTGATGCAGATCACTCCCCAGTAACATTTTAGATCTCCACTGTCCTCCTGGGAAAGACTAACGCACCAGGCGTTTCCTATCCACTCGAATTATGGCAAAGAAAATATGCATTTGTGGCTGCTTTAAAAAAAAATGGGAAAAAATAAATATATATACATTGTTTTTTTCTTCCCAGAGTAAATGAACAAAGGTCAGATGCACTTTGTTTGGCTATTGCTGCAGTGAGCATGTGCGTGTGAAAGAGGTACGTGTGTTTTGACAGATTGGTGTGGAATGGGTTCTGTTCAGACTCCCACTTCGCCCATTCCCATTTAAGTCGTCTACAGTATAGTGAAGACACGGACCCCGGGCGCTAGTACTGAGCCGCAGTAGGAACTGAAGAGCTGAGTCATGTCCTAGCAGAGACACTACCGCTCTGTACCGCTGAGCTGGGATTGCTGTCACAAAGGCCAAGAGGGGGCAGCTATCTGGTATCTACCCATGATGTGTTCTATGGTATACGTTGACATACACAAGTCATTTTGGGCCTGGTTTGCTCAGTGTTTGCATCGGCTTTTTTACATCTGGTATAAAAACATGCGAACAGTTAGGAACTGTTACCCGAGGTCTTTGTCGAAATGGGCCGGTCTGCTATTCAACTGGCTACGATTGCAGAATGGGAAGTAAGAAGGGATGGAAACCGACGGACTAACCACCCACACGTCAGCTTGTGTGTGTTACAAAATACGGATCAGATTACTTTTTTCTTTTTTTTTAATTGCAGATTTATATACGAGTGTTGGTTCTCTTGATTTGATATTTGAGAGCAACTTTTTGTGAATTGTGTTTTTTGAGGGATTTGATTGACTGGGTTTTCTGTTTCTTTTTCTCTGCTCATTTATTTTGACCGATCCAGAGGTGTATATTGGACAGCGATGACGTCATTCGAGATCCAGAAGCACAGATGGGAGCTAGGTTAACGGTTCAGTAGCGAAACTGCTATGGCTCCCTGTGTAGAATCGTGACTCTTTCTGACATCACTCTGATCCTGTTTTATTCTAGAGGTGTGAGGCTCGCTCCTGTCCTATTTTCAAATGAAATGGGTCTTTTTAATTTGGTCTGACCCTCGCTCCTCATTCTCACGGAACGGGTCTTTTTATTTCACCCCTACATTTGAACATTGTTAACCCCTGGCAGTGCCAGTAGGAACCGTGGGCATTCTAGCATTCCGTGATAGACCGCTCCGCTTTGACCATCAACACCAGAGGTCTGTTCAGGAGGGTGCCCTTTTACAGAAGGCTCATATATAAATGTTTTGTCTAGAACCAATCTGATTCTCGGTCTTGTAGAACTGGGAATTGTGTCTGCTCTATTCATTACATTTCTAGCTGCAACGTTCTGAATGTTGCACCTCATTGAATGACCTCCAGTTGAAGGGCCTCCTCGGCAGTCTGTCATTGGTCATTTCTATAGTCCTTGATATATCTATTTAATGTACATCTAATGCTCTGGTCTGTTTCGACAAAGGAGTGGTCTAAAGAAGAAACGGACGCTTCCAGACTAGCTGATACCTTCCCATCCCTTATGGCTTCATATGAAATCAATAAATGGTTTTCACTCCAGAGAAATCATGTTGATTTCACAAAGGCCCCTTAACTGGTCCTGGAGGACCACCGTCCCACCGGTTGCCTAGCTACCCTTCATCCCAGAGCTCACCCACTCCTCTCCCATCTCATTGGATGAGAGCGAGAGTTGTCAAGCTTTTTATTGGATGTTCCACTCTGTTTATATCCGCAGCAACTGGCCTGTTGATAAGATAGGCCACGTAGGACTAGAGTTGAGCTGCTCCTCTTGCTAGAATTTCTCTTTAGGCACACCTATCTAGGATCAGCTTACCCTTTCCAAATCCTAACCTTCACCATTAGGGACGGGGGATGCAAACTGACCTTAGCTCAGTGGGCATATATTCTAGGCACCCCACACACTGTGCCCCCGCAGGACCAGCTAAAGGGGGTCTACATTAGTTTTTTTGGGGATGACCAGCCCTGGCCCCCTCCGATCTGTAAGATGTGCTAATGGAAGAGAGAAGTTTTTTTTTGTTTTTTTTTGCATTTAAGAGTTCTGTTCCCTCTTCCACTGTCGCCTCTTATTTCTGAAAGTGTCCGATATCTTTTTATTTAATGTGGAAAAAGAAAACAGAAATAAATTATTTGATTTTTTTAATGCTGTACGGTGGATTGTCATGGTTGACTTTTGGTTCTCTTTCTTCCGTAGCAAACAGAGCATTTGAAACATTGTAAAACAATGCAATGTTTTATGTATCATGTAATTCTTTCATGAGGCATTTGTCTTCCAACTGAATTTTCAGCATTAAAAGATGTTCGGCAATCGTAACAAAATAAGGAGCCCTTCCCAAACAGAGAGCTTTATTGGTAAATACTTCACATTTGATATCTATAGAAAGAAAGACCAAAATGTTGACGTAATTTCATAGAACCCATATGATACCGTATTATTGCATATTCACAGGCTTATCTCAAGCAACGTACCAGGAGACGGTCACACGAAATGACACATTTCACAGACTTGAAATGAGTGACTACTATAACAATGCAAGATTACTTAAATACATTGAATTTGATTTTTGAAAACACCTTTGTGATAATTCGTGCTTAAAGGCAGACAGTTTAGATGCATCAACCATAGAACTAAATGAAGAGATGAATTTGGATCCCAATGGCATCAACGCTATAGTGGAAAGCATCAGAGGGGCTGATAGGCTCTTTTCGTCATGAATCTTGTTCTTGAGGCAGCTTTACAGAGTGGTCACTAGCTGGCACAGCCACAAAGTCCTAAAATCAGATTTTTAACCTAACCTTAACCACACTGCTAACCCTAATGGCTAACCTTAAATCTAAAGCTACATTTTGTTTTCATACATTTTTACTTTGAAGCTGGCCCATCTAGCGCAAATGGCTCCGTACTGCCTCAAGGGCAAGATTCATGACAAACGTCAACCTGCTGTCCTTTCAGGTACCAGTGCAAATTAAGAACATTCTATTGCTACACTGTTTGGAGAAACAACAGTACAGGACAGAAGCTGAGTGAAAAATACAAGTGGTCTCCCTTTACAAATCCATCAGCATGGATGTGGATGAAATGACTTGGGCTTTCTGTAGAGTAATGGACTATTAAATGGGAAATGATATAGAGATTATTAAGTATTAGCCTTGTATATACGGTTATGAAAAAGGTTGCTTGCCATGCACTGGAGGAAAAACCTAACGTTGTCAGGAGGAGCAACAAGAGGAAAAATATCAGTATACTGTACACACACACACAGAGAGCTGGTTCCTGCTGCATGCTTTCAAAGTAGGACGATGACAGGCCTTCAACAATCGACAAGGTTGAGTCAAAGAACCGCTGTCAGTATTTTCAATACATATTTACTTAATGAAACTGGTGCCGAGAGCTTATGTTTTTTTTTTTTCAGTGTCTATGATGTGCTATGAACAATATAGTATGTGGCAATCGTAAGTGGATCTCTATAGTCTGAAGTGGCTTCCTTCCTAAAATGGCTTCCTAAATGTAGGAAAGGAGACAAGGAGAGGAAGCCACTTTAGACTATTGAAATGTAACCCTGCTAAGTTTATAAACTGAGAGCCTATTGTATGCCATGTAGGTGCGTTTTAATTAGAGCCAGTCGTTTAAAGAAAGAGGCATCAGCACACTGACATCCCTTTATGCAGTGTGTGTTTCAAAAGGATCTCAAACTGGTTTGCGATCAACACGTTGTGGATCATACAAGAATGTCAATAGCCTGGAGTCTCTTAAAATGTTCTATAATTTCCCCTCTGTGCACCTGTAACTACGTAGGTGTGCAAACATTCAACCATGTTTTACATGTCAAAAACCTGTCAGTAGTACTCCCACTTCCCCCATTGTCTCATAGCCAGGCGGCCCATAGTGATTGGCGATGTGGTAGTCATGGAGATGTGATGCACAGGGCTGTGGGAGGGATCAGAACTCGTCCTCGGAGCTGTCAGCCAATAGCATGGCTTGGTCCTGCCCGTTGCTGCTTGGCTCCCTGGGTTGCTGGAGATGAAACAGACAGATGGCAAAACCCAAAAGTCAGGACATTCATTACATGGTGGTAAAGGTTGTATACAGCTCAATAAGTCCAAAGTCTCTTCCTCTCCGTCTCCTTTCCTCATCTGCACTGATGTGAAAGAAACTCCAATCAGTGCAGATGAAGGTGAGGTGATGAGGTAAGGAAGCCACTTTAGACTGTTAATGCCAATTTCTACCGTAAGCTGATTTGTGGATCCTTATTTAATAGCGTAGCGCTAGTAACCGTATTCCTATTAACCTCAGTGTGTCTGACCTTCCTCCTGCGCTGGTGTTTGAAGCTGTTCCTCTTACGGTGGATCATCCTGATGCTGTAGAGGGCCCCAACGATAAGCAGGGCCCCTGCGATGCCAATGCCCACCGGGGCCAACATCCCAGACACATACCCTGCCTGGAGGGAGAGGGGACATGGTTGGGGCATGGGTGAAAGAGGGGCCACACACAGGAGAGACAGACTAAACAAAGAGTAGTGTCCTAGAGACAACTCTTTCAGTAGATCTATTACATGTTTTTCTGACTAAGTAGCCAAACGGTCTGAAGGACCACACGTTCTAGCCTTTATTTTATAATGGAGGTAAGTACGGTTCCATCAGGGGAATTTAGCTGAATGCGGTGCAACTCCATACGAGTCAAGGTTGCTACGTCCACGTCAGAGGAACATAGCAGGGGTGAAATTTACTGTACTGTAGGTGCAACTCCATATGATAGGTGGCTCTGTTCATGCCAGAAGAATTGAGCAGGAATGAATGAGCACGCGGTTATTGCGTTTTGGTTTTCGTGTGTTGCACTTGCATTCAGAGGCATCTACGAATCACACGAGGCATAGTATTGATGTCAAATGGAAGAACCAAGGACACGGATGGTTCCTGATGTTGCTAAATTCTCTCTGGTGTTTACAGAACAACTAGTGCTCTGAGATTAGTATATCAGGATTCAAGGAAGCTGTGAGATTAGGAAATTAGGATTCAAGGAGCTGTGAGATTAGGATATCAGAACCTGTTTAGACAAAGCACTTGTAATAGTTGAGCAAAGGATTGCAATATATGGGAAAATGAATGGCGTCATTATTGCTGTTATTAGTGAATGATGCATGGAATGCTAAGGCATAAATGCATGAGGCAGACTATTCTTATTTTCAGTGTACAGTATGTACTATAGTTCTGTGCTGTACTTGTCTATAAATGTTATGTATTATGTCGTTTTGTGTGGACCCCAGGAAGAGTAGCTGCTCCTTTAGCATTAGCTAATAGTGATCCTAATTTAAAAAATACCATTAGGGGGCAGTCTTACCTTTTCTCTGATCAGTTCCACCCATCTACGCACTGAAAAAGAAGAGTGGCTTTGAAGCACATTGAATCTACACAAGGGATTTTTACCCACTATTTCAATTACACTTCTTTCCTAATTGAAAATATTGACCTCATATTTGATCGACCACAAAGAGCCAAAGTCAGTTTTACATGTGCATGAACGCATGTGTGTGTTTTTTGGAGTATCCTCTCACTCAGGCCCTGATTGCGCTGCACCCAGACAGGGGGTGGGGGGATGAGGCTGTAGGGAGGTCGGGTGGGGGCTGGGATGGGGGTCTCATTCAGGTCCTCTTCGCTGTCCTCTTCCTCTGACTCCTCCGTGTTCTCATCCTCCTCATCCTCCTCTGGCTCCTCTACAGGAAGGAAGGAAAACAACCAATGCAACTTCCTGTAAATTTGAACTTTCATCCTTACACTGTGAAAACAATGTGTACATTTGTGTATTAGTGTGTATTGTGTGTGTGTATTACTGTGACTCCTACCTTCAGACTCCAGTTCCTCCAGACCTGATTTGGCTGCAGGCAGTTTGGTTGTCTTGGTGACCATTGTCATGGTGATCTGCTGGGAGGTGGTGCTTATAGGATTGGGTTCGGATGTTGGCGGGGTTTCCTCTGGGTTCTGTGTGGTCTCACCGCCATCTAAATGTAATCATCACAGCGGGATCATTATAGTAGATATAGTGAAGTCTAACATAAACACCGATCCCTTTTGTAAAAAAACAACAAAAAAAGAAGAAGAGACGTGATCATGTCTCAATGTAATGAAGTTGTGGAATTATTTTTATATTCAAATACAATCTATTTTTGGGCTTAACTGTGGTCAATTTGCTGTGTAAAATTATTATTATTTTCTGGCCATTCACCCTAACAAAAATCGTCCCGTGGCTGAATCTAGTTGCCTATCCCTGCTTTAGACACTATTCTAGAAACTTCTAGATCTGAACAGATCGGATGACTGTAAGCAATATGGTGAAAAGATGAAGCGGACGAATGGAAGAATGAAGTCTCACCTGTGTCAGACTGGTGTACTAGCTGTTCTGCCTCTGAAGGGGGCAGGTCTATGGGTGAACCAGAGGGGCTGATGGGCTCAGCGATCTCAGCCCCGGATGTCTGCCATGGCGACGTCCAATCTGGTAGCACTGGGGACGGGACACGGGATGGCCCTGTGTCATCTGAATCCGCAGTGACCACCTGGTCGAGATCCGCCTCTGACAGCAGCATCCCCGTGGTAACCATGGCGACAGACGGCTGTGAGTTGTCAGGCGAGAGAGTGGCCGCTGCTACCCCCGCGCCTTCGGGTGTGACATCAAAGGGCTCGAAGATGAGGGGGAGGTCCTCCGAGGACATCGTGCCCTCTGTGGCCGCGTCCTGCAAGGGAGGGGCACTGGCATCCATGGCTGTTAGTAAAATACACACACACATACACCAAAAGATGTTTTGTCAGGACTCCATAGGCAATTGTCCATAGGCAATTCCTACTGGTTTAGTGACTGCAAGAGATCAGCTTGTGGCTAGAAACATTGTGGAATGTGTACTGGTGATAGTAGATCAGTTTTGGCCCACAACTCTGATTCCAGTTCTCAACTACATTCTAACTGCGCTGACAGAATAAAATAAAAATGTATAAATCACATATCATAACCATGGATAGAATCCACCATATGGTATTCATGATCAGTGCAGCTTTCTGGGACAGGTTATTCTTATACAGTAACTTTTGATTTACTCACCTACTTTTCTATAGAGCTGATGAAGGTTCAATCTAAATGTTTCTTTCTGCATCTCTTTCCGGCATGTACAGAGCATTCGGAATGTATTCAGACCACTTGACTTTTTCCACATTTTGTTACGTTACAGCCTTGTTCTAAAATGGATTAAAAATAAATAAATCTACACACAATACCCCATAATGACAAAGCAAAAACTGCTTAAACTAAACACATATCACATTTACATAAGTATTCAGATCCTATGCTCAATACTTTGAGGCACCTTTGGCAGAGATTATAGCCTTGAGTCTTCTTGGGTATGACGCTACAAGCTTGGCACACCTGTATTTCGGGAGTTTCTCCCAGATCCTCTCAAGCTCTGTCAGGTTGGATGGGGAGCGTCGCTGCACAGCTATTTTCAGGTCTCTCTAGAGATGTTAGATCGGGTTCAAGTCCGAGTTCTGGCTGGGCCACTCAGGACTTGTCCCGAAGCCACTCCTGCGTTGTCTTGGCTGTATGCTTAGGGTCGTTGTCCAGTTGGAAGGTGAACCTTCGTCCAAGTCTGAGGTCCTGAGCGCTCTGTAGCTGGTATTCATCAACGATCTCTTTGTACTTTGCTCTGTTTATCTTTCCCTCGATCCTGACTAGTCTCCCAGTCCCTGCCGCTGAAAAACATCTCCATATCATGATTTTGCCACCACAATGCTTCACCATAAGGATGGTGCCAGGTTTCCTCCAGACGTGACGCTTAGCATTCAGGCCAAAGAGTTCAATCTTGGTTTCATCAGACCAGAGAATCTTGTTTCTCATCGTCTGAGAGTCCTTTAGGTGCCTTTTGGCCAACTCCACACGTGCTGTCATGTGCCTTTACTAAGGAGTGTCTTCCGTCTGGTCACATCTACCATAAAGGCCTGATTGGTGGCGTGCTGCAGAGATGGTTGTTCTTCTGGAACTTCTCCCATCTACATAGAGGAATTCTGGAGCTCTGTCAGAGTGACCATCGGGTTCTTGGTTACCTCCCTGACCAAGGCCCTTCTCCTTGGCCGGGCAGCCAGCTCTAGGAAGAGTCTTGGTGGTTCTAAACTTCTTCCATTTTAGAATGATGGATGCCATTGTGTTCTTGGGGACCTTCAATACTGCAGAAATGTTTTGGTACTCTTACCCAGATCTGTGCCTTGACACAATCCTGTCTCGGACCTCTATGGACAATTCCTTCGACCTCATTGCTTGGTTTTTGCTCTGACATGCAGTCAACTGTGGGACCTTATATAGACAGGTGGGTGCTTTTCAAAATCATGTCCAATCAATTGAATTGACCACAGGTGGACTCCAATCAAGTTGTTGAAACATCTCAAGGATCATCAATGGAAACAGGATGCACCTGAGTTCAACTTCGAGTCTCATAGCAAAGAGTCTGAATACTTACAGTACCAGTCAAGTTTGGATATACCTCCTTATTCAGGGCTTTTCTTTACTTTCATTATTTTCTACATTGTACCTGAGCTCAATTTCGAGTCTCATAGCAAAGGGTCTGAATACTTATGAAAATAAGATACATTTGCAAACATTTCTAAAAACCTGTTTTCGCTTGGTCATTATGGGGTATTGTGTATAGATTTATTTTATTTTATCCATTCTAGAATAAGGCTGTAACGTAACAAAATGTGGAAAAGGGGAGGGGTCTGAAATCTTTCCGAATGCACTGTACATATTGGCTCAGCCAGACTCCTCTAATCCACTAGTCTACTGCATCACACAGTAATAACCTGCCTGGCTGACCCTGCCTAGGTATTTACTGTTCCGCTCAGAGGGAGGGAGGGATGGAGAGAGAGAGAGAGAAAGGGATAGAGCAAGAGGGTGAGGGAGGAGCACAGAGAGGGAAGGAATAAATATGGATGTTGTGTGAGGAAGAGAGAGAGAGACAGAGGCTGAGTGAATCCCCCAGAGACTTGTATTACAGTCCTTGTCACTGCTGTCTGCTGGCAGTCATGTGGGTTTATTTCCACAGTCAGAAATAGAAAATAATTAGACTGCTTCCCTGGGTCCCTGCCTGCTATGTTTCAAAGTGAAGCGTGGAAAACCAAAGGGACGCCTCTCCCGTGTCACCCGGATCATCAAAGGAGATCTCTGCTGCTAGACGTGTCACTTTCATTTCCCCTTCTCTTTTGAATGAAACCTCATGAAACCTGGCGCGAAACGCAAAGAGGCAGGAAAATACGGTTCTCTGCCACTGAACCCATGTAATGGATTTCTATGGTGTGATACAATAACAGCCAGAGCAGCACCTTACCTTGTTGTGAGGCAGAGAAAGTCTGTGTGGGAATGTGAAAACTCAAAAGAGAATATCAAGTGCAACTGTAGAGTAGATTAACTCCAGGTGGCCCCCAGTGGCTCTTTAAAATATCCAGTATGTACTAATTGGAACATAGCATAATGCATACTCACCCTCATTTCGCTGCAGTGGTTCAGTCCAGAGGCTGTCAGGGTCATCCTGTCTGGAGGATCCTGTCAGGGCCGGTCCAAGGTCGGCCAGGGAGGGGTTTGAGAGAGCAGGCGCTGTCTCTCCATCTTGATGCCACGGAGTGGCAGAGCCGGTGGCCTCTAGACCACTAGGGGGCAGCAATGAAGCTTCTCCTCTGGATCCCCATACTGACGGAGGGATGGAGGTCAAAGGTGAGTGTTTAAGGATGCTTTGGGGAGATAAGGAGCTTGGCCTGGTCATCTCTGTCTCCTGGCCCAGAAGAGGAGCTCCGACGTCGGTCAAGCTCTGTCTGAGTTCCCCCTCCTCTCCTCCATGGAGGTCTGGCCTCTCTTCTAGGATGAGGTCTCTCCTCTCCCCAGCTGGGTGCGTCCCTGACTGGCTGTCTGGCTCTGGGGCTCTGGCTGCTGCGGTGGCATCATGTAAAGCAGCTCTAGATGTATTCATGGCCACTGTCATCCCCTGCTTCTCTCCTATGGAAGCTAACATTGCCCCAGTGGTGGTAATAGGTACATTCTCCATGGTTTTCTCTTCGGGCCCTTCTCTCATCTCTTTGTCTGTGTAGAGTTCTGGAGCTTCTGCAGGCTGTCTGTGAGTCTCCTTCCCCTCAAACAAGCTCTCAGAGGCAGCCCCCGTCTTAGCCTCCCTCCCCTGGCTCTCAGCCCCAGCCACTCCTCGACCATGACTGTCCCTGTTTCCTACCTGCGTCACTGGCTCTATCCCCCCTGGTTCGCTTCCGTCCACATCTGGGCCAGTCCCTCCCACTGCTCCTACATTCTCTGATAGGTCAGTCCAGCTGCCAGTCATGTGTTCTTCCATCCCATAGGACAGTCTGCCAGGATCAGAGGGCCCAGATTGGACACTTGTTGATATGACACTGGCAGGTGTTGCTGGTGTTAAACAGGGCTCTCCCTCCATTGGCTCTCCAACTTGTCCATCACAGCCACTGTCCTGTGTGGAGAGTGCGTAGTCATGGAGGGGCGGGACTGGGGTGCTGTAGACGCAGAGACAAACCCCTGCCAGAAGGAGGTGATGGAGGGTCACAGAGAAGAGCATCTGTCCCATCTCTCACCACAAAGTAAACATGGAGAAGCAGAGAGGGGTCGCAGTGGCTAGAAGGGAGGGGTCAGGCGACAGGGGCAGGTCACACCCAAATGGTCTGGAGATTCAGCTTAGGAACGAGAAGGGATTAAAAACAAAGAGATATATTCAGCTCCTGATAAATGCAATGACTTAGAACTGCTGTGAATGTGGCGCAGCGCTATAAGGCACTGCATCTCACTGCTAGAGGCGTCACTACAGACCCTGGTTCGATTCCAGGCTGTATCACAACTGGACGTGATTGGGAGTCCTATAGGGTGGCACACATTTGGCATCAGCATCGTCCGGGTTAGGGTTTGGCCGGGGTTGGCCGTCATTGTAAATAAGGATTTGTTCTTAACTTACTTGCCTAGTTAAATAAAGGTTCAACTAAACTGGAAGGGCCTCCCGAGTGGCACAGTGGTCTAAGGCCTGTGCCACCAGAGACTCTGGGTTCGAGCCCAGGCTCTGTCGCAGCCGGCCGCGACCGGGAGTTCCATGGGGCGACGCATAATTGGCCTAGCGTCGTCCGGGTTAGGGAGGGTTTGGCCGGTAGGGATATCCTTGTCTCATCGTGCACTCGCGACTCCTGTGGCGGCCAGGCGCAGTGCGCGCTAACCAAGGGGGCCAGGTACACTGTGTTTTCTCCGACATATTGGTGCGGCTGGCTTCCGGGTTGGATGCGCGCTGTGTTAAGAAGCAGTGCGGCTTGGTTGGGTTGTGTTTCGGAGGACGCATGGCTCTCGACCTTCGTCTCTCCCGAGCCCGTACGGGAGTTGTAGCGATGAGACAAGTTAGTAACTACTAACAATTGGATACCACGAAAAGGGGGGTAAAATTCAACAATAAAATGTTTAAACTGGAGCATGTAGATATTGAAGCCAGGTGAATGAAATAAGGTGTTCGAATCATGACCGCGAGGCACACTGCACTTATAGGAATAGAGAATTTGTTTGAGAATTTCACCACTCATTTATTGCTGAAGCCTAACCTAAGGTAATTGAGGCTGAGAATTATATGAGCTTTTCTGTCAGCCTTTCCTTTGATGCTGCAGTTTCTTAAACAGCTTTGTGGAACATTTGGACTATCTCTCTACCCCTTGCTGTTTCCTATCCCTCTGGCTATTGTGGTTCTAGTCCATTCCTTTCCACACACACACATTCAGTACAGCCTGACACAGCAAACCCCTGCACTTTTAAAATGACTATTAATAGCAGGTTCTCTCTCCAGAACTACTCAGTCTTGTTCAGTTGGACTCTGTTCGAATACAGCAGGTTAATATGTTTAGATAGATAGGCCTAACCCTCACATAACAGTGAGTGCATTTTCACAAATAGATACTGTTTCTTTGTCGCTTTGGTGCTATTTTCACAAGTATGGGGTGAATTTTCAATACTCTTAGTACAAAACTCCAATTCATTTTGTTAGGAGACATCATTCACCACATAATCTAGAAGAAAAAGAAACGCACACCTATTTACCTATTTAGGCGAGGTGCTGGCTAGCGGAGCAGAAAACTTAAAATTAAAGGAGAGCCGCACACTCTAGGAGCTCAGATGCAAAAATGTAATTACCAACGTTTTTGACAGCAAAGCTGTCTTCATCAGGGTGTAATCACAAACACTGCGGGATGACTCGTTTATATAGTGTCAAAAGACACATAGGTGTCTGTAATCATGGCCAAGAGTGGCCTAATATCATTGGTTAATTCTCACATATTAAAATGGCATACAAAGAGCAGTATACAAAAAAACAAATGGATAGCATACGATCATAGATTCATTTTAGACTACACAAGCTTACAAACAATTACAATGGCAAAGTCACAATAATCACAGGAATGGCTTCAGATCAAAGTCTACGTTGAGACCGAAGGGAGCAAGGGTCTTTAAGTTAAAGATCCAGGCAGCCTCTCGTTATGTAAATTATCAAGGTCACCCCCTCTCCTAGGGAGGGTGATATGTTCGATGCCAATATAACGCAGAGACGAAATCGAGTGGCCTGCCTCCAAAAAGTGAGCCGCACCTGGGTAAGTCAAGTTTTTGACTTACCCAGTTGCTACGATGCTACGATGCTCTGAGATACGTACTTTTTAAGTTATAAGATAAATAACTGCCTTAGTGGTGCACGTAATAACACCTTTGATTGGGATCGATTTCCCTGTTTGTGGGTGTTTGAAGGATCTGCATTTATAAGTGCCATTGCATTGAGCACAGCCATTACACTTGTAATTTCCATCCAGTAGGGGCGCAATTAGACGTTGTGCAGGGATATCTTGGGGTGGTAAATCAGAGTGTACCAATTGGTCTCTGAGATTTCTGCCCCGCGAAAATACGACCAAGGGAAGGTCCGAAAACACATTACCGAGACTATCATCGGATTTTAGAATGTGCCAATGTTTGTGAACGATTCCCTTAATTTGTTCAGAGCGCTTTGAATAGCGGGTAGCTATAATGCAAGAATGCGTCTTTTTGCGAGACTGCCCCTGAAAAAGGTCATGTCTCGTTTTATTTTGCATTTTCTCAGTGGCAATATTAATCTGATCATTTTTGTACCCCCTCTCCTTGAACTTTCTTTGCGTCTCAGCCATATTTCTGTCGAAATCTGATTGTTTTTTTGCAAATTCTTTTGATTCGACAGAATTGGCTGTAGGGCAAACTATTTTTCAAGGGAAGTGGGTGACAACTATCAGCCCTCAACAAACTGTTACGATCAGTAGGTTTCCTGTGAATATCAGTGTATAGAACATTATCTGACGTGTATCAGATTGCATAGTAAATCTCAAATGTTCAGAACAGGAGTTAAGAAAAGCATAGAATGCCTGGAGCTGTTTTGCATCACCCCTCCATAGAACAAAAATATCATCAATATACCGTTTCCAAATAATGATGTTAGGCAAGAAAACATTTTTGAGAGGATTGAAAATAGACTCTTTCTCCATGTAACCCACATACAAATTAGCATAGTTAGGAGCCATGGGGGATCCCATTGCAGTACCCTTCGTCTGAATAAAGAAATCATTTAGAAACATTAAATAGTTATGTGTGAGTACTATTTCAGCCAATGTTATAATGCATGCACTGGAAGGTAGTCATTCACCACATAACCATTGATCCAAAATATATGTTTACTTTGAAATACCATGATCACCAAAACACAGCATAATGATATCTTCAGTTGCTTTAACAACCAGTTAATCCAATAGAAAACAATGCAAGATGTATTTTTCAAATGTAATATGCTACAGTACAGTCAGATTAAGTAATAGTAAAATGTATTTTTGTCATTTCACATCGGTTACACTCACCCCCCTTTTGACTTCCTCCTTTTCCGCAGCAACCAGTGATCCGGGTCACGGCACCAATATAACAGTATAGCTTCCGTCCCTCTCCTCGCCCCTAACTGGGCATCGAACCAGGGACCCTCTGCACACATCTACAACTGCCTTGTAGAGCAAGGGGAACAACTACTTCAAGGTCTCAGAGCGAGAGACGACACCGATTGAAACGCTATTAGCGTGCACCCCGCTAACTAGCTAGCCATTTCACATCGGTTATCTGGATTGCATGCCTCATCCATGACCTGAAGTAGTGTGGTAAACTCATGGGGATGGCAATCATTCATCTTCCACCTGTATTGTAATCATGCATTGTATTTTACCGTATTGTACTGCACTTACAGTGTCTTCAGAAAGAAAATCCCAGCAGCGTTGCAGTTCTTGACACAAACAGGTGCGCCTGGCACCTACTACCATACCCCGTTCAAAGGCACTTAAATATTTTGTCTTGTCCATTCACTCTCTGAATGGCACACATACACAATCCATGTCTCTATTGTCTCAAGGCTTAAAAATCAGTTTTTAATTAACCTGTCTCTCCTTCATCTACACTGATTGAAGTGGATTTAACAACTGCCATTAATAAGGGTACATAGCTCTCACCTGGATTCACCTGGTCAGTCTATGTCATGGAAATAGCAGGTGTTCCTAATGTACATTTTCATTATGTAGTTCTCAAAATCTGTTGTAGACAAGCCAGTTCAAAATCTATAGGTTTACCAAATGGTTAAGTGATCATCAATTAAGTGCAGTCAGGTTAAGTAATAGTAAAATGTCTTTTTTTTTAAATGAGAAGACAATCATATGAAAAGTGATGTGAGTATTGCATTGTGAAAGGCAACTACTTTATATGACCATGTATTACAATGTTTAACATGTATTTCTGGATGAAAAACCGATCAAAATGTGCTTTGAGTTTTTAACAACTATCTTTTTGATGACCTGTTTTGAGTGTGCAAAGCTGTCATCAAGGCAAAGGGTGGCTACTTTGAAAAATATAAAATACTACATTTTGGTTACTACATGATTCCATATGTGTTATTTCATCGTTTTGATGTCTTCACTATTATTCTACAATGTAGAAAATAGTACAAATAAAGAAAAACCCTTGAATGAGTATGGGTGTCCATACTTTTGACTGGTAGCATACTTGTGAAAATTGCACCAAAGCCATTGGGAGAAAACTGTAATACCATTATAATAACAGTAAGAACACGTTCAAATGTGAAGTAATGAGGAGAATAGGACACCGCACTAAAATGTTTAAATGGTACCATACTTCGATGATCTACAAGGGACATGTTTCTAGATTTTAGTTCCCATTGGGTTGCCTGGGAAAAACCCTGCTTGCCTCAGCCTCCCTGTATTGCTGCGTGTGTCAGACAGGTATCTCACAGACATCAACATCAAATCCTGACACACACACAAACAGACAAACAGACACACACCGACCCCTGCTGTGTTGCTCACAAAGCTGTCCGTCGCTAATCAATGTTAATTAATGCACTCAACAAGAGTCAAGAGAGCAGCCTGCTGCTTGACACCCAGAATACATGTTATGAGCCAATTATGAGGATTTTAATAGACCTCCGGTAAACAAACATCATCATCCTGATCCACGCCACTGCGGCGCAGGCACAATCAGCTTTAGCGTACACATCCCATGTCGAGATTTTAGTAGTCTTCTAGTGCATTCAAATCCGCGTATTCATATGTACGTTTGTGACTATGCAACATAGGCTACAGTAGCGAGAGTGCTTCTCATCATATCAACTGTTCTAGCAATACTGCAGATCATTTTTATATTTAAAATAGACATATAAATTAAAATATGTTAGGTAAAATTAAAAGTCTAAGGACAGATTAGGATGAACGTAGTATAATGCATGGTCCTTACCTGCCAGAGTCGTAGACGGGAATAGTGTTTACCTCATTGCAAAGGGCGGTATGTTTCCCCCCCCCCCCCAGGCTTTCCTTTAAACAAAGGGTTGTATGTTACAACAACTTCAATATCGTATCAATAAGCTGCCAATATCAATCCGGAAGCAAGCTGAAGGAATAGCCTAGTCTTTATTATTGTACTGATCAGCATCAACCAATGTATGCTTCGGAGTGCGTGTGCATGCGCGCGACTGTGGTGCTGAACTGGCAGTGTCTCAATCTTGATCTGTGATTGAGCGCGTGGAGAGATAGGATTTATGAAGAACGTTCAGTAATATTTCACGTTTAGTGCGTTGAATAACAGGCAATTGTTTTAGTGGTGGATTTTTTTCTCCAAATTCTATTAGTAGAACCTCAAATTTAGTTTTTGTTCGAGGTGGTGCTAAATGGACAGCTACTTGGACCCTGTGTTGTGCGTCTCTTAGAACGTTACAATTAATACATTCCTTGAAGATAAATGTGAAATCTAAACAATAGCCAAATGTAAGGAAATTACCTAATTAAAGTTTATTTGTAAAAAACAAAATGGTGTATCTCTCTACTCAAGGCATAACTTCATGGCAAATAAAAAAACACAGAATGTCTCTATTTTCATCCTTTCATTTCTAGATACTTTGGGCAGTATAGGGATAGGCTATGCCATTCATTTCAAGTTCTTTATAGATAGTTCATATTCTCAGTGCATATATGGGCTGTACAATTGCCTTTTATAAATGTTTGGATGTGACTATAGACCGGTAGATTTTTTTTATGTATTTCAAATGTTGGTGTGATTTCATTTAAAATATAAAAGTATCATCCCATAAATTAATTTACAGAGGGCCAACTATTTTTAAGCAGGCGAGTTCCACGGACGTCATTCCTCAAGCTGAAAGGATACAGCCCAACCCAACAGGGATTCATGTCATTGCACTTGCATGTCGTATATTTAGTAAATTCTCCAGATTGGAAACGATTAAATACATATACACGTTAAAATGCCCTTGTTTGAAGGGTTGGGGAGTGGAGGGGAGAAAACTGCAGTAGTCATTGATTTAGGAGCAGCCTACACAAAGTGAGTATTTAGCTAACTAGCTATGTTGTTGGCTAGCTGACTACGTTATCTACTGTTAGCAACATTGGCCACTGGCAGTTATAACTGCTAGGTAATGAATATCAATCAGAGGTTTCATGGATTTAAGTAAATATAGACCGAGTGTCCACTGTTTAAAGCACGTTATTTAGTTAGCCAAAATGTGTTAGTAATATGCTATTGCTGAAAAAGGGCTAGCAATGATGTTTAACGTTAGCAAGCTATCTGGCGAACAGCAGCAGTATGGCGCCCGGGGCAGGTCATATGAGAAACAGATGAGACCCTCAATGACAACTCTGCTTCTATTTCTGTACTGTATATTGACAGGCACTAAGGCCTTTTGTCAATGAATGTGGACTCAATGAGTATTGACACTGTCTGACAAGTGCCAATGATTTCACCCACCAAACTAAATGGTTTTGTATGATGATGCAGATGTGGCTTTGCTGGAGAGACGGGGCCCAGGTTCATAATTCCCAGCGAGATCCAGAAGCCTGGACAACAACAGGTGAGTTAGTTACTGAGCGAATGACTAGTGCTATTTAACTTATTGACAGACCATGATAAAATGGACAACCTCGACCTATAACCATTACTAACGGTGTGTGTCTTCTGTCACAGTCTATCAAAGTAGTTCAGTACAACATCAACACGGAGGAGCTCTACTCCAACCTCAAGGAGTTCATCCACATGCTCTACTTCAGGTGAGGCTCTTTTGACGAAGTAGTGTGTGCAATGACTGACACATGGATAGAGAGAACCTGAAAGTAACCCTGGGGAAGAAGCCATTTTGGAGATGCAGCCCAGGTCATAATAACATGGATGATTGAGTGACTGTGTAGTCTAGAATAAATGTCTGTGTCTACTCCCCTCCTGCCCCGCCCAGGCATCTGCTGGTGAACCCTCGTGACCGGAGAGTGGTGATCATCGAGTCAATCCTCTGCCCCTCCCACTTCAGAGAAACTCTCACCAAGGTCTTCTTCAAACAGTTTGAGGTACTGTCTGAGACCACTGATCTACAGTTGAAGTCAGAAGTTTACATACACTTAGGTTAGAGTCATTAAAACTTGTTTTTCAACCACTCCACAAATTTCTTGTTAAAAAACTATAGTTTTGGCAAGTTGGTTAGGACATCTGCTGTGTGCATAACACAAGTAATTTTTCCAACAATTGTTTACAGACAAATTATTTCACTTATAATTCACTGTATCACAATTACAGTGGGTCAAAAGTTTACCTACACTAAGTTGATTGTGCCTTTAAACAGCATGGAAAATTCCAGAAAATTATGTCATGGCTTTAAAAGCTTCTGATAGGCTAATTGACATAATGTGAGTCAATTGGAGGTGTACCTGTGGCTGTATTTCAAGTCCTACCTTCAAACTCAGTGCCTCTTTGCTTGACATCATGGGAAAATCTAAAGAAATCAGCCAAAGAAAAAATTGTAGACCTCCACAAGTCTGGTTCATCCTTGGGAGCAATTTCCAAACGTCTTAAGGTACCGCGTTCATCTGTACAAACAATAGTACGCAAGTATAAACTAGAGGTCGACCGATTATGATTTTTCAACGCCGATACCGATTATTGGGGGACCAAAAAAAGCCGATACCGATTAATCTGCAATTTATATATATATATATATATATATATTTGTAATGTTAGGTTCTTATTTTTCAGAGTAAATGACCCACGGACACTAGAGAAGCTTTAACCAAGTTTAATTTTTCCCAAAGGTTCTGTACAGCTGTAATCAGACAGCAAAACATTTCTCTCCATTGGTTATATACATCCTACTTAAGACACTCCCTCTCTCCAGTCCTTAGTTTATGCCCAAGAGAAAGAAGGTAACCAGATACTGACCCTGATTACTCCCTTAAGGGGAACTGACCTCACCTGACCTCAACCCCTCCTTCACCTAATCCACAGATATCCATCTGTCTTCCCTATATCAACACGTCGCTTTCCTCTCCTCCATCAAACTCATTCCAAAGCCTTCTGGCTTTTTACAGAAAACCCTTAACTTCTGACACAAAACCCATTCTCTTCCACTCTTTCTATTCAAGGCTTCTTCTCTATCATTTATTTAGTATCTCAATGTTCAAAGTTTAGCCGATTCCAACAGTAATAATGACAATTACAACAATTCTGAATGAACACTTATTTGAACTTAATATAATACATCAATAAAATCAATTTAGTCTCAAATAAATAATGAAAAATGTTCAATTTGGTTTAAGTAATGCAAAAACAAAGTGTTGGAGAAGAAAGTAAAAGTGCAATATGTGCCATGTAAAAAAGCTAACTTTTAAGTTCCTTGTTCAGAATATGAGAACATATGAAAGCTGGTGGTTCCTTTTAACATGAGTTTTCAATATTTCCAGGTAAGAAGTTTTAGGTTGTAGTTATTATAGGACTGTTTCTCTCAATACCATTTGTATTTCATATACCTTTGACTATTGGATGTTCAAATAGGTACTGTAATGAAACAGGCAGGGAGCAGGTCACGAACCCTCGACCTTCTAGCCCGAGGTCCGGCGCGCTATCGACTGTGCCGCAAAAGCATGCTCGTGCGGCAGAGTCGATTTCTGCGCTTATAAACCCAGGGTCCTTACACTACTCCCTCCTTTCAAAGAGCGCATCCTCACGCTAGCTTGCGACTCTACGTCTTACAGGAAGGCGCTCACCGGCCAAGCACACGCACTGTCGTGGATGCAAGGTCCGATCACTTCTGACACCAATGTAATGAAACAGGTAGGGAGCAGGTCTCGAACCCTCAACCTTCTAGCCCGAGGTCCGGCGCGCTATCGTTCTCGTGCGGCAGAGTCGATTTCCGCGCTTATAAACCCAGGGTCGTTACAGTACTTTAGTATTGCCAGCCTAATCTTGGGAGTTGATATTCTTCAAGTCATAAACAGCGCAATGCTTGAATCACAGCTAAGAGCTGCTGGCAAATGCAGGAAAGTGCTGTTTGAGTGAATGCTTACGAGCCTGCTGCTGCCTACCACCGCTCAGTCAGACTGCTCTATCAAATCATAGACTTAATTATAATATAATAACACAGAAATACGAGCCTTAGGTCATTAATATGGTCAAATCCGGAAACTATCATTTAGAAAACAAAACGTTTATTCTTTCAGTGAAATACAGAACGTTCCGTATTTTAGCTAACGGGTGGCATCCATAAGTATAAATATTGCGGTTACATTGCACAACCTTCAATGTTATGCCATAATTAAGTAAAATTCTGGCAAATTAATTACGGTATTTGTTAGGAAGAAATAGTCTTCACAGTTCGCAACGAGCCAGGTGGCCCAAACTGCTGCAAAAACCCTGACTCTGCTTGCACATAACGCAAGAGAAGTGACACAATTCCCTAGTCAAAAAAAATTCATGTTAGCAGGCAATATTAACTAAATATGCAAGTTAAAAAATATATACTTGTGTATTGATTTTAAGAAAGGCATTGATGATTATGGTTAAGTACACATTGGTGCAACGACAGTGCTTTTTTCACGAATGCGGTTGTTAAATCAACCGTTTGGCGAAGTAGGCTGTGATAAATTCAATGATAAATTAACAGGCACCGCATCGATTATATGCAACGTAGGACAAGCTAGATAAACTAGTAATGTCATTAACCATGAGTAGTTAACTAGTGATTATGTTAATATTGATTGTTTTTTACAAGATGAGTTTAATGCTAGCTAGCACCTTACCTAGGCTCCTTGCTGCACTCGCATAACAAGTAGTCAGCCTGCAACGCAGTCTCCTCGTTAAGTGCAATGTAATCGGCCATAATCGGTGTCCAAAAATGCAGATTACCGATTGTTATGAAAACTTGAAATCGGCCCTAATTAATCGGTCATTCCGATTAATCGGTCGACCTCTAGTATAAACACCATGGGACCACGCAGCCGTCATACCGCTCAGGAAGGAGACGTGTTCTGTCTCCTAGAGCTGAGTGAACTTTGGTGCAAAAGTGCAAAGAACAACAGCAAAGGACCTTGTGAAGATGCTGGAGGAAACAGATACAAAAGTATCTATATCCACAGTAAAACGAGGCCTATATCGACATAACCTGAAAGGCCGCTCAGCAAAGAAGCCACTGCTCTAAAACCGCCATAAAAAAGACAGACTATGGTTTGCAACTGCACATGGGGACAAAGATCGTACTTTTTGGAGAAATGTCCTCTGGTCTGATGAAAGAAAAATAGAACTGTTTGGCCATAATGACCATCGTTATGTTTGGAGGATAAAGGGCGACGCTTGCAAGCCGAAGAACACCATCCCAACCATGAAGCATGGGGGTGGCAATATCATGTTGTGGGGGTTCTTTGCTGCAGGAGGAACTGGTGCACTTCACAAAATAGATGGCATCATGAGGGGGGACAATTATGTGGATATATTGAAGCAACATCTCAAGACATCAGTCAGGAAGTTAATGGTTGGTCGCAAACGGGTATCCAAATGGACAATGACCCCAAGCATACTTCCAAAGTTGTGGCAAAATGGCTTAAGGACAACAAAGTCAAGGTATTAGAGTGGCCATCACAAAGCCCTGACCTTAATCCTATAGAAAATATGTGGGCAGAAGTGAAAAAGTGTGTGCGAGCAAGGAGACCTACAAACCTGACTTAGTTACACCAGCTCTGTCAGGAGGAATGGGCCAAAATTCCCCCAACTTATTGTGGGAAGCTTACGGAAGTCTACCTGAAATGTTTTTTTATATTTTTTTATATACTTTGTTTTTATTGTAGGAACACAAAGAAAGTACAAATAAAGTGAAATAAAAGAACAAAAATGATCTGGCAGTTACAGTGCACTTCATACCTTCATCATCATATTAGTTACATTAGCATCTTTGAATTAGACCTTTTCCAAGTATGAAACCCATTTCTCCCAGTATTCCTGACCTCTCTCCTGTTGAGTTCTTAAAGCAAAGGTCATACGCTCCATGTGGTGTATTTCTTCTACAATGTCTATCCATTGTGTCACTGTGGGAGGGTCTTTTTGTAGCCATTTCCTAGTGATAGCCTTTTTACTGGCTGCCAGTAGGACCTTCAAGAGGTACTTTTCTCTATTGTGTAAGTTATTTGGTATTTCACCCAAGTACAAAGAAATGAATGTTTGTTCTATGTCAAATCCCATTATTTTTCCAATGTTAGATCTTATTTCTCCCCAGTAAGTTTTGGTTGCGGGGCAGGACCAAAAGCTATGAGAGTGGTTGCCCTCAATAGACCGCATTCTCTCCAACAAGGGTGTGGGGAGCCAGTCTGTTTTGATTTTAGTTTAGGTGTTATGAAGAAACGTATAACATTCTTCCAACAGAATTCTCTCCATGACCTTGAGTTGGTGGAGCTTTGTTGAGTCTCTAATATGTTCAACCATGTTTCATCAGTTATTTCAATGTTAAGTTCCTCCTCCCATTTATTTTTAATATAGTTTGTAGAATGTTTCTTTGAGGATTGAATACCCAAGTAGAGATTTTAAATCGTTTTTTTGTTACTCCCCAAGTTGTATGCGTTTGTGAATACTTTGATTAATTTTGGAGGTGCTCGAGGGTCAGTCACTTTTATCTCCCTTAAGAAATAGTGTCGGACTTGTAGGTATCTGTAAAAACTTGTTTATCCAAGCCATGTTTTTTACTTAAGTCCTGGAAGTTATCTAGGTTCCCATTCCTTATAATTGTACTGAATGATGTGATGCCTTTCTGTGTCCATTGTTTAAATCTGCTGTCCTGAGTTGCAGGGATGAAGTTGGGGTTGTATGCGGGCCAACTCAGCAGTTTGATCTTTCTGTCTAAATTTATTTTGCTTAACTACCCTAAACCATGTCTTCAGAGAGAAATTAATCAATTGATTTTGTCTATTGTATATTTCTTTTACCATGTCCTTATTTCCCAAAACTGACTGTATGGGTATCTCTGTCAAAGTAGTCTCGATGTCTTTCCATTTGGATTCGTATTCTGAATTGCACCAACAAACCAGGGGTCTCAATTGGGCTGACACATAATAATCTTTAAGGTTTGGTAAGGCCATACCCCCACAGTTTTTTGGTAATTGTAATGTTGTATATCTAGTTCTTGGTCTCTTACTGTTCCAGATAAACCTTGATATCCGTTTATCCCATTCCCTAAACTGTTTAGGTGGGATTTCTATGGGCAGTGATTGGAACAAATACAATAACCTCGGCAGGATGTTCATTTTGATTGTTTCAATTCTACTACTAAGATCTAAGGGAAGTGAGTTCCACCTGTCTAGGTCATCATATATTTTCTTGTTGATGTGATCGTAATTCATGCAATAAAGTTTTGGTGTATCTTTTGGTAGATATACTCCAAGATATTTAATGGATGAAGAGGTCCAGGTGAAGTTATACCTAATCTTCAGCTCTTCCCGTGGGGTATAATTATATACTAGGGCTTGGGTCTTGTGTACGTTAAGCACATACCCTGAATATGTTCCAAATGTTTATAGAACCTCCATCAATCTAGGTACGTTTGAGCCTGGGTCTTTAAGGAATAACAGAACGTCATCAGCATACATGCATATCTTATGTTCACTGTCTCTTATTGTTATTCCCTCTAAGGTTGGGTCCTGTCTTATTGCCTGTGCTAATGGTTCGAGGTACAAGGAGAAGAGCGTGGGTGAAAGATTACAGCCTTGTCTTGCCACTCGCTCTAATTTTATTGTTCGTGTCAAATGTCCATTTATCTTTATTCTAGCGGTCAGACATGAATACAGTGTTTTGATGCACTGTATCACTTCTTTGTTGAAACCAAATCTTTCCATAACTTGGAATAGGTAATCCCATCCCACTGAATCAAATGCTTTTTCTGCATCTAGACTGATTAATATTGCACTTGTCTTATTCTGAGTAATGTGGTCCATGACATGTAGTGTTCTCCTTATATTGTCCTGTGTCTGCCTATTTTGTATGAAACCAGTTTGATCTCCGTCAATCAATTCTGGGATTATGTTCTCCATTCTTTTGGCTATTATTGATGCATATAGTTTATAATCTGTGTTAAGAATTGCGATAGGTCTATATGAACTGCATTCTTTCTTATCTTTATCCTCTTTTGGGAGTACAGATATGATGGCCTCTCTCCATGACGGTGGGAGACCACCCTCCCTCAGAGTCCAGTTAAAACAGGCCTTAAGTAGAGGTGTTAGTTGTTCTCTGAAGGCCTTGAATTATTCTGAAGGGAAGCCATCAGTGCCTGGAGACTTGTTGACTTTTTGTTGAGATATTGCTTTATTAATTTCTTCAGTGGATATTTCTAAAGTTAGTCAATCATTTTGCTCTGTCCCAATTGAGGGGAGATCAAGTGAGTTCAAAAAGTGCTCTATTGTCTGTGCATCTGCCTTCTCTGGTTGCTTGTACAGATTTGTGTAATATGATTCAAATGCATTCTGTATTTCATCTAATTTGCATGTAATCTTTTTTGTTTTGGGGTCTTTTATTTTAAACATGGTATTCTGTGCTTGTTGTTTCCTGAGTCTCCATGCTAGTAATTTAGTTGCCTTTGAGCCTGCTTCATAATATCGTTGTTTCAGGAACCTAAGCTTTTTCTCTACTACTTCTCTATAAATTTGGTAAATTTCCTGTTTTACCTTTTGAATCTCTCGTAATATAAGAGGGTCTTTGTATTGACTATGAGATCGTTCTAAGTTTCTTACGGTTTCCTGTAATTTCAGCAGTTTCTGTGCTTTAATCTTTTTCTTGAGAGATGATGTGGCTATGATTTTTCCTCTAATAACCACCTTAGCTGCATCCCACAATGTAGCAGGAGATACTTCCCCATTATCATTATTCTCCAGATAGATGTTCAATTCTGTCTTTATTGATTCCTTGAATGCTGGATCATTCAGCATGCTTGTATTAAGTCTCCATGTAGTATTTCTTGGTTTGCTGTCAAGGTGTAGAGTGAGGTAAACTCCATTATGATCTGATAAGTCGCTCTGCCCGATCCTACAATCCTTAAGCCTGTGTCTATCTGCACTGTACATAAAAAAAGTAGTCTAACCTGGAGTATTCAGTGTGGCGGGCTGAGTAAAAAGTATATTCCTTATCGGTCTTGTGGGTGTCACGCCATACATCGAGCAGTCCTAGATCCTGCAGTATCCTATTGATCTTTTTGGCAACTAGGCTCATTTTCCTATTTTGATTTGTGCTGTCCAATTTTGAGTTTAGAATTGTGTTAAAATCCCCTCCACAGATAAGAGTGCCAGTGGTTTCTGTGGCAATTAAATCAAACACCTTCCTGTAGAAGACCATGTCACTCCCTGGGGGTGCGTATACATTAAATAATGTAACTTCCTTGTTATAAAGTTTACATTTAACAAGTATAAATCTACCCTCCTTGTCTTTTATTTCTGACATAAACTCAAAATTAACTGAATTTGGGATCAAGATTGCAACTCCCCTTCTACCCATTTTGTAAGAAGAAAAAAAGTGTTCCTATATCCCATTTTCTTGAGTTTCTCGTGTTCAGGTGTGGATAAGTGAGTTTCCTGCCAGAATAGTATATCAACTCTCTCCCGTTTCATCTTTGCTATTACCTTACTTCTCTTGATGGCACTCCCCAGTCCGTTTACATTGAGACTTATGACCTTAAATTCCCGATGATGCATCGATATAAATAAAATAAAAACTGTGCACCGTATCTGCCTGCTTATCATGAACCTAATAATGAACGAAAATTTAAGAACGATAATAAAGTAAACCAAAGTGGGAAAATACTTTGGTATTTGGACTCCCATGTCAAGAGGACTGTCTCTTGCCTCTGGGGTTTGAGGGGATGAGCCTGTCCGCAGGATGGGCCCCTCGCTCAGATATGAAAATGCGTGACGTAGTCACAAACAAGACCTGGTGGAAGCGAAGATAATAAGGGCGCCTATTTCATCGCTTATACACATCGGTTAATTACAAGTGAAAACTATATCGGTCATGCGTGCATATCATGAATCCTCCCCTTGATATGCCCTTCTGTCGCCCCGTTGTCAATGTGTCATTAATCCTTAGCTAATATATATGTTATTAACGTGACGCTACTTAGTGTGTTCATAAAGAACACATGCTTTTGGCTACTCACCCTTGTTCAGCATTGGGGGAAAATAGGGGAGATATTTTATCTATTGCAATGTCAACCGTAACAACCCAAAGTCTTAACAGCTGTGGTAACTATTAATTCTGTTAAATCCGATTCAGTGTCTTTCATCTTCCCGTTGGAAATGCCTGAGTCTTTCTCGGATGTGAACGTCCTCTCGCCGAGATGGTTTCCCTCTTTCTCCATGACCTTGCTTGTCGACAACGATCCATGGGAGAGCCTGCTCGAGTCTTTCCGCTGGTGATGTCGCCTTTCTCCTGGCGGTATACTCCACTGGGAAGCCCCTTGACTTCAGGTCCTCAGCCGCCTCGTCTGCAGGCTCGTATGTAACCGGGCCATTTTTCAGAAATACCCAAATTTTTGCCGGGTATGGTGTTTGGAAGCGAATGCCCTTCTCTTTAAGTGCTTTCTTAATGGGGGTGTATTCTTTCCTTCTTTTCAGTATCTCTCCCGCGTAGTCATGATCAAAGAACACTCGTTGGCCTTGGAAGTTAACAGGTTTTTTCCAGGTAGCATGTAAGACTTTCTCTTTGACTGAGAATTTTAGGAACCGTACTACTATGGATCTTGGTGGGGCGCCGCTGGGGGGTTTTGAGGCCAGAGCTCGGTGTGCTCTCTCGATTCCCAGGTCAGTGTCGTCGTCAAGTATGTCCTTGAATAGACCCTCCACGAAGTTGGGCATAGTCTTTTTCTGCGCCCTCTACTACGTTATAAAGTCTAATGTTGTTTCGACGTGAGAAACCTTTGAGTTCTGTCACTTTTGCCTGTTGTGCATGTTGGCTTTTCAGTGACTGTTCAAGTATTTCCTTGACTGCGAAGTTCCATGTGTCCGTTTCCCCAATGCGCTGTTCTGCGTCCCCCATTCTTGTAGATATGCTGTGAAGTTCTAATTTGTTTTCTTCCAGTTTCTGGTTAATGTCCTTCTTGAACTCATTTAGTTATTTTCTTACATCTTCTCGAAGTTCCTCTCGTAAGCCTGTGAGCGCCTCGCGCAATTCCTCCTTCATCACCTCACGAAATGAGGGTTATTTTGCTGCTGCTATCTTATTTGCGCTAGCATTAGCCATTTCGGGTTCATCGACGATTATATCTTCTGCTGTCTTGTTACGGGCTGTTGTTGTAGATCCACGACCTTTTCCTGTTTTCTCCTTTTCCATTTTGCGTAAGTTATTATAATGCTCAGAGTAAATACTTGAATTTGGGGGAGAAATTCCCAACCGATGTGCAGTACGAAAAACTAGGCAGCCATTTCCTAAGTTGCGTCACCGGAAAACCTACCTGAAATGTTTGACCCAAGTTAAACAATTTAAAGTCAATGCTACCAAATACTAATTGAGTGTATGTAAACTTCTGACCCACTGGGAATGTGATGAAAGAAATAGATGCTGAAATAAATCATTCTCTCCACTATTATTCTGACATTTCACATTCTTAAAATGAAGTGGTGATCCTAACTGATCTAAGACAGGGAATTTTTACTAGGATTAAATATTAGGAATTGTGAAAGACTGAGTTTAGATGTATTTGGCTAAGGTGTATGTAAACTTCCGACTTCAACTGTATATATCTAGAACCACTTTGCCGGAGGCAGGTGATTGCTGATGTAATGAACCTGGTACAAAACCCCTATCCATCCTGACTAGATGGGTGTAAGGAAAATGGTGAATGCAATGCTCCCCTAAGCCAATTGAGAAGCTAGATGGAACCATCTCCATATTGCTCACTCCTAACAGTTGGTGGAAGACAAAAGGGCCAAGGATTTTATATTTTCAGATCAGACGAGGATATTTTAGATTTGTCTCTTACCCATGATGCATCTGTGTTTCCAAGGTGCCCTCGGTGCTGTTTGCCCCCAGCCACCTCATGGCCATAATGTCTCTGGGCATCAACTCAGGCCTGGTGATGGACTGTGGCTACACGGAGACACTGGTGCTGCCTGTGTATGAGTGCATCCCCATCCTGCCAGCCTGGGAAGCTCTGCCTTTGGGTGGAAAGGCCATTCATAAGTAAGTAATGTGCGTGTGTGTTTTTTAGTTTTTTTTTGATGGCGTAATCATGTGAAGTATGTCGGCGTATGTGTTATGTTATGCGTATGTGTATGTGCTTGCATCACATACTGAAATTCAGGGAAACAACCTGTTGTTCACCTCTTGAGAACTGTGTTTTTCAAGCCGTAGTCTCTTGTTTTGCCGGCCTTGACGGAATGAAGTTTATGAAGGTGTGTGCTTTCAGAGGTACTTGTCCCCCTTTGTTCTATGTGGCTGTGTGTTTTCTACCCTTCAGGGAGTTGGATGGGCTCCTGGTGGAACAGTGTACAGTAGACTCAGACTCCAGTACTGGACAGAGTCTGCCCACAGTCATTGGTAAGACCCCCACATCAGGAACCTACTTGTCAATAACACCAGCAACTTACCTCACAACTGACGCAGTGCTTTGTCATTGTATAAACTGTGTTAGTTTGCTACCACCGTGGATCCTCTTGTTTTCTGTGGCTTTACCGTGTGTTGTGAATAGCTGTTGTCAATCTTGTTCGTTCATTTTTTCAAATTGAGTTTCATTGTGATGCTAGTTTTCCGTTGTTATAAGAAAGGAATGAAAGTTATAATCGCTCTCCGGGTGAATCAATCATGCAGCATTTTGTATTCAGAAGTCCTTGTTATGGCGTGATGTGAAAGGAAGGCGAGACCCGCTATTTCTCTCTTTTGAATTATGTATATACACATGGCCTTCTTTCTCTCCTTCTGTACTTCATCCTGGGGGGTTCTGTTCTGTTCCGTTCTGAGAGTGAATCATCACGAAGAGCAGCAGTAGCTCTCTAGCTAGCTGACGCAGGGCTAGGCAGTTCGGATAGGCATCAATAATTAAAACAGGCATAGCGTAAACCGCCTCGCTCTCTGCACTACTGAACCACACCACTGCAGGACCACGGCAGTGTGTTACAGTCAAATGAATAACGTAGACTATGCATTGGTTCGACTGTTATGAATGCATACATTAAACTGTAGCACACATATCTGGAGCAGGTAAAAGGTATATATCATATTGGGACTAGTGAACTGCTCTGCACTTATCAAGAGTGGATATAATCCACTCTCTTCACTTTCTCCGTAATTCCTAAACCCATGAGTGCGCCTCCGTAGTCGATTGTGGTATCCGCTCCTTGTCTCAGATGCACCCCCCATGGCGTGCCCCGTTCGACTGCAACGAGACTCAATCGTTTAGTACAGTAGCAGAAGCATTGACGTGAACTGAAGGGCTCTGTGAGGTTTGTGTTGAAGGAAGGCTAAGTGGGTCATAGAAAAAGAAGTCACTTTCTTTTCATCCTGTCTTTCTTTCCCAGGCTCCATCCCAGAGGAGGTTGTAGAGGATATCAAGGGTATGTTCAAAAGAGACTGAAACCACTTTTTTTTTATTGCCTTCATACAGACAAAACAGACCATGCTGGGACGGGATTCCTGTTTGGCAGTTAAATGAAATGGATTTTGCTACAAAGGGCAGCTAAAGGGAAAATATTTTCAAACACCCCATTCATGTATGTTGGTGGTGTTGGTGCTAGTATATTCACATAGACCCTCTAATGCTGTTTGTCTTGTTGTCCAGTCAGGACCTGTTTCATCAGTGACCTACAGAGAGGCCTGAAGATCCAGGAGGCCAAGTTTAACCTGGGTGGCACGGCTGAGGTCAGTGATCTTTGACCCCCAAAACTGGGCAGTCAGTCATGACTATGTTTGGATTGTGTCCGGTATTTCAAAGAGTAGTTATTACTGTGTTCTTCCAATAAATGCCTTTCATTAAAGTTGGTGTGGTGAGTATTATAGTCCAGTGCATTTGAGACCCTCACATCCATGTTCTTCCCCTTGTAGCGTCCAACACCACCCCCTGATGTTGATTACCCATTGGATGGGGAGAAGATTCTGCATATTAAGGGACCAATCAGGTAGCTGTTTGTCCTCTGGTCCCCCCCACCCCCCTGAATAGCTGTTACGCTTTACTAACACTAGCAATGTGGGAAACTATGGAAAATATCCTCAAATATGGAACATATCCTCAACTGACTACAAGTAATGATACAATGACAAGACACGGCAAATGGGTTGTCCATTTCATTCATGTCCAGTGCACTTCCAAACCTAGATATTTGGTTCTGTGTCTCCTCTTTATTATCTGGGTCACCTTCTATTATTGAATCTGGGCTGTCTCTGCAAGGTCATTCATCACGAGTGTCTGTCTGCTCTTCTCAGCAGCGGCTAATGAAACGCTGCAATTTCCCCTTGGGGTCCCAAAAATGTTTATTGAATTGAAATAAGGGTTGTTATTGCAGGGACTCTTTGAGTGACGTGATGGTTCTGTTTTGTAAGGAATCGTAATACAATTCAGATTTATTGCAGGGACTCTGTGATGGAGATGCTGTTTGAGCAGGACAACGAGGAGAAGAGTGTGGCCTCTCTGGTGCTTGACGCTCTGGTCAAGGTAACATTTTTATTGGTTTCTTTCTGCTCGAACAGCAAAGAGATGAGATGCTGCCGAAATATGTGGGTACTGAATTCGTAAGTTGCAACACTGTCTTCATCAGTAATTACTGCACAATGTTGCGTCGGTCACAACGGCCTTTCATCAGACATCTGCGTCTTCTAATTAAAATCAGCCATTCCATAATTCCTTCCGTCCTTATTTTCCATTTTGTGAGGAAGAACGCTTCCCCCTGAAACGTACGAGAGACTTACTTTAACCCTGTTACCATAGCAACACTTCTAGACTCTGGTTCACCGAGGTGAAATCGGCTTGGTTCCTTTGAGAGGAGCCTGATCAGGCCAACGACAGACCATTAATCTCAATAGGCAGTGCAGCCTCCATTACTCTTGCTGCTGGTCCAGTGCTTGTGCTGCACTCACTCTGTAAGCACAGCACCATAAGCACTCGTTGGTCTCAGTGGACTAGTTTGACAGGCAGTCGCAGGAAGCTAGTTAACAGTCCACTCCACTTCTCTGCAGTTTACAATGTCAATGAGGTTTCTCTCCTGAGAGACCAGCACGTCTGTCCTGCTCGGGAGTAACAGGGCGGCAGGGAAGTCAGAAACCTGAACCTCGTTTATCATGCTCATGTCCAGGTGAGCCTATGTCAGCATTTATAAACTTGCGTGACCATTTTCCTCTCTAATTTCAGTACATGCGTACATTACAGGCATACTGCATGGATGCTGAACTACTTCTACCTGGCTAGTCAGAATCTTGTTCCTCTCTAGGTTTCTTCCCACCCAGGCCCTAAAGAGTTTTTCTTGCCACTGCTGCCTCTGCTTGGCACAGTTTGCTGTGAAGCACTTAGCAAGTACAACTGATTTAGTGGCGCGGAAATGAACTACATTTGAATGATTTGATTCATTGAAACATTTCTGATCATGTTTAAAACAAAATCTTATTAAACCTCCATTTCTGTCCCATAGACATTAATAACAAGCCTGGGAGTTTAAGTCCGGCTTGCTGTTAATTTTGTGAACAGGACATTTGAGAAAATCCGACTGATTTGATACGTTTGTAACCACGTGTGTTTCCATCTGAATAACCCCCTTAGTGTCCCATCGACACTCGTAAGGCTCTGTCTGAGAACCTGGTGATCATCGGGGGCACGGCCATGCTGCCTGGCTTCCTGCACCGGCTCCTGGCTGAGATACGCCTCCTGGTGGAGAAACCCAAGTACCGCGACGCCCTGGCCACCAAGAGCTTCAGGCTGCACAGTCCTCCAGCCAAACCCAACTGCACCGCATGGCTTGGAGGTGAGACACAGATTAGTCTGATAACCAGCCTTGACACTGTAGAGCTGTATGGATCCGATGGGTGTAGGAATACAATAGTAGCTTAGCTGCGAGGTGATTGATACTACAGCTAGTGGCCATGGGTTAGAGATCAACCTACCCCCCCCCCCCCCCCCCCCCCCCCAGACTGTTTAGGTCTAAACCAGCTGTGAATAACCCTGTGTCTCCTGCTTTCCTCTCCCTGTGTAGGAGCAATCTTTGGAGCACTGCAGGACATCCTGGGTAGCCGCTCCGTGTCCCGTGACTACTATAACCAGACAGGCCGTATCCCTGACTGGTGCTGTCTCAGCTCCCCACCCCCAGAATCAGTATATGACGCAGGGAAGACCCCACCACCGCTCATGAAGAGAGCCTTCTCCACTGAGAAATAAACCACCAGATCAGACAGTGTCTACTTCTAGTCTGCGTCTGCTATCTATGTCATCCTGTACCCTAAATAGTGCACTACTTTGGGCCCTGGTCCTGGGTAAAATGGTGCCATTTCGGACGTAGTCCACACTAGACACAACAAACTCATCCCAGACATAAAAAGTTAGACCTAGCAGATGTTATAGGTACGTCTCAATAGTCTATCGTGGCTTCCTCTAATGCTCCCGAGTGGCGCAGCGGTCTAAGACACTGCATCTCAGTGCTAGAGGAGTCACTACAGACCCTGGATCGATTCCAGGCTTTATCACAACCGGCCGTAATTGGGAGTCCCATAGGGCCGGGGTAGGCCATCATTGTAAATAAGAATTTGTTCTTAACTGACTTGCCTAGTTAAATAAAGGTTTAAAAAAAAAAAAAAAATGCCCTTCCCCTCATCTGTACTGAACAGAATTGGTGCTGGTGAGAGCAGTATGGAAAAATCCTGCGACAATGGAGACAAGGCCATGAAGTCACGGTAGACTATGGAGATGCACCCAGCGTCTCAACCCCCAGACGGCTGTGGGTTATGGGGGTTGTAGTTTTAGTTCTGTCCGTCTTTATGTGCCTCTTCTTGTTCTGTAAGACTCCTCCTGACCTATGCCACACTGCCATCCAGACTCTGCTCACTCTTATCGCTAAGCTACAGCTCACTGATACGGTAGTCAGCATTTTATATGAGAGAACTGTGCTGTGGCCATGGATTCAGAGGTCACGTTGATCAGTTCCTGGCCCAGATCCTTGTAAACAAGGCGGTCTTGATTTGTGGCCATGTGTTGACCTCCCCTTGAGGCAGAAGTGTTGGTTTGACTCTGCCGAACTGATGCGTTTCATGTTAAAACATGCTGTTGAGCTGCATTTGGAAACTGTCAGTAAGAAAATGTACTGTAGGTGAACCAGATGCATTGCAGTTCAGTATTCAAATGTTGCTTTGTCAAGTTGCTCTTTATGTAGTCACTGTGACTGCTACCCCAGGCATTGTTTTTCAGCAAATATGAAGTGTTTTATTAGCCATGTATTTATTGTTTCTTCTTTGCCATGTAAAACATTGCAATATCCGTTTCAATCTCCCAAGAGCTAATATCTGTAATGCGTCAACTCAAATACCGTTAAATAAACATTCCTGAAACGTTCACACTGTTGCTCGTCTCCTTTTCCTTAGTGTTGTCTTTCCTGTCTTGTCTGTTGATGTCGCTCTGCCCCCTCAGTCTTTCATGAGACTTCTTTCTCACTCTCCAGAGCCTTCGAGTGATGTTTCACACTGATATTCCCACAGCTTGCCTCACTGTTAAAACGCATACTGGAGAACATGAATAATATTCGGTCTTTAAGGATGTGAGGAGACAGCAGTCAGGGGTATTGTTTGAAGCTAGATTAGGGGTATTTCCTAGCCTCTTCCAAAGTAACGAACACCAGGCCAAAGTAATCATCATGAAGTGCCGGGTACTGCTAATACTGTGTGACAGTAGTGAGTCTGGCAAGCAAACACCAAGTGGCTTTGACTCTTTTTCTGTCAAAGACCGACAGATAAACATTTTAAGGTCTTCATCGTTTCGGTTTGATTTGTTGCGCTGTAAAACTATGGGCCCATAATGCACCAAGTCACTGACACCATTGTGCGGGTGTCTATTCATTATTTCATGAGTTTCTTTTTTTTAACCTAGCACCTGCAAGTCATTGGATGTGCTTACACTACGTTTGAAACATGAATTATCTATTTCTGGCATGAAAAAAGGACAGCACCGTCATCGCGTATGATTGTGTGCAATACATACAATGTGACTGTTTTTGATTCAAGGTTCTCTGTCCTCCTGCATTCATATCAGCTTACACAGACACACACACACTCCCGAGTTCCACAATGACATGCAATCATATTGCCAAGATCCCTTTGGCGTCCATGTGCCTGTGTTTGACTGTATCATTAAATCAACCCTGAATGTACCTGTCTGATCAGGTTTGGTCATTCTAGTTGATTATAGATCCCATATGGGCATTGGGATCCATATACTGTCTGGGGGAAATTAACTCTAACACTAAAATGTCCAGGTTTTGGGTACAACATTTATCGCCCACAAGGAGGCGCCATAGTGAAACCGAAGTGTGTCTGTGTCTGAGGTTGTGGTTGTTTGCCCTCAGACGTCACGTAAATCATAAACTGTTTAGGTGGTTGCTACTGTGTGTCTGAACTGATGTGGCGTCATTACCCAAAAGATTGGCAAAGACTCTGAGGAATTCTGCTGCACCTCAGACTCCGAGACCAATCACCAGTTTGACTTCATCTCTACCGATATACACACATGCACACACCAATAGTGCACGCACACACACACACACACACACACACACAAAACATGTCTCTCTCTTTCATCAGCCCCGGAGCTATCTCTGTGGGGGTCTCCCCTGTGGCCCTACAGGACCACCTATACTGTATGTTAGTGACAATGAACCCAACAGGACTTCCCTGACCCAGACTCCTCAAGGGTCACACTCCTGTTCTCCTGAGATTCCGCTCCATGTTAGGAGAAATCTGACTAAGCACTTCTTGGCAAACTCTATTCTCAAGTTCAAGTTCAAGTTTGTTTATTCGTCATATACACATGATATACACTGAGTATACCAAACATTAGGAACACCTTCCTAATAGTGATGTCCTTTGGGTGGTGGACCATTCTTGATACACACAGGGAACGGTTGAGCTTGAAAACCCCAGCAGCGTTGCAGTTCTTGACACAAACCTGGGAGCCTGGCACCTACTCCTATACCCCGTTCAAAGGTACTTAAATATTTTGTCTTGCCCGTTCACCCTCTAAATATGTCCCAGGAAAAAGATTGTGCACAATTCCCCGGCACATATACGTCTTAATTTGTTGAGTGCCTTCCTACTCTCTCTCCCTCTCTCTCTGTAATGTCTCTGTCCACATCTGGGTATGAGGAGATGGGTATCCCAAGGAGACACTCATATAGAACAGTCCCACCTAGGGTTGCAGCAAAACTTTCCCAAAATTCCCTGCTTTTCCAGAATCCCTGGTTCCGGGTTTCCTGCTTATTCCCTCCTGATTCTAGGCATCCTCCAACTGGGCTTTCGGGAAAAGCAGGGAGTTTATTGAAAGTTCCCAGAATTTCGCAACGCTTGTCCCACCTGCTGTTGCTCTATCCTGGGAAAACTCCACCAAGCCTGGTCTCCATTTCCCGGTTTCCCTCCTCTGAGACTGGGGAATCACAAGTCACTGAGGCTGGGCTGGGAGTGGGACTTGGGCGTCAACTCAGTTCCCAGGGACAGAAAGTCACAGCTGTTAACTTTGACCCCGCTATAGGGCCCTCCCCGAGTAAAAAGCTGACCGACTGACTGCTATACTGTTCTTTTCGTTCATATTGTGGATTTCTCCCAATTCAATGAATTATAGGGCTGTGGTGAAAGAGTCAAACCATTGTATACAGTATACATCACTCAGAAGGATAACAGTGTCTACCACTCTTGTATACACACCAAACTCCCCAGAGTGTGTGATAAGTGAGATGTGTAAGACGGAGGGCATCATCTATCCTGGTTATCTCTCCTCATTCAAAACAAAACGACCTATTTAGCTGGTTGTCTATCACTCTGGTTTTAACAACAGAAATGTATGATGATTCCACAGGTCCACTACCAGTAACTGCCCACTGGGCAAAAATCGGTTGAATCAATGTTGTTTCCACATCATTTCAACCAAAAATGTCAATGTGAATCAATGTGGAAAACTGATCAACGTAAGGGAATTTCCTCTTTTTTTCACCCAACTTTTAACCAAATTACAATGTGATGGTGAATTTGTTTGTTGATTTCACATTGACCTCACATTAGTCGACAACTCAACCAAATGTAAGTAAAAAATAGACGTTGAACTGACGTCGGTGCCCAGTAGGCATATTCATCATCATCAGGTGTGAGAGTTGTTCTTTGAACTAATAACAGAGCTGTACCGTTATCATGGATGGAGATACAAGGTCATCTTTCCCTCTAGGTGTGAGTAGCATGGCCTATGAGTTGCACATGCACAGTGAATTGTGTATGTACACTGGCCCCTCAGAGTGTGGTCCCTGTCGGGTCTTACCCCAGACATGATGAGGTTATCATGGCACCACTCCAAATATGAGCAGAATGTCTGAAAGGGATCCTCCTCCTTCATTCCTGCAGTCGTGTAAACGCACCATCTCCATCACACGTCTAGACAGATAAGGTGTGTTTGTGTCTACTGGCAGAGGAGGGTTCTAATCTACTCACCCTTAGCCACTGTAAAGACTCGCCGCTGTGATGGGTCAGAAGCACCAACTCACTCTAACTTGGGTGGTGAAAATGAGCTCTGAGAATACTGCATAGATTGGAAGTCGATGACGTGCTTTCCTTCCTTATGAAGTGTTTTGAGCACTTGAAAAAGCAAAATATCTGGTTCATTATCCTAATTCATTCATTATCTTGGAAAATAAATGGATGATGAGAATTTGTAGAGGCTGAAGGTAAACAATCAAGACTTCAGTGCGAGGGAGTACTGGCATGTTGTCATATCTCTCCTGCACATGTCTCAATAATGAACTATCATGTTCATTCCTTCATCAAAAATCACTAAGTATCATACCCTATCACTTATAATTACACATCTGCTGTATTAATTAATCATCACGCAAAGGGATTCAGAGATAATGAGTAATTTCCAAGAGTGTGCAAAGCTGTCATCAAGGCAAAGGGTGCAAAGTTTTTTTTTAAGAATCTCAAATATAAAATACATTTTGATTTGTTTAACACTTTTTTGGTTACTACATGATTCCATATGTGTCATTTCATAGTTTTCGTGTCTTCACTATTATTCTACAATGTAGAAAAACGTTTTTTTTAATATAAAATAAAAACCTGTAATGAGTATGTGTTCAAACTTTTTACTGGTACTGTAAGTGGGGAGAAAGTGTTCGTGTGAGAGGGAGAGAGAGAGAGAGAGAGAGAGAGAGAGAGAGAGAGAGGGAGAGAGAGAGAGAGAGAAGGGAGGCGGAGGAGGTGGGTCTGGGGCAAGACATAACATTATGGGACACTGGAAAGCTTTGATAAGCACTTTAGTGAAAGTAACCTAATTGAATTTCACTAATCACCTTTAGATTAGGCTATATCCAAGCGCTGCAATATAGTATTTGACAAAAAGTCAGTCCTACACTGACTGCTCTTCACGGGCAGCGATAGTCATCCAAGGGTCCCTCACTCTGTTATCGCGTCATTTCTACAGTGGTCGATAATACGCGCATCTCTTTACCTTGACTCAGGACTGTCAATGCCGACAGCCACTCAGATTCAGTGAAATTATTTTGTAAAAATTTGACTGCAAAAAATGAACACCTTTTCCTTCAAGATGCACAATCTCGTCGGCGTCTCGCAGATTTTGGCAACTCTTATGTTCCACTTGGCACCTACTCAGGTAAAGTAGTATGACTGTTTTATAGCCTGTCACTATCAAGGACAACAGAGAACATGTGTTGTGTAAATGGTTAATACAGTTTGTCATGTTGTGATGATATCATTCGGCTTTAGTTCTTGATAAACAATGGTTCAGCCTCCTTGAAAACCTCTGTACTCAGAAACAAATAATGATAGGCTATACATCTTCCTATTAGTTTTAATATAGCAAGTAACACTTTATTAATTTTGTACTTTATTGTATGCTATGTTCCAAACTGGACTCTCTGTAAAAGGTGAGTTCGTAACTGCTTCACATGTCTATATCTCCAATTTCTTCTCTGGACCCAAAATGTCACTCCCATTAAGACTTCACGTGAAAAAGTAATGAGTCACATTTAGAGCAATTTTTTTCTAATACTGTATCTCACTTTTTGTCATTACGCCTCACTTTTACAGTGAGTTCAACATTAGGGAGATCGTAAAATATAGTTAATCCTCTCCTAGCGTATATTGACCTCCTAATACTGAAGTGGCATCAAGATAAATAATGAATAACGATCAGGGTATTACAGTAGTCAGCCTACAAACGCATTAGCAACACATTCAACAGACACCGAGTGGCGACCACCTGCATTGGGCTGTTGAGGTTTTCTGGGAAATGTAGTTTAAAGTTTATACCGACGTAATAGTTTATACAGGGATGCTTTGTGCTGTTTATCGCGACAGCGTGTTGCTAATTAGTCATGCGAGCAGATATTTACAGCAGTAGAAGTCACAGAAGCAGATATCCATCTGCAGCTGCTGGCTAGACCACCTGGGACGGAGCAGATATGTCACAAGAAGATGGATGATATTTACATTTCTAAACGCTACGGTCTGAAAGTGAGAACAGCTGGGAACGTACACACATATTTGTTGCAATATCTTTGTGGCACCAAACGTATGGACAGCGCGCACCAAATAATGCAGTAATGATGAGTTAATGTTGCAGCTGGGAATGTAAGACCGAATGAGTGTGTTGGGGATCGATAGTGAAAGCAAATCATGATTTTGTCGGGTGGAGGGAGCTGGGATCAGAGGAGAGATAGAGACCCGTCGATCACACGGTGTTATATGAGGACGTCCTAAATAAGAGGGTAAAGATGTATAAAATGTGTTCTTTATTACATGTAAAGTACAAGTCTCATACACAAAGAAAGCACTGTGGTGTTGCAGGCAGGGAGAGGTGGAGGGACATGGGTTGGTTCTTAGGGACGTAACGGTAATAGTCTCATTACGCAGGTGCTTCCTTTTCCTGTAGCAACGCCTGACCCGTATTGAGACTTGGGATGTATCTCAACAATCAAAAGTGGCATCCTCTCCCCTTCTCCTTGTGGAACAGCAGGACTGGTGATACTGTCAGCTGACCACTGTTTTCAGATCAGTACAGATAAATGAGAGGAGATGTGGAACCCACATTAATGCGATGCACTCGGCAGGGTGTGCAGTGTCATTGTCACACTACTGCTCAAGCGAGGAACTGTACCACTGTAGCCCCCATGTATGTGAAGTGTACTATGTTCCAAAATAGAGGAGGGTTGTCAAAGTTTTAGTTTTTGTTTGGGGAGGGTTGTGTGTTTTTTTTATTGGGCACGGGAGGGTAGTGCGTTTTCCCCCTGGTTTACATTCTCTCTTTTGCAGGTTTTACTATATAATTTCTTCCATCCTAGCCTAATTTCCTAATCTGCTTACATGCACCTCCCCTATATCATGGTGTTTTGGTACTTACCTTATGCACAACTCTTTCCCGCCTCGAACTTTTACTATACCACATGTCAATATAGTCTACCAGTCGAACTGTTTATCCTGGCCTCTATCCACCATTCATAGTGACAATAGTGGTAGGTGGAGGCCAGGTGCATCATTGCGCATGAAAGAACAGTGAAGACTTGAGACACGCAGCTCAAAAAGGTACCCCATTGATATTGCTTAGGGACAAGACAATTATCCTAGCAGCCTACAACCCCACAATGCAATGAATCATTGTATTTTATTTTATAGCCTATTTAAACAAAATACTCAAACCACCCACCGGCTGGATTAGACCCCCCCACGTGCCGTATGTTTGACGCCCATGCTCTAAAGACTCTGGCAAGTGCACTAGTCCAGTGTCACTTTGATTATGCCTGCACATCATTGTTCACCAGCAGAACCAAACATCTAAAGAATAAGCTACAGACCAGCCAAAACAAGCTTGTAAGAATTGTAATACTCATCTGAATGTCGAGCATTTTTTGTCTGTGTTTCTGTAATGTGTCTGTATCTACGTAATGTGTCTGTATCTACGTAATGTGTCTGTATCTCTGTAATGTGTCTGTATCTCTGTAATGTGTCTGTATCTACGTAATGTGTCTGTATCTCTATAATGTGTCTGTATCTACGTAATGTGTCTGTATCTCTGTAATGTGTCTGTGTCTCTGTAATGTGTCTGTATCTACATAATGTGTCTGTATCTCTGCAATGTGTCTGTATCTACGTAATGTGTCTGTATCTCTGTAATGTGTCTGTGTCTCTGTAATGTGTCTGTATCTACGTAATGTGTCTGTATCTACGTAATGTGTCTGTATCTCTGTAATGTGTCTGTGTCTCTGTAATGTGTCTGTATCTATGTAATGTGTCTGTATCTCTGTAATGTGTCTGTGTCTCTGTAATGTGTCTGTCTCTGTAATGTGTCTGTATCTCTGTAATGTGTCTGTATCTACGTAATGTGTCTGTATCTCTGTAATGTGTCTGTATCTACATAATGTGTCTGTATCTCTGTAATGTGTCTGTATCTACGTAATGTGTCTGTATCTCTGTAATGTGTCTGTATCTACATAATGTGTCTGTATCTGCGTAATGTGTCTGTATCTCTGTAATGTGTCTGTATCTCTGTAATGTGTCTGTATCTACGTAATGTGTCTGTATCTCTGTAATGTGTCTGTATCTACATAATGTGTCTGTATCTGCGTAATGTGTCTGTATCTCTGTAATGTGTCTGTATCTCTGTAATGTGTCTGTATCTACGTAATGTGTCTGTATCTCTGTAATGTGTCTGTATCTACATAATGTGTCTGTGTCTCTGTAATGTGTCTGTATCTACGTAATTGTATATGTATTTATGTCAAAAATACGGACACCAATGGAAATAAGTCTCCGACCTTATTGAGCAATCTTGATGATTTTCCTAAATCGTTGTACTGTGAACAAAAATATAAATTAATCAATCAATCAAATTTACATCAGCTGATGTCACAAAGTGCTGTACAGAAACCCAGCCTAAAACCCCAAACAGCAAGCAATGCAGGTGTATAAGCACGGTGGCTAGGAAAAACTCCCTAGAAAGGCCAGAAACTAGGAAGAAACCTAGAGAGAACCAGGCTATGAGGGGTGGCCAATCCTCTTCTGGCTGTGTCAGGTGGAGATTATAACAGAACATGGCCAAAATGTTCAAATGTTCATAGATGACCAGCAGGGTCAAATAATAATAATCACAGTGGTTGTCGAGGGTGCAACAGGTCAGCACCTCAGGAGTAAATGTCATAGCCGATCATTCAGAGTATCTCTACCGCTCCTGCTGTCTCTAGAGTTGAAAACAGCAGGTCTGGGACAGGTAGCACGTCCGGTGAACAGGTCACGTTTCCATAACCGCAGACAGAACAGTTGAAACTGGAGCAGCAGCATGGCCAGGTGGATTGGGGACAGCAAGGAGTCATCAGGCCAGGCAGTCCTGAGGCATGGTCCTAGGGCTCAGGTCCTCCGAGAGAGAGAGAAAGAAAGAAAGAAAGAGAGAATTAGAGAAAGCATACTTAAATTCACACAGGGCACCGGATAAGACAGGAGAAATACTCCAGATATAACAGACTGACCCTAGCCCCCCGACACATAAACTACTGCAGCATAAATACTGAAGGCTGAGACAGGAGGTGTCGGGAGACACTGGTAAGGCAACATGCAACAATTTCAAAGATTTTACAGTTCATAGAACAAAATCAGTCAATTGAAATAAATAAATTAGTCCCTAATCTATGGATTTCACATGGCATGGGCGCAGCCATGGGTGGGCAAAAGCCCACTCATTTGGGAGCCAGGTCCACCCACTGGTGGGCCAGGCCCAGCCAATCAGAATGAGTTTTTCCCCCACAAAAGGGATTTATTACAGACAGAAATACTCCTCAGCATCCCCCCTCCACAGACGATCCTGCAGGTGAAGAAGCCGGATGTGGAGGTCCTGGGCTGGCGTGGTTACATGTACTCTGTGGTTGTGCAGCCGGTTGGATGTACTGACAAATTCTATAAAAATCTTGTTAGAGGCGGCTTATGGTAGAGAAATGAACATTAGATTATCTGGAAACAGCTCTGTTGGAAATTCCTGCAGTCAGCATGCCAATTGCACACTCTCTCAAAACTTGAGACATCTGTGGCATTATGTTGTGTGACAAAACTGCACATTTTAGAGTATCCTTTTACTGTCCCCAGCATAAGGTGCACCTGTCTAAGGATCATGCTGTTTAATTAGCTTCTTGATGTGCCACCCCTTTCAGGTGGATGGATTATCTTGGCAAAGGAAAAATGCTCACTAACAGGGATGTAAACACATTTGTGCAAAACATTTGAGAGAAATAATATTTTTGTGCATATGGAACATTTCTGGGATCTTTTATTTCAGCTCTTGAAAAATGGGACCAACACTTTACATGTTGCATTTATATTTTTGTTCTGTATATGTATGACACATAAAATCAATAAATAAATCAATCCAAACTGTGCAGCAGCCATTTGATGAATGGGAAGAGACATCTGTTACTAAACCATGTAGGGAGGGATGTATTTTCTGTTTGTCGAGGTTGACATAGTCTATTTATTGTGGTGTTGAAAACGCAAAACATGATATTGAAGAGCCCAAAGTTAGTATGCTCTGTTTATTGGTTGTGTGGTGCAATGGCACAGAAACCATTTGGTGGAAAATGTGTAGCATATATTTTTTATAATTGTAAATATGGCATCGAAATGTTGAAAATCTGATTTCCCCCTAACTAATCATTGTCTTCATCCGGCTCTGATCGTATTGTCACGAAACAGGCAGGGAGAGTGAGCTCGTCCGTGGTGGTTGGCAAACCCTTAAACTTCTGGCCCGTAGCCCTACATGGCATCGACTGTGTGTAACAGTATAACTTTAAACCGTCCCCTCGCCCCGACACGGGCGCGAACCAGGGACCTTCTGCACACATCAACAACAGTCACCCACGAAGCGTCGTTACCCATCGCTCCACAAAAGCCACGGCCCTTGCAGAGCAAGGGGCAACACTACTTCTAGGTTTCAGAGAAAGTGACGTAACTGATTGAAACACTAGTAGCGCGTACCCGCTAACTGGCTAGCCATTTCACATCCGTTACACTCACCCCCCTTTCAACCTTCTCCTTTTCCGCAGCAACCAGTGATCCGGGTCAACAGCATCAATGTAACAGTATAACTTTACGTCGTCCCCTCGCCCCGACACGGGCGCGAACCTGGGACCCTCTGCACACATCAACAACGGTCTCCCACGAAGCATCGTTACCCATCGCGCCACAAAGGCCGCGGCTCTTGCAGAGCAAGGGGCAACACTACTTCTAGGTTTCAGAGCAAGTGACGTAACTGATTGAAACGCTAGTAGCGTGTACCCGCTAACTGGCTAGCCATTTCACATCCGTTACATGTGCCACAAAAGCATGCGGAAGTGGCAAAGTCGAAATCCACGTTTATAAACACAGGGTCACTACAGTTATGGTTATTTGCGGTCGTAAACATGATTTTGAGTTCATTCTAGGGTGCGCAATTTATTTTGAATTTAGATTTGAATGGAGAAAGCTGAGAGCAGTGCTCCCTTTCTGTCACTCTTAGCGACCGTTCTCTCTGCATGGTGTTTTGGGAAACGCATGTTACATCACTCGTAAACCGGGCCCGGGACTTTCCACTCTTCTACCTAAATCACTACAAAACCTGACCACCGCCTCCGTCTCACTTCAGGGGGTTGTGTGTGATAAAATAACCAGCTGAAACCTGTAGAGAGAAAATAACTCTTAGTGTCAACAGGATACATGTAATGGAGGCCAGTATAAAAAGAAGCTAATGGTGAGATTTATTAGAGCCATTGAAACCAGCCCAGATGGGACCACTGGATCCAGAGATACAAACTGACATTTATAAAATACAACTTATGAGAGAGAGAGGGCGAGAGAGAGAGAGATGAGAAAAGAGAGAGAGAGAGAAAGGACAGGAAGAAATCGAGTGAGGAGGAGAGAGAGGGAAAGTGAGACCCGTGAGGTCAAGGGTGGCTAGCAGAATACTGTGAGAACTCTAAAACTGTGTCTCTCCCATTGTCTCTGTGAGCTGCCTGTTCACTGTCTGGGCTTGTATTTGTGTTTGTTTGTGTTCATAGTTCCTGACCGGAGACATGTCTCTCACTGTGTCCAAACAAAGACTTACAGTAGAGACATCCTGGGATGCCTTTTTGTACTTGTGCGTTAGTGGCCAGTGGGAATGGTCATGTATCGTTGGCTATGGTTGGTTATGCGGCGTCACTATGGCGACAGAGATGGATGGCTGCAGTTTTGCCACATCACTGCTTCTTGTTGCTGCTGAGTGACAACACTCAGGTTTTCAGCAGCACTGTAACACCGAGGAAAATGTGTCTCCTTATAGACAGACGTTCTCGTTGCATGGCCTAAGGTTTGTTGAAACCATGGCTTCCTTCCATCAACCCGGCTGACGCAAGCAACGTGAGCTTGTGTCAGCAAGACTATCCTTTCCATGGCTTCAAGTTCACAAAACAGCTTGATTATTAACATCATGTAACAGTTTATTAAAACAGCAGGGGGTATCATTCTACATTTGGAACTTTGAGCTTATCCAAACCATGGCTTCACCGGAACTGTCAACCCTCATTGGAACTCAAAAAGCCCCAGAGTGGGTGGAATCAGTACGGGAAAACAAGGAGAGAACATCTTTGGTCCTGAGGAAAAAGATCTCTCTCTCTCTCTCTCTCTCTCTCTCTCTCTCTCTCTCTCTCTCTCTCTCTCTCTCTCTCTCTCACTCTCTCTCTCACTCTCTCTCTCTCTCTCACTCTCTCTCTCTCTCTCTCTCTATTACTGGAGATGATCCTGCTATCCTACATTATCCCACTGCACTGCTTTAGTCTGGATATAAGTCTATGGTCTGGACTCTGGGGCCCTGTAAGATTATCATGTCTGCCCCCTCTGCCTTGGTTGAGCTGAAAATAGGCTATTACAGAACTCGTGCTTGCTCACAGCTGTAGGATTTTCTTTCTACCACAAGAGTTCGCCGCCCAATAAATATGTTCAGAGTCGACGTTTCTGTGACTGACTGAGTGGGCGTCAACTGTCACTATGTATTGGCTATGTTGTTCACAGTGATGTCTACCTGTGGTCATTTCCTTCTATCTGAAATATAACATAGCATTTTTTCGCCTTCTTTTTATTCCAGACTTCTCACTCCCCAGTGGAACCACACTCTAGAGGTAAGTGCCTCTTTTGTTCCTTAAATTAAGTAACTGTCTTATTAATATTTCTTAGAGACAGTGAATACATTGGTCAGCTGTCAATCAACCTGGGTCTGCGTGATAGTTCATTGGTCAACTCTTGTTGCAGTGATGCTGTTCCGGGAAGTCTTGGAGCGGAGTTTGTGTCGTTCGATGGAGCGATTGGTGGAGGTGGAGCAGGAGTACCCTGGAGGGGTGGAATATATTTTTAGCCCTGCCTGCGTGCCCCTGTGGCGATGCGCTGGTTGCTGTGGAGACGAGAACCTGGAGTGTCACCCCACCCTCACACGTAACGTCACCATGCAGGTGGGGGTCACTTTGTGTCAGGAGGCCACATATTGCCTTGGGCTACCCTCTTCCAACCTTAAATAGATATATGTTCCGGTAAAACACCCAATGCCTGTCCACATCTTTGAGCGCATGGACACCTCAATGCATGTGTTTGTGTTTTCCTCTGTGTGTTTGTATGTGTGTCAGTTGATGAGGATAACTCCGACTGAGAGGACAGGGCAGTACGTGGAGCTGACGTTTGTGGAGCATCAGACCTGTGAGTGCAGGTAATAAAGCCTAATATCATCTGACATGTAATGCTATCTAAGTAATTCAAAATAGCTCTTTCACCCAGGCACATTCTCTTAAAAACGGAGTTGTATTCACTGGGAACGAAACGGAAGCAATCAGGCCAAAATGGGAAGGGACTACCCTGACCGTATTGAATAAGAAATGCTTGTTTTCATTTGCCGTTGCCAAATGTTTTGCTATGGTGCGCACTAATGAATATGAATGACCTTGATGAGACTCATAACACCGGTCCTCTTGTTTTTAGACACAGGAAGATGCATTTGAATGAGAGGTGAGTAAGTTAATGATTACTTCTATGGTTACAGATCTGATATTGGGTAGCACTTTATTTTACAGTACAGTAATAGTGAAATGGTAATCACATAGTAACTACCTAAGAATGACGTGTTTGTTTCTGTAGATTTGTTAACTCAAGCCCCACTGCTTTCCCTCCTTTTCAGCAGTCCCAGAGTCAGGATCCATCCCAGGAGGAGGAAGCACAGGAAAAGATCCAAAGACTGTGGCAAGTAAGTGGCACTAGACTGCCCTCAGCTGGTGATGGGAAGTCTTACACACACACAGAGATACACACCAGAGAGAGAGACAGCGAGAAAGAAGCGGGAGAGAGGAGAGAGAGAGAGAGAAACTTAATTGCCTACGCATAAGACTGATACTCACGCCGCGGTGGTGGGTTCGAGGGTGGGAGCTGAACTACGCAGCGACCCAGACCTCCCACTGTCGAAGACAACACACACTCCCATTCATATATATATATATATATATATATATATATATATATATATATATATATATATTGTTGTTGTAATGTACGTAATCTGTAATGTACGTCTTGTATTGTAAATGTTTGGTATGCTTTGGCCATACATACTGCCTGAATATCATGCCAATAAAGCAACCTTGAATTGAGAGAGTGAGACAGAGAAAGAGAGAGAGAGAAAGAGAAGAGGAATAGAGAAGTGCTTTTAACAGTGTGAGCATAGCATCAGATGATGGAGCATTTACTCTGCCTGTTTCTTTGCAGGTGTCAGAACCCACACAGCTAGTTGGATACTTGGGTCCCCGTCCTTCCAGTCCGCTGTCCAATCACCACTCAGCTGTGGAATGAAGACAGCATAGGGGGAAACCAGACACCTACTCGTTTACCCCCCAGATACAAAAATTCCTCAACTCATTGTCCATGATAATACACTAACCCCAAACTGCAATTTATACCAGAGTAATATCAACTTTAGTTTTCTGATACTGGATACCCAATATCAGCCTTGAGAATACTTTTACACTTTTACATGGATGATATTATACTGTAATAGCAGATACAGTAGCTCCACCTCTTGGACATAGAGGAGATGGACAGAGGGACGGCAGGGCAGGAGATAAGCAATTGCCAAGGGACAAGGGATTAAGCCGCACCTTGCAGGCAGTGTTCTTGAAAAGCAGTAGGCCAATAAATGGATTTAGCTTCAATCTGGTATGGAACAACAACGAAGAAGGCTAAAACAGATGCAGAATGGGTGTGGACTGAACTAGGGAGAGAACGGACACCTTCACAGTATACCTCTCCCTATGATGATCATATTACAGTACAGAATGTTCTGAACTGAAGAGTGCATGATCAAAGGGAGGGATGGACATACTGTAGGTTATATCGAGACCTATAATGTTTATATCTCTAACTTTCATCAGACAGAGAAGAATAACAACTCCATATGGATTCCACTGTATTATATATGAAAATGAAATATATTCAAATGTAAATAAGTTTATAGCGATCACTGTATCAGGAATGGCATCTGGGAATTACATTTTGAGTTGTTTATGTTAGAATTACATCTTTGTCTTGGGAATGTGCTGTGTTCATTTACTGAGTGTCATGATGTGTCTGACTGACTCTCTTGGAAAGGAGTAAATATAAGATTTAACTCAGGTGGGTTGTTTCGATTGTGTGTGTGTGTGTGTGTCCTGATGCCCTCCCCTTGAAAACTAGTATGTCATGTAACAGCACACTATGGTCTTACATCACGGATTCCCCATACAGGCGAAATGCCAGGTTTCCACTCGTTACCACAAACACAAAGTCAAAATGAGCTATATCGTGAAAATTAATGAAAACAAAAATATGCTTTTTGGTCAGGGTTAGTCATAAGGTTAGGGTTAGGCATAAGGTTAGGTTTATGGTTACATTTCTAACAAATTGTAGAAATGGGCGGGGTTTGGGCCTTTGTAGTTGTGGTAACTAGTGGTGGCCGAAATGCCTGTACTGTGCTACCTAAGGTGTTTATAACTAAACCAAGATAGATAACAGCCTGTCGTTTCCAACGGGAACAAATTAGTCATAGTGGGCAGAACAAGCAAGGATGTGGGCAGAGTCAAGCACGAGAAAGCGAGATCATATTAGCCCCGTGTGGCTCAGTTGGTAGAGCATGGCGCTTGCAACGCAAGGGTTGTGGGTTCGATTCCCACGGGGGGCCAGTACAAAAAAAGTATGAATGTATGTACTTGTAAGTCGCTCTGGATAAGAGCGTCTGCTAAATGACTTAAATGTAAATGTGAATCATATTGGCTTGTTCTAGAATATATCTGCATATTTCCGTTAGGGAACGCCTCCTTTGTAAATTCTCCTTTGCACTCCTTTTAAACAACGCAATTTGTATAAACGTTGTTGTTTTTTTTAAACAAAGAGTAAAGTATCCTAAACTTAGTCCACTCTGTTCATAACAGATTTTAGTTTTGGAAACAGAAAACTGTATTGGGATCAAATGTTTCATCGATGAGAACATTTGCAGAAGGTCGGCCAAAATCCATCTCGTTCCATCTTCTCCCACTGCCAGCAAGAGGGCTTCCTCTCACTACCGTATTTGAAAGGCCAAGCGGATGCTTCACATTTATTCATCCGGTGAAATATATGTGTCATTGTTCTATCTGTGGCACAACTCCCATAGTTCACTGTTGAACACAAAGTCGTTAGATGGCATACGGGTGAAATATAGTAGTGGGTGGGCTAGACAGCACAAAAAACGCTTAGAACACGACGATACGCCCACATACTTCCAAATATGGATAGGTGAGGTACAAAGACTCTAGACTAGAATATGGCGTCTCATCCGGTTTCTCACTGCCGGGAGAACATTGTTGATCATTCGGAACGTTAGCTACTCACTCCCTGTGGTGTTGCTGCACCGTCTCGATCAAGAAAATCGCATCGCATCGGATTCTCCTGGAGTTCCTCGCTGCATGTGCGCTAGCTGGCAGGAGTGTACCAGAAGTCTAGTCCCGTGTACATGTGTACTTTACCTTGCCGACTAACGTTACACACTCACACCAGACCGACAGATAGACTGTGGCGGAGACTGCGAGCGGACGACAGAATCCAAGTTAGGGTTGGGCAAGGACACGAAGTTGGCAACATTTGTATTGTTTCAATCATGTCTATGCATTGTTCTGTATTGTAATCGTCGCTAGCTAATACGTCCAAAGGAAAGATGTAACTAGATACGTTGCATTCAGACATGCTAACGTAGTTGGTATAGCTAGCAGGTGGTCTGTAACAATCAAGTAGCCAACGTTAGTTAGCTAACTTCAAAAGCCAGAAATTGGAGTAGCTAGCAGTTATGCTAAAAGTGCAGCTAGCTACTGAACTATAATCCTAGCAGGAGGGACACAAAAACGTCTAGATTCTAACAGAATAGAAAGAGTATTGCACCCCTAGAACAGTATTGCACCCCTATAACACGGAAGGAGTTGCAATAGATATGTAGTAACTAACCATACAATAATGCTGATTTTGTTTGGGGGGGTGCATCCCAGGTTTCCTACTGATACACTGATGTGGGTGTAGTAGTCTGAGTGACTGACAAGACCATTGAAAAAAAACAGACAAGATGAGTAGTACCAAGAAGAAAGCAGAAGGGCAATCTAGGACCATGGGCAAACTACGAACCATGAAGTCAGGAAGCTCCAGAACAGACTCGGAGAGAGACTCTGGCTTCTCAGGTTAGTCCCTCACCGAGTCCCTTCGTTCTGATGTCTTTACTACCATCCTCATCATTTAGCTTCGAAAGGTGATTTCTACTATACTTCCCTTTGTTGATTCCCAACTGTCTTCCACCACCATATCATTGAAGTTGTCTCTATTTTTCTGGTCCCGAAAACACTAAATCGATCTTCTCCTCCTTCCCTCCACAGATGCCAGCACCATAGACCTGACAGATTCTGAGGACTCATCTCGCGCTGTGTCCAAGAGAGAGGCTCAGCGCCCTGCATCGGGGTCTCATCCCTCACAGCTAGCTGTGGTGGGGGGGTCCTACTCCAACATGTCCCCCATGATCATGAAAAATGTCCTCCTAAAACAGGTATGTTAGAAATGTCCCTCTAAACCATCAGTGAAGTTGTAGCTGTTCATGATTTCTTGGAGTGTCTGATTTGATTTGTATTACTTTGATGGTTCATAAAAAATAAAAAATCATTTCCAGGATGTAAGAATATTTTGTCGTTTCATTTTCCACCTTCTTTTATCCTAGTCATGGATTATTAATCTGTGTATTGGGACTGATTTCTATGTAGCCTTCTATAATACTTAAAGTATTGTCCATGGGCTAGTCTGTATTGTGATTGACTGTGTCCTCTGTCTTGAGCCTTGTGATACTCTCTTATACTATTGTTCATGAACTAATCTTTCTGTTTTTTGTCTGTGTCGCTCTCTCTCTCTCTCTCGCTCTCTCCAGCCCGGGAACAACCCTCCCTCTCAGAAGCCATGGGGGTTCAGCCCAGCTGTGGAGATGGTCCAGCAGCCTCAGGTGGTCTTCGTCCAGCCCGTTGTCTCCCCTGTGGTCTCCCACTGCACCACATCCAACCCTAAGGAGGCCTCCTCCAAACGCCGGCGCCCCAAGAAGTATCTGCCCATCCTCAGGTCCTACCCGAAGATCGCCCCTCACCCTAGAGATTGTTCAAGTTCCTCCGGGAGAGAAAGCTCTTGTTATTTCCCCTCTTCTTCCCCCTCGGCCTCCAGCCACCGGGAACACCATCACAACCACAGAAACAAACATCAGAGGCACCAGTCTAGTAGTTTTAGCTGTGGTTCTTCTCGTTGCAGCACCCCCAGTCTCCCTCCTCCCTCTAGCTCCCTGTCCCCCTCTCCCCAGCATAGGCTCACCCCCTCCCTCACAGACTCCAGTGCTTGCAGCAGCCCTGCAAGATCCTCTCTCGCCGTCAGTAGATCAGAGTTCTCCCCAGCCCCATCCCCTGCCTTAACCGTAACCCCTTCAGACACCCTCACCACTGAGGTCCCTGAGAAAACCAACACCCTCTCCCTCCCACAACCCACCGTCGCCACAACCAACGACAACAGCTGCTACGATGACGGCAACCACGACGACAATGGCGATGACCATAACATAAAGCGCAAGCGTTTCTGCAACACGTACAACATCCTGTCCAAGTCTGGCCTGCTGGAGATCACCCTGAGTACCAAGGACCTGATTCGTCAGAACCGCAGGACCCAGGTAGACCTGGACCGGCTCAAGGAGCACACCAACCTCTTCCTGGAGGCCCTGCAGACCGGAGATACCAGCATCTGGAGCAAGCTGCAGACCAGCCTCCAGGAAGAGCAGGAAGAGAAAGGCAGTGGGCAGCAGAGCAGCTTAAAGGCGGATACAGATTAGATTTGAGTAAAAGCAGGGTTTCATCTGTTAGACTGGGCAGAGACGGAGTTGAGGTGGGGGAGGCTGAGGCAGCTAGACTGGCAGTAATATGCCCATAATGATCACACAGACATATACTCTAACCTACATAGTAGCAGTAGTCTCTACTAGCAGTATATATATATATCTATATACTATACTATAGCCTGCCTGCCTTACCCCAGGCCAGGTTGGATAGCAGGCTTCTGTACAATATGAAATCGCTCTATTCCCCATAAACTGCACTACTGTGACTCTAGTGCACTACTTTGATTCTCCTGAAAGTCTACACACCCCTTGCACAGTCTTCACATTTTGCTGCCTTAAAATCAAATCAATTTTCTTTCCCTACCGATCTACTCCACATTTTCATATTGAAAGAATATGTGTAGAACATTTTCCAAATGAGTAAGAAATACAAAAACAAAGATGTATTGATTGCGTATGTCTTCACAACCCAGAGTTAATACTTGGTGGAAGCACCTTTGGCAGCCATTACAGCTGTGAATAATTTTGAATAAGTTTCCTCCAACTTTGTACAATTCTTAGGGCAATGTATATCCATTGTTTTTGTCAAAATACTCTACATTTGATTGGGAGTCATTGATGGATACCAATATTCAAAGCTTTGTCTCTGGTTTTCAAGCTAATTTAAATCAGGAAAGAGACTGGACCAATGAGGAACATTCAACACCTCTTGGAAAGCCATTCTGGGGGGCAGTGCTAGCTGTGCAACTAGAGATTCTGGGTTCGAGTCCAGGCTCTGTCGCAGCCGGCCGCGACCGAGAGACCCATGGGGCGGCGCACAATTGGCCCAGCATCGTCCGGGTTAGGGGACGGTTTGGCTGGTAAGGGTATCCTTGTCCGATGGAGCACTAGCGACGCCGGGTGCAGTGCATGCTGACACAGTGCATGCTGGTAGCCAGGTGTATGGGGTTTCCTCCGACACATTGGTGTGGCTGGCTTCCAGGTTAAGTGGGCATTGTGTCAAGAAGCAGTGTGGTTTGGTTGGGTTGTGTTTCAGAGGACGCACGGCTCTCAACCTTCGCCTCTCCCGACTCCGTACGGTTGTTGCAGCGATGAGACAAGACTGTAACTACCAATTGAATACCATGAAATTGGGGAGAAAAAGAGATTAAAATTAAGAAGAAGAAAAAAAGAAAACCATTCTGGTGTTTCTTCGACATTAACTCTTGTTTTATTGTCCTGTGGAAAAAATAAAACTTCCAAGCGTAGGTTATCAGAAAACTGCGGCGGGTTTCCCTCTAACTTTTTACCTGAGCTTTGCTCCTTTAATATTTATTTTGATCCTGACAAACTCCCTAGTCCCTGTTGGTGACAAGCATACCCATAACATGATGCTGTCAAAAAGTTTATTTGTATATTTATTTGCTGTGTTGTCTTGCAGTATTGTTCAACGTCCTTGTTGCAAACAGAATGGATGATTTGAAGTGGATTTATAACACAGGCTTCCTTCTTTTCAATTTGTCATACAGGCCAATAATGTGGAGTGACTGCAAATGTTGTTGATCTGTATTTTCAAGTATTGTGGTGGCAGCATCATGTTATGAGTGCTTGTCATGCTGGGTATCTCTGAGATAAGTCATAGGGGGCTGTTTTACTGAAAATGTAAGTGTCCACCAGCTGACACTTTAACCAGTTGTAGTTATGACTTGAAATGGGGCATGCTGAGTAAAATAGGCCTATTTTGAGGAAAGCTTGCGTGGTATGGTTAGTGAGAGTGCTAGAATGGGTACCTGGACTGAACCCAACAAACAAACAATTCAAATGTATGGTCTAAATTTAAAATGAAGATCTTTATTGATAGGTTTTACAATAGCCAGTAGGTTTCCACTGTAAAATGTCTAAGAAGAATGGAAAGCAGGCAACACAGAATACTTTATTCCTTTGTGAATTCATGGACTTCTGGACAAGGAAAGACAGTGATTTACCTAAAGACTCCTTCAGGACTCCAGTGAGGATTCTGTTCATCAAAGCATTTTTTTAAACAACAAAGACTGATGTAAGAAAATGTTCAAGGCCTTCTCAAAAAGCTGAACTTTATTTAAAACCTTGTATTGTATTTGCATGGGAAGTTACTCCCAAGTAAGACTTAAGTTGGCACAATTTATCATGAGGTTTAAGTTATTTTTAAACCTGCGATTGTGTTTTTGTAATAGACCAAGCATCATATCTTCCTGTCCTATGTTACTTTCATGGCCTTATTTAGACAATTGATTATGTGGTGTTCAATTACTTAATTTTTTCAAATAAGGAGTTCTCCATAAGAAGATAGACTGTCAGGGGTACAGTAGCCCTTCGTGACATATTTTGTTATTTAGTCCTGCAAAGCATTGGAGTGCCTCAAAGTTATTACAAATGCAAAGAAGGTGATATAATTTGTGCTTTACAGCCTAAAATGCAAATAACAGTAGATGTTATCTTCAGTGTAAGTAGTAATAGGCCTCAGGGAAGCCATTTTAAAACTTGAGCTTCCTGAATTTCTCATCTATAAGAACTGCATAACACCTGTATGTGCTTGTTACCACAGTTCAAATAGGTAAAAACTGTAAAAGTTTGTCTTTATATTTAAATGTTGGCAGCTGTTTTTCTATCATTGTTATCCTGCCTCCTCATCGCAAGGACATGAATGAAATGTAATTATATGTATATTATAAGCTCAATGTTTCAATAGCACAGCAGTAGTAGCTTGTGATTGATAACAAAATTAGAAAATAAATCTTAACAGATTCTGCACCAATGTTTTATATTACTAGTCTTTATTTAAATGATAAACTTTGTAAAAGCTGCAGAAAAATACATTGATCATGATGTTGACTTCCTTGCAGCTATGCAAATCACGATCCTTTTAATTGAATGACGGTTAGTAAAATGCAGTATCTGTGTTTGTGTTGCTCAAGTGAACCTTTTTTTGTTCATTTTCTAGAAGGTACATTGCTTGCTCAATAAACGTTATTTCCAAGAACACGGTCTCTGTCTGTGGTGATGAAGCACGGTAATATCTAAGTCAATATAATTGAGAAGAGAAGGTGGATGAGATCACACACGGCTGACTCCTTTATATTGCAACAACATAAGTAACTCATGATAGAGGAAACCAAGTGAACAGACCCATGACAGTCATATCAAACATACTAACTGAAAGATTATTGGAATCTGTTTGGGTCGCTAGACAGGTAGGATGACTGACAATAGTGAAGGTGAACAGGTGGTCACAGGTCAGGTGACTGAAAGGTATGGAGGAGACTGAGGCAGGAATTCCTTTAGCCACAAAGTAGTATGTTTGACTGGGTAGTTTGTCTGTGCTGTATAACAAAGGAAACAGAGTAACATGTGTCCAATCAAATTCATAATCACAAAAGTCAAATAATAACAATCATTCTCATTAACATTATTAGGTAATTCAGCAATTCAGATCAATAGGAATCATGATCGAGCCATTTAGGATCATAACCATTTAATTATAATCATGAGAATGATAATGCAAATAAATCGAACCAGTTATCAATTATTCAATCAGTAATCTCAATCAGTTTGATATCAGGATTGATCAATTCAGCAAATAATAATTACGTTTCGAATTTCATCCTTCCAGGTTTGTCTTCATATGTACATGTAATTTCGTTACATTTTAACCTTATGTCAATGGCATAATTAACCTGTGATGATCTGTAGGGCCGTGATCATTGTCCATTGTCATTGTAAATAAGACTGCGCAAGTGGCCATGAACTAAAGGGCGATTCCACCAACTCCATGGACCTTTTCTACACTAACAATCCAGAGAGAGGATCGGATGTGTTTTACCAAAGATTTGTTATAACTAACCCAAGAAGACCACAGCCTGTCGTATTTGTAAGAAATTGTAATAGAGACTGGAAACTAGTAATAACTACATTTCAACATAAGCCATATTTTATACAAAATACACATACTCCTCATTTCTCTTGGACATATGCTGGACTTATTAAGACACCAACTACAGACACACATAATTCCCCTCCCCCATGATAACCATAGACACACAACACAAGGTTGGAGCTCAAGACAAAGAACTATCTCAGGAACCAATGGAACGTGGACACCAGGCCTGTTCAGGACTACCCAAGACCCAGATCGACCAATCGGAAGGCCAGACTCACAGATCAACCTACTTTGCTTGTTGTCTATATAAAACTGTACAACTGTTGAAACTAGCCTCTTTTCCGGACGGTTCCATAAGAATCAGAAAGAAAGAGCCTTGCTGCAAGATTTTACTAAGATATCTTTACATGTGATTAAACGGCCTTATTATAAAATTATCCACCTCGTCCTATTGTCTCCTCTTGTTCTCCTGTCAACAGTAAACGTTTTATCAACATTTCCAATGGGAACAAATGAGTCGTAGTGGGCAGAACAAGCAAGGAGGGGGCCAGAGCAAAGCACGAGCTAGCAAGATCCTATTAGCGTGTTCTAGCATGTATTTGCATATTTCCGTTAGGGAACGCCTACTCCGTGAAGTAGGCGTGTCGGCCAAAATCCTTTTCCCTCAATCTTCTCCCACTGCCGGACTCTGGGTTTCTTCTCATCACCATATGTGGTAGTAAGTGGAACCCCCAACCGGATTATTCACACTTACATATCCGGTGAAATATCTGGCTCATTGTTCTATCTGTGGTTTTGCTCACTTTTACACACTGTCAACACTACAAGCATGGTACAAGAGGGGAAAGTCCATATTTACATAGGAAGGCTGTACTTCTTTCAAAAAGTAATTTACATTTATTTTAGAGCTGACCCAGACAGTAGAAAGGTTAAAAACTGTATTCTGCCTTTGTTGAGATAAAAGTAAAGATGGAGAGTAGTCGAGTGTAGCCTCTTCCTCTTTGTTTTTATACATTTAACTAATCAGGGTGGCATCGGAAAGACTGCCTTAGTTCCTACCCTGTCACACCCTGTATACCCTGTATGATCAGTAAATAAATAAACATCAAATTCATTGCTTTGACAAGACTGACATAGACTTCAGAGACGGAACTAAAATGTCCAATAAACATTAAACCTTTTATTATAAGCCACAGTTAACTTCTTCCTTGCAGTGGGCTGTACACCGATCGTAGATAAGATATATATTGTTGACAGCCTTCCTTCGAAATTACGCTACACTATCATCTTTATCATCTTTACCTGCAGCTGAGTTTCTCGCCGGGCACGGTGGCGTGTGCCTGTAACCCAAGTCACTGGGAGGCTGAGGTTGGTGGATCAAGTGAGCTGAGGAGCTCTGGGCTGCAGCATGCTATGTCAAACGGGTGTCCACGCTAAGTTCGGTATCGACATGGTGATCCTGGGGGAGCCTGGGACTACCAGGTTGTCTAAGGAGGGGTGAACCGGCCCAGGTCGGAAACGAAGCAGGTCAAATCCCCCGTGCTGTCCAGTAGTGGGTTAGCGCCTGTGAGTAGATGCTGCAGTGCAGCCTTGGCAAGACAGCGAAACCTAATCTTTTTAATTAATTTAGTTGTATTTGTTAAAAAATAAGTAAATCGCGGTGGCAGCTGCTGCGATACAAATAATCGAGCATCCCACAAAAATAGTAAAAAAGAAAGCAGAAGAACAAATTTAACAGGCACTTTTCTCCTGAACATTTTGAATTACACTGACTCCTACTGGCGAAGTAGTACAGTATTTAGAACAGCTCGCCGAAAGCAGGCTTTTTATTTTTTATTTTATTTTTTATGTTTTTTATTCAAAATACAGATCAACAATTTACATTCTTACATCATACAAAACAGAATGCAGGTATTAACAAGAAAATACTAAAACAAACTAAAAATATAAAAAATAAACAATTCTAGTGCAATTGGTAATCACTCTGAAAAAATCTTATTGTAATGATTTCGGAAAATGTTTTTCTTGTTGTTATTCACTAGGGTTAATGTGTATATGTGACAAATAAGATTTGATTTGATTTGTTTTAATAAAATAGTTAAATTCAATAAAAAAAATCTGTAATTTTGGTATAGAATTTTGGAATTTTTGTTTCTGTATAAAGCATTTGGCAACAAGAATTAAAAAAATTCACAATCATTTCAATGGTCTTGTTATTATTGTAATAGTAACATATAATATCTTTTATGTCAAAAACATGGGTAGTGTTCATAATTGTAAATAAGTATTTTGCAAGGTTTTCCCAAAATTCGGACACAAATTTACATTCAAAGAACAAGTGAGACAGATTCTCATCTTCTTTTTCACAAAAAACGCAGATATCATCAATAGCCACTAAATTTGAATATCATGGATTTACATGGATATATCTTATGTAAAATTTTAAAGTGAACTTTCTTAACTTTGTTTGGTATACAATATTTGTAAGGCTTTTACCAGGAATAAGCATGTTCCAGAAAAATGTTCCTCTCGGTGTAAGTTGGTTTTATGAATGAAGAATTTGTCTTATATATTAATTACAACAAGATTTCTCAAGTAAGCCCACGCCTTCCAATCTGAGTTCTGGATAAACTTTGTGATCATTACCAAAGCTAAGATGAGTTTTCATTAGTGTAGTTAGACCACTGGGAATGGCTTTGATCACAGAAATAAACTCTCTGAAAGATATTGGAAACTCTTTCAATGTTATAGATTGTTCATGTGAGAATATTGCCCTTGTTGTCAAAAACGTCAAGAACAAAGTCAATATTCCTCTCATGCCAGCTGGGGTAGAACAATGGTTTATTCCTCACAGTTATGTCTGAATTATTCCACAAAAGAGCTTTATGTGGGGAAAAATTGTGCAGGAAACATATTTTCCAGGCCATTAAAGCTTGTTGGTGAAACCTAGCCATATATATAATTACATTTCAGTAAAAATTGAAGAGCTCCCAACTTATTAAACACATTATTTGGAATGAAATTCCATATTGAATCAGTATTAATCAAACATCTTTTCAACCAGTTGATCTTGAAAGTGTTATTTATGTCAACAAAATCCAACACTTCCAGACCGCCTTCTGCTCTTTTGTTAGAAAGGACTGACTTTTTAAGTTTGTGAGACTTATTTTTCCAGATGAAGTCAAGAAAGGTCTTATTGATCTCTTTACATGTAGCAGGATTTACACATAAAGATAATGAGGAGTACACAAAACAAGACAGTCCCTCTGCCTTGGACAGAAGTACTCTGTCCAAGCAAGTATAGAAAGATATCTTTGTAGTCAATTATTAAATATATTTTTGGTTTTCTTAATTTTAGGAGAGAAATTCAAATGTTGTCTGACTAAGTGTTTTTTTGACAGATGTATTCCTAAATATTTAACACAGTCCTTTACAGGAATATTTTCTATTTCTTTATCATCAGAGTCAAGTAAACATAAGATTTCACATTTAGAAACATTCAGTTTTAATTCTGATGTAATAGAGAATGCAGTGATAGCATTAAGGGCATGGGCGACCTGGTCTCATCAGCCAGTTGGGAAATGTTGATTTCTTTGTTAAAAATGGATATCCATACAAATTTGCATTATTCAGAATATCTAGAGATAGAAGTTCCACAACCAAAATTAATAAAATGGCGAAATTGGGCATCCCTGTCGTACACTTCTGTTGATACTGAATCTTTTGGAAGTAATAAGGTTTAGTAACACAGAACTATTTATATCTTTGTAAAACATGCGAATTACTTTGGTAAAACCTTGACCGAATCCCCAAAAATTAAGGGACCTAAAGAGAAATTCATGTTCGATTATGTCAAAGGCTTTACAGAAGTCCAAAAATAAGACAACCGCATCTGAGTCAATTGCATCTGAATAATTTATAAGGTCCAAGACTAAACAAATGTTAGGGTTTATGTGGCGGCCCTTCATAAATCCTGTTTGAGTCTCATTTATAATGGTATCCTTTCCTTTCTTTAATCCTTTGGCATAAACAAGAGCAATCAATTTGTAATCAATATTTAATAAAGTCATTGGTCTTCAATTGTCAATGAGAGAAGGGTCTTTATCGGGCTTCGGAAACAATGAAATAAGGTCTTGTTTCATAGTGGAGACCATTTCCCCACTTTTAATGCAATCTTGAAACATATTAAAAATCGGGTCTTCTAGTAACTCCCAAAACTGTCTATAGAATTCAACTGACAGGCCATCAGGGCAAGGTGATTTCCCTTTTTTCATTGAATTCAGAGCCTCTCTAATTTCTTCAATTGACACAGGTGAATCGCAATCTGAGTGGAAATCATCCTCAATTACAGGGACATAATTCTGAATGTGGCAAATGTAGCTTTCACAACCATCTTCCTGAAATTGAGAGCTGTAAAGGTTTTCATAAAAGGAATTGACAAATGATGATATTGTAATGGGATCTTTGCATAAAACATTGTTTCATTTTAAGTGCAGTTATAGATTTTCTTTTGTAGTTTCTCTTTTCAAGTGCAAGAAAGTAACTAGTGTTTCTTTCCCCCTCTTCAATCCATTTTGCTCTTGACCTTACAAAGGCACCCTTTGCAAGATCCGTGTAAAGCTGTTCTAATTTTAGTTGTAAAGACTTGAATACAGACTATTCTTCAGATAGATTAACTTTCTTTAGAAAACTGTCACGCTTGCTCATCATCTCTTTTTCTCTAAGGTTCTTTAAGTGCATCAGCTCTTCGGCCCGTTTAATGGCTACCACTCTGACTTTTTATTTGAAAAATTCCCATCTACTTCCATGACCCAAGTCTTTTCTTGCAAAAATATCTTTAGCTAACGATTTGATGTGTTCAATGTGAGTAGTATATTTTAGAAGTGTGTTGTTTAATTTCCAATATCCTCGAGTACCTTTGGATTTTTTAGTAGCTTGTAAACTCAGGGAAATCAAGTGATGATCAGAAAAGGGAGCCAACTGATGATCTACATCTATAACAAATTGTAACAAAAAGGGGGAAATTAGGAATAAATATATTCTAGATTTGCGTGACAGTTTTGTTGGTCCAGGTATAACCTTTCGCATCCTGATTGAAACAACGCCAGGCATCCTCAACACAGAGATCCTTGCATAAAGTAGTGATACTATTTCTATTTTGAGGGCTTTGACTCGTTCTAGGAGGAAAACGATCAGCAGATGCATCGGGTGTTTCATTAAAATCCCCTGAAATAATTAGAAAAGCCTCTGCTCGAAAAGCAGGCTTCTCTCAACAGGAAGGGGAGGCGTGACGACTAGATTTTGGAGGTTTAGCAACGCGAGACTACAGCTGACCACACAGCAACCAGCAGATATCAACTGCCGTTTCCAAAACTGAAATGCGGAAGTACCTGTTTTGTCTCTCAAGAAGTGCCGTAGAATTGGGTTGGCTGGTACATTTATTTTATGTACAAATAAGAAAAAAAGGTAAAACGTTTAAATTAATCTTTAATAATGAATGTTTTGTCTTAGTGTTTTGATTATAGTGTAGATGTGCGACGTAGATTGACTGTTGAGAAGCTTTGTTTTGGCATAAGAAGCTAGCAAGATATTAACTGCAATGTTAACAAACTCACCGGCTAACTAGCTAACGTTAAAATAGCCACAGTTTTCGATTCACTTTTTTTATTTATTTTTGTAGCTGCAATAGGAATTAAAAAATACCCCACAGTATGAAGATAGCCAGAAACTGCTTAGCCAATAGAAATCCCAGATCACGGTTGTAGGCGATGATTGCTAGCTGCTCATGCGCAGTTAAACGTCATCGTGTCTAACGGTCGTCTCGTGCTGAATTTCTAAGTACAGGCTGTCAAATCGAAGGCACTCCTTCGATATAGTGTTTTTTTGATGAAAAGGAAAACTTGTCAGTTTGTCACGTTCAGGAAGTTGGAGTAATGACATGTTCAAATACTTAAAGCATTGTCTCGAATCTAGGTTGTTCCTTTTAGATTTCGAGAAAATGACCAACTAAGGAGTTTCTAAAAAACTTCTCACATTGATTTCTCAACTCCCTAAACCCCGGCCTGGTCTGTTTGGTCTGTTTTGCAAGCGTTCCCGGAAGTCTCGCGATGTTGCGACTCTGTGTTTAGAAACTCTGTGGATTTGGTGTTGACCAGTAAGTAACACAGCGGTAATCTATCATAACTGGTAACATAGCTATATTCTGTTTGGAGAAACAGTAGCTACTGTGCTGGTGGTGTTGGTAGCTTGCTATGCAGCCAACCAACAGTATTGATGTTGCATTAGCTAAACATAGAGGCTGTGCTAATTAGCCAGCTAACTAGTTAGCTTTCACAGATTATGCAAAGCTTGTTGTGATTCATAGTGAGTTTACGAACTAACAGCTCAGTTAAGTAATAGACATTGTATCCAGCACGCACTTTTGTTGAGATTGTTGTTTGCTAGCTTCAACAAGTCATTCAACCAAAGAGGTGTATATAATCTATTTAGGTTTATGACGACTTCATGAATGGAAAACACTGGAAACTGATGAAACCGAGATGATCATTCTCACCCCAACCCTAATAGGACATCTCACTTAAAAGATTATTTTTGGGGTAAGTAATGGACAGTAAAGTACAGTAAGTTTGTGTAAGGTTGAAAATTCCTCCTCAGTGTAATGCATCGTTTGATTTATCCCAACAGATCTCTCAAGGCGTAATCCATGCTGTCAGATGAGCTTGACTCCAAACCTGAGGTAACAACACACTATTCACCTGCCAACATGAATGCATGGCTGTATTTATTTGGAGTCTTCCATTTGCACTTATAGATCCACCCTTAGCTACATAACAGTTTGATAGATTCTCTCTTCTTCACTTCCCCCTCTGCTTCTGCAGCTGCTGGTTCAGTTTGTCCAGAACGCATCCATACCTCTGGGGCAGGGTCTGGAGGACTCGGAGCCCAAACACATCTGCCTTCCCCTGCTGGCTCCCGCAGACAGCTCCCTGTGTACACAGCTGGGTCTGACAGGTCAGACAGATAGCATGAGACGGCTATCGAAAAGAATGACTGGAAATCATCATAGATAATCTACCATAAAAATACCTTGTGTTTTTCATATGATATATTCCCACTTGGACTAAATCTCTCTATGAACCTGCTCTGTCATTGGTCCTCAGGCAACTAACCACTCCACTAATGTAATCTGTTACTTTATTCCTCAGAGGGTGGTCTCAGCCATGTGTCAGCAAGGTCTCCGTCCCGTTCAGAGTTTGGGGGTGCAGAGAGGAGCCCCATGGTGGTGCACCACCACCCCCGCAGCCCTCACATGCCCCCCAGCCCCCCTCCCGTCCTCCATGACCTGCAACGGTCAGAGAGCACCTCCTATGTCCTACTGAACCTCGCCAAAGGTATGGAGACGCAGGCCCTAGGCATAGAAAACCCCCACTTCTATCACCATATTTCTATATAGACAGCCCCCCTTTCTTCCAGGGCATGCCTGCATGTGGTGCTGTAAGATGAACATGAGATGTTGATACTCTTTGAAGAGGTAGGGTTTTAGACATTTTCGGGTATGGGCATGGACTCTTCTGTCCTAGCATCATGGGGAAGCTGGTTCCACCATTAAGGTGTCAGGACAGAAAAGAGCTTTGACTGGGCTAAGTGGGAGCTGACCTAAGTACTTGGACAAATTTCACTTATTGTGTATTAAAGTAGTGAAATGTAGTATTTGGTCCCATATTCCTAATGCAATTATTAAATCAGGCTTGCGACTCTACACACTTGTTGGATGCATTTACAGCTTATTTTGGTTGTGTTTCAGGTTATGTTTTGTTTTATAGGAAGTGACTGGTGAATAATGTATAGTGTCATTTTGGAATCACTTTTATTATAGAACATGTTTGTGAACAATTCTACATAAATGTGGATGCTACTATGATTATGGGATAATCATGATGAATGATGTAGCCTAGAGGTTGAGAGTGTTGGGCCCGTAACCAACAAGTCTCTGGTTTAAATCTGTAACTGGTTTAAATCTGTAAATATGTGACTTTCTCACTCATCATTATCTACTCACATAGAAAGAGAATCACTCCAGTCATCATTCACCATTCAGTTCCTATCGTTTCAAGTTTAAACGTTTATTCGCCATGTGCACAGGATACAACCGGTGTAAAATAGTACAGTGTGATTCTTCCCTCGATAGCCGTTTCCCAACAATGCAGTGATAGTAGTAATATGAATATAGAAAATATAATCAAATGAAAAAACACCAGAAGTGCGATATAGGTTGAAGAAACAAGAGAATACAAGTATTATACATAAAAAGTGACAGGTAGTAGGATATATACAGTTGAAGTCGGAAGTTTACATACACCTTAGCCAAATACATTTTAACTCAGTTTTTCAACAATTCCTGACATTTAATCCGAGTAAACATTCCCTGTCTTAGATCAGTTAGGATCACCACTTTATTTTAAGAATGAGAAATGTCAGAATAATAGTAGAGTGAATGATTTATTTCATCTTTTCTTTCATCACATTCGCAGTTGGTCAGAAGTTTACATACACTCAATTAGTATTTGGTAGCATTGCCTTTAAATTGGGTCAAACGTTTCGGGTAGCCTTCCACAAGCTTCCCACAATAAGCTGGGTGAATTTTGGCCCATTCCTCCTGACAGAGCTGGTGTAACTGAGTCAGGTTCGTAGGCCTCCTTGCTCGCACACGCTTTTTCAGTTCTGCCCACAAATTGTCTATGGGATTGAGGTCAGGGCTTTGTGATGGCCACCCCAATACCTTGACTTTGTTGTCCTTGAGCCAATTTGCCACAACTTTGGAAGTATGCTTGGGGTCATTGTTCATTTGGAAGACCCATTTGCGACCAAGCTTTAACTTCCTGACTGATGTCTTGTATATATAAACACTTATGGTAATATATTAATGGTAATATATACATGTAAAGAAGAGTAATAGTGACCAGTAGCAGTATTTAGATAACCCAAAACGAACTGCAAATGCACCCAACGTATTTGTAGAGTCACAAGCTTGATGTAGTCATTGTGTGCTAGGAATATGGGACAAATGCTAAACTCATTCCAAAATCATGGCCATTAATATGGAGTTGGTCTCCCCCCTTTGCTTCCATAACATCCTCCATTCTTCTGGAAGGCTTTCCGCTAGATGTTGGAACGTTGCTGGGTTTACCTGCTTCCATTTAGCCACAGGAGCATTAGTGAGGTCGGGCACTGATGTTGGGCGATTAGGCCTGGCTCGCAGTCGGAGTTCCAATTCATCCCTAATGTGGTTGAGGTCAGGGCTCTATGCAGGGCAGTCAAGTTCTTCCAAACCGATCTCGACAAACCATTTCTGTATGGCCCTCGCTTTGACTGCATCAAATCTGAGAAAATAAACTTTCTAGCTAGACTAAGTGAGGCAGCATTTGCTGCGCTCCCTGAGCTTGTCTACAAAAACCAACGAGTCCATTCAGATTAAACAGCCTACCTGATGGTTGCTCATTGTAGCCTACTGCCTGCTTGTTCTCATTTAGCTAACTTTTAATTCCCTAATTTAAATTCCATTTTGCATTGCATCGCTCACTTTATTTACTGCACATGGATCCTCTTTGACTGTAGTGGCGCTTTGATAGGCTGACAAAAACAACTAGCTACACACATGAAGGCTACTGGTATGTGTTTATTTTTCTTTTTCAGGCACACGTCATAAAAACTACATTCAAAAGTATGTTTTATTAAATTAAGAATTTCAAATGTCATGGTATATCCTTGTATGTAACAATGTCACATGGATATTTTAATTTAATTTAGACAATGCCTTTCATTGTTAAAATAGGCCTATACAACAAACAAAAAATAATTCACACAAGTAATCGAATACTAACGTCCGTTTGGGTATTAGAATAACCGTGGCCATCCCTAGTTTTGAAATGCTGTATTTAACGGTTATCTGTACTGTGGTGTGACAGCAGCTTTGAAATGTCATGGAAATGCACTGACAAGTGTTATTATCTCATCTCTGGATGCTCTGTCTTTGCCATGCTCTGTCTCTGTCTGGCAAATGATCACAATTATTCTCTTATGACCTTGTTTTGTTTACATTGTAGGACTTGAGATAACGTGACAAGGACACTTCATCATGCCCTGACAAACTCTCTCCCCCTCCACCTTCCCTCCCCTCATTTTTCTCTCCGCCCTCCCCTTCCTCCCTCTTCTCCCAGGTCTAGCAGCCTCCTCTGAGCCCCTAATCTTCTCAGCAGATGGTGCAGAGGAGGAGGAACAAGAGGATATCTCGTCCGGGGACTGTGGCGTGGATGGCACTGCCCCCTGGTACCTGCGGGTACAGGAGCTGGCGCACGACAGCCTCATCGCAGCCACGCGGGCACAGCTGGCTAAAGATGCCAAGGCTAGCCAGGACGCTAGGGCTGGGAATGGCACCAACAGTAAGTCAGATCTGTGGAAGACATTTGACTTAGTTGTGGAAACTACTGAAGATCCAGAAAAAGGAGGGTATAGGAGCAAGCATTGCGAGTGTGCCAAAAAGTTGCTGTAAGATTACAATATAATTTTTTTCTGACCATTTGGAGCAGTGTACACAACATTCAGTAAATAAGTGGACCTGAGAGTCTGTTCTAACGAAAAACAAGATATTTAAAGCCTTTACTACAGCAGACGAAAAACAGTTGCATGCCTTTGTGAATTGAAGTTTGTTTTTTGTTTAGGCTAATTATTCAAAGCTCCCTTTGTTATTTAACTTTAAAACTAAAATGCTCGATTGCTTTTCAAAGCATGAATGTCTCATATGCTGTGTGATGGCATGAATTAATAAATTATTGGTTGATACATTAGCCCATTAATTCAAATATACAGTAGGCCTAAGTAAGTTAGGGTATTAAGCCTAAATATGACTTGTTCTTAGGCCTACAGCTCGAAGGTGGTTATACAAGGCTACTATACTAAGCCTACTAATGATAACGACATTACTTATTATAATGATGATCATAATAATAATTGTAATAAGAAGAAGATCTAGAAAAAGGAGGGTATAGGAGCAAGATCTACTTGTATATTGTGTGTGACAAACAGGTGCTGTTAGATTACAATATTATTTTTCTGGTTTGGAACAGTGTAAATAACACTAAGTAGTAAGTAATATTTAAAAAAAATCGTACACTTTTTTTTCTCCCCCAATTTCATGATATCCAATTGGTATTTTTTTAGTCTTGTCCCGTTGGACTCGGGAGAGGTGAAGGTCGAGAGCCATGCGTCCTCCAGGAACATGACCCCGCCAATTCGCACTGCTTCTTGACACTGCCCGCTTAAACCGGAAGCCAGCCGCACCAATGTGTCGGAGGAAATGCCATATAGCTGGCGAACGAAGTCAGCGTGCATACGCCTGGCCGCCACAAGGAGTCACTAGAGCGCGATGGGACAAGGACACCCCAGCCGGCCAAACCCTCCCCTAACCCGGACGACGCTGGGCCAATTGTGCGCCGCCTCATGGGTCTCCCGGTCGCAGCCGGCTATGACACAGCCCAGGATCTAACCCTGATCTGTAGTGACGCCTCTAGCACTGGAATACAGTGCCTTAGACCGCTGTGCCACTCGGGAGGCCCCATACCACTCTGTTCTAACAAAAAAAATGTGGCTTGGTGCTCAGTAGGTTATTCAAAAATCACTGAGGCAACTGAAGCATGTAGATATATAGTACCAATCAAAGGTTTGGACACACCTACTCATTCCAGGATTTTTCTTTATTTTTACTATTTTCTACATGGTAGAATAACACTGAAGACATCAACACTATGAAAGTAGTAACCAAAAAAGTGTTAAACAAATCAAAACATGTTTTATATATGAGATTCTTCAAAGTAGCCACCCTTTGATTTGATAACAGCTTTGCACACTCTTGGCATTGTTTTAACCAGCTTCATGAGGTAGTCACCTGGAATGCATTTCAATTAAGAGGTGTGCCTTGTTAATTTGTGGTATGTCTTTCCTTCTCAATGCATTTGAACCAATAGTTGTGTTGTGACTAGGTAGGGGTGGAATGCAGGCGATAGTGCTATTTCGTAAAAGACAAGGTCTATATTATGGCAAGAACGGCTCAAATATGCAAATGGAAATGACATGTCAGTCAATCCGGAAAATTTCAAGAACTTTCAAAGTTTCTTCAAGTGCAGTCGCAAAAAACATCAAGCGCTGTGATGAAAAAGGCTCTCATGAGGACTGCCACAGGAAAGGAAGACCCAGAGTTACCTCTGCTGCGGAGGATACGTTCGTTAGAGTTACCAGCCTCAGAAATTGCAGCCCAAATAAATGCTTCACATAGTTCAATTAACAGACATCTCAACGTCAACTGTTCAGAGGAGACTGCGTGAATCAGGCACTTCATGGTTGAATTTCTGCAAAGAAACCACCACTACTAAAGGACACCAATAAGAAGAAGATACTTGCTTGGGCAAAGAAATATAAGCAATGGATATTAGACCGGTTGAACAAATGAACAAATGATCTCCGCATGTGTGGTTCCCACCGTGAAGCATGGAGGAGGAGGTGTGATGGTGTGGGGGTGCTTTGCTGGTGACACTGTCTGTGATTTATTTAGAATTCAAGGCACACTTAACCAGCATGGCTACCACAGCATTCTGCAGCGATACGCAATCCCATCTGGTTTGCGCTTAGTGGGACTATCATTTGTTTTCAACAGGACAATGACCCAACACACCTCCAAGCTGTGTAAGGGCTATTTGACCAAGAAGGATGGAATGCTGCATCAGATGACTTGGCCTCCACAGTCACCTGACCTCAACCCAATTGAGACTGTTTGGGATGAGTTGGACCACAGAGTGAAGGAAAAGCAGCCAACAAGGGCTCAGCATATGTGGGAACTCCTTCAAAACTGTTGGAAAAGTATTCCAGGTGAAGTTGGTTGAGAGAATGCCAAGATTGTGCAAAGCTGTCATCCAGGCAAAGGGTGGCTGCTTTTGAAAAATATAAAATGGAGTTGAAGTCGGAAGTTTACATACACCTTAGCCAAATACATTTAAACTCAGTTTTTCACAATTCCTGACATTTAATCCTAGTAAAAATTCCCTGTCTTATGTCAGTTAGGATCACCACTTTTTATTTTAAGAATGTGAAATGTCAGAATAATAGTAGAGTGATTTATTTCAGCTTTTATTTCTTTCATCACATTCCCAGTGGGTCAGAAGTTTACATGCACTCAATTAGTATTTGGTAGCATTGCCTTTAAATTGTTTAACTTGGGTCAAACATTTCGGGTAGCCTTCCACAAGCTTCCCACAATAAGTTTTGTCCCATTCCTCCTGACAGAGCTGGTGTAACTGAGTCAGGTTTGTAGGCCTCCTTGCTCGCACACGCTTTTACAGTTCTGCCAACAGATTTTCTATAGGATTGAGGTCAGGGCTTTGTGATGGCCACTCCAATACCCTGACTTTGTTGTCCTTAAGCCATTTTGCCACAACTTCGGAAGTATGCTTGGGGTCATTGTCCATTTGGAAGACCCATTTGCGACCAAGCTTTAACTGACTGACTTGAGATGTTGCTTCAATATATCCACATAATTTTTATATCCTCATGATGCCATCTATTTTGTGAAGTGCACCAGTCCCTCCTGCAGCAAAGCACCCCTACAACATGGTGCCATCTCCGTGCTTCACGGTTGGGATGATGTTCTTCAGCTTGCAAGCATCCCCCTTTTTTCTCCAAACATAATGATGGTCATTATGGCCAAACAGTTCTATTTATGTTTCATCAGACCAGAGGACATTTCTCCAAAAAGTACGATATTTGTCCCCATGTGCAGTTGCAAACCGTAGTCTGGCTTTTTATGGCGGTTTTGGAGAATTGGCTTCTTCCTTGCTGAGCGGCCTTTCAGGTTATGTCGATATCGGACTCGTTTTACTGTGGATATAGATGCTGGAGGAAACAGTTACAAGGTCCTTTGCTGTTGTTCTGGGATTGATTTGCACTTTTTCCACCAAAGTAGGTTCATCTCTAGGAGACAGAACGCGTCTCCTTCCTGAGTGGTATGACTGCTGCGTGGTCCCATGGTGTTTATGCTTCAAATCAAATTTGATTTGTCACATACACATGGTTAGCAGGTGTTAATGCGAGTGTAGCGAAATGCTTGTGCTTCTAGTTCTGACAATGCAGTAATAACCCAAGAGTAATCTAACCTAACAATTCCACAACTACTACCTTATACACACAAGTGTAAAGGGATGAAGAATATGTACATAAAGATTTATGAATGAGTGATGGTACAGAACGGCATAGGCAAGATGCAGTAGATGGTATCGAGTACAGTATATACATATGAGATGAGTAATGTAGGGTATGTAAACATAAAAGTGCATAGTTTAAAGTGGCTAGTGATACATGTATTATATAAAGATGGCAAGATGCAGTAGATATAGAGTACAGTATATACATATACATTATATTAAGTGGCATTGTTTAAAGTGGCTAGTGATACATTTTTTATCAATTTCCATTATTAAAGTGAGCTGGAGTTGAGTCAGTATGTTGGCAGCAGCCACTCGATGTTAGTGGTGGCTGTTTAACAGTCTGATGGCCTTGAGATAGAAGCTGTTTTTCAGTCTCTTGGTCCCTGCTTTGATGCACCTGTACTGACCTCGCCTTCTGGATGATAGTGGGGTGAACAGGCAGTGGCTCGGGTGGTTGTTGTCCTTGATGATCTTTATGGCCTTCCTGTGACATCGGGGGGTGTAGGTTTCCTGGAGGGCAGATAGTTTGCCCCCAGTGATGCGTTGTGCAGACCTCACTACCCTCTGGAGAGCCTTACGGTTGTGGGCGGAGCAGTTGCCGTACCAGGCGGTGATACAGCCCGACAGGATGCTCTCGATTGTGCATCTGTAGAAGTTTGTGAGTGCTTTTGGTGACAAGCCGAATTTCTTCAGCCTCCTGAGGTTGAAGAGGCGCTGCTGCGCCTTCTTCACCACGCTGTCTGTGTGGGTGGACCAATTCAGTTTGTCCGTGATGTGTACGCCGAGGAACTTAAAACTTACTACCCTCTCCACTACTGTCCCGTCGATGTGGATAGGGGGGTGCTCCCTCTGCCGTTTTCTGAAGTCCACAATGCTTGCTTACTATTGTTTGTACAGATGAATGTGGTACCTTCAGGCATTTGGAAATTGCTCCCAAAGATCAGCCAGACTTGTGGAGGTCTACAATCTTTTTCAATGTCTACAATTCTTTTCAAGAAATTTCTGGAGTGGTTGAAAAACGAGTTTTAATGACTCCAACCTAAGTGTATGTAAACTTCCGACTTCAACTGTATATTTTGATTTGTTTAACGCTTTGTTTTGGTTACTACATGATTCCATGTGTTATTTCATAGTTTTGATGTCTTCACTATTATTCTACAATGTAGAAAATTAGTACAAAATAAAGAATTCTCACGGGACTAGTATTACTAGAGAAAGATGGTTACGCAATTATTACCCCAGAATGTTCGTTATTCCAGAGGATGACTCGGACGGGATTATCTTTTATCGAAACTGCCCCCTGTTATTCTTTTTTACCAATAAATTGACAGTTATGATTAAGCCTGGAGGTTTTTATCTTGGCGTGAAGATAGTGCAACACCTCCAGGCGATAATAGGGCTACACTGATAACCCAAACTTGGTTCCCAAGTCTCTAAACCATACCAAACCATCTTTGGTATAGTGTCTCCATAATATTTGGATTGAGAAAATGTGATCATAATCATTAGGATATTTTAGCAATCTGCAGTAGATGTCCTAAATGCCCCCCAGCCTTCATGTGAGCTAAACAGTGCACTTGCACTTGAGATGCGTTTTAAGGCTATAGATGTGAAAGTGAACTACAAACGTTTAGGTCAGTTACATTAAATATCCGCAATATATTTTACTGATGCATTTGGCGATATTCAATTCATACGCACAAAACATATGAACAACAGCATTCACTGTAAACATTGATACATGGAGGCCCTTCATATATAGGCTATGCGCAGCACTTTGTTCAATTTATCAAATCACTTATTGTTTTTTTTCTCAAACCTTGTGCAACCCCTGTCAAACAGACATTTGTCTCAAAACACAGATGTCGATTCGCACGGGACTAGTATTATCGCCAATAAACAGTAGGTTATTCTGGCTGGAATTGTTACTCTCTTGCCATGTACAAATTACTGACATGGAAGATTCGTACAGGACAAAAATGACAGATGTGGTGTTTTGCACTGGTACATGTAATTACATTCCCCTCCCCAGTAAAACTAATCCAGTCCGAATAGGGCTTAAGGAAAGGGCCGTTCCTGCTGCTGCCTCCGCCGCATTGTTCTCAATCCCAATATGCTGGTTTATTATGCATATAGCAATATGGGGTAAGGCGCCAATTCTACAGTGCACTGAAGATTGTTTCAGAACCGCGGACAGCGACCGTATCCAACGAGGGAGAAGGCGCATTTGTTATACAATTATATTAGAGTGCACCATTATTTTTACATAATATAACCATGTACAATTTCATCATCACATATTTTAGAGTGATGGACTGTGCCATCCCTGTGGCCTCCGCAATTGATTAGTCCACGAGACAGGCGTGAATCAGATAGTTGTCTTGTGCACCATGGGGGGAAAAAATGAAAAATTGTGACTGCTCGACTAAAGAAACCTCGGTCGACCAACAGCCTGTTAACCAAACAATTGACCTGTCGACTAAATGGGGTCAGCCCTAGTTTACTGTCACCAACTGGCCATTGAAGAGCAAGTGTTATCGCTGATACTGATACTTTAGCTGATACTGAGTATTTGGTATGTATTAGGATCCCCATTAGCCGCTGCAAAAGCAGCAGCTACTCTTCATGTGCACTATAATGCACAGGAAGACTTCAGTATATGGAATCACATCCCATTTCTGCTTTTGTTGTCTAGGTGACCACCTGCCCAGCTTCCTATCGGAGGGGGCGAAGAGAGAACAGCCGGCGAGGCCCAATCGTACGCTGTCGTCTAAACAGATCCTCCGCTGCTCCTTTGAGGGGTGCTACAGAACCTTCACCTGGCCTGCTCACCTCAAATACCACCTCAAAACACACAGGTATACACACACACACACACCATATTCTCCATATTCTCAAATATCACCTCAAATGTTCATATACGTGCGTGTGCTTGCGTGTGTCAGGAACGACCGCACGTTCCGGTGTGGGGCAGAGGGCTGTGGGAAGAGTTTCTACGTGCTGCAGCGTCTGCAGGTCCACATGAGAACTCACAACGGCGACAAGCCCTTCATCTGCAAGGAGAAAAACTGTGGCAAGAAGTTCACCACCGCAGGAAACCTCAAGAACCATAAACGCACACACACAGGTGGGGACAGTCAGAAACACACACACACACACACACACACACACACACACACAGAGAGGTACACAGCGCTAGAGCTCAAGTGCACATACGCAGGAAGGACATCTCTTTTAGTCTGCTCTGTATCCAGTTGTAGGGCATAGAAGTAAACTAAATGTATATTATGTGTTTTCAGTGCTGTTTTCAGTGCTGTGGGAGGATATGTGATGCGTTTGTGTGGGAGAGAGTGGTATAATGGTTGGTCTGAGAAAAAAAGTGTAATCATTGTATTTGTATTTATTATGGATCCGCACTCTTCTTGGGGTCCAGCCAAATTAAGGCAGTTTATACGATTTTTAAAAACATTACAATACATTCACAGATTTCACAACACACTGTGTGCCCTCAGGCCCCTACTCCACCACTACCACATATGTACAATACTAAATGTATGTGTGTGTATAGTGCGTATGTTATCATGTGTGTGTATGCATGTGTCTGTGCCATGTTTGTGTTGCTTCACAGTCCCCGCTGTTCCGTAAGGTGTTTTTTAAATCTAATTTTACTGCTTGTGTAAGTTACTTGATGTGGAATATAGAGTTCCATGTAGTCATGGCTCTATGTAGTACTGTGCGCCTCCCATAGTCTGTTCTGGACTTGGGGACTGTGAAGAGACGTCTGGTGGGGTATGCATGGGTGTCTGAGCTGTGTGCCAGTAGTTTAGACAGACCGCTCGGTGCATTCAACATGTCAATACCTCTCATAAATACAAGTAGTGATGAAGTCAATCTCTCCTCCACTTTGAGCCAGGAGAGATTGACATGCATATTATTAATATTAGCTCTCTGTGTACATCCAAGGGCCAGCTGTGCTGCCCTATTTTGAGTCAATTGCAATTTTCCTAAGTCCTTTTTTGTGGCACCTGACCACACGACTGAACAGTTATCAAGGTGCGACAAAACTAGGGCTGTAGGACATGCCTTGTTGATAGTTTTGTTAAGAAGGCAGAGCATCGCTTTATTATGGGCAGACTTCTCCCCATCTTAGCTACTACTGTATAAATATGTTTTGACCATGACAGTTTACAATCTAGGGTTACTCCAAGCAGTTTAGTCATCTCAACTTGCTCAATTTCCACATTATTTATTACAAGATTTAGTTGAGATTTAGGGTTTAGTGAATGTTTTTTCCCTACTACAATGCTTTTAGTTTTAGAAATATTTAGGGCTAACTTATTCCTTGCCACCCACCCTGAAACTAACTGCAGCTCTTAAGTGTTGCAGTCATTTCAGTTGCTGTAGTAGCTGACGTGTATAGTGTTGAGTGGCTATGTATGAGGATGACTCAAAGTCAGTGGCATGTCGTTAGTAAAAAAGCAAACAATTTAAAACCAAAACAGCTACCCTGGGGAATTCCTGATTTTACCTGGATTATGTTTGAGAAGCTTCCATTAAAGAACATCCTCTGTGTTCTGTAAGACTAGTAACTCTTTATCCACATTATAGCAGGGGGTGTAAAGCCATAACACAAGTGTTTCCAGCAGCAGACTATGATCGATAATGTCAAAAGCTGCACTCATCTAACAAGACAGCCCCCACAATCATTTTATCATCAATTTCTCTCAGCCAATCATGAGTCATTTGTGTAAGTGCTGTGCTTGTTGAGTGTCCTTCCCTATACGTGTGCTGAAAGTCTGTTGTCAATTTGTTTACTGTGGGCCTCCCGGGTGGCGCAGTGGTCTAAAGCACTGCATCGCAGTGCTAGCTGCCGGCCGTGACCGGGAGGTCCATGGGGCGACGCACAATTGGCCTAGCGTCGTCCGGGTTTGGGAGGGTTTGGCCGGTAGGGATATCCTTGTCTCATCGCGCACTAGCGACTCCTGTGGTGGGCCGGGCGCAGTGCGCGCTGACGAGGTCACTAGGTGTACTGTGTTTCCTCCGACACATTGGTGCGGCTGGCTTCCGGGTTGGAGGTGCGCTGTGTTAAAAAGTAGTGCGGCTTGGTTGGGTTGTGTTTCGGAGGACGCACGGCTCTCGACCTTCGTCTCTCCCGAGCCCGTACGGGAGTTGTAGCGATGAGACAAGATAGTAACTACTAACAATTGGATACCACGAAATTGGGGAGAAAAAGGGGATAAAAAATGAATTAACAAAAATATAAAAAATGTAAAATTGTTTGCTGTGAAATAGCATTGTATCTGGTCAAACACAATTTTTTCCCAGAATTTTACTAAGGGTTGGTAACAGGCTATTTGAGCCAGTAAAGGGGGCTTTACTATTATTGGGTAGACTTTCACTTCCCTGAGGGCACACACTTTCTAGTAGGCTTAAATTGAAGATGGGGCAATATCGTCTGCTATTATCCTCAGTAATTTTCCATCCAGATTGTCAGACCCCGGTGGCTTTTCATTGTTGATAGACAAACAAACAAAAATCACCTCTTCCACACGGACTTTACGGAGTTAAAAAGTACAATTCTTGTTTTTCATAATTTGGTCCGATATACTTGGATGTGTAGTGTCAGCATTTGTTGCTGGCATGTCATCCCTAAGTTTTCTTATCTTGCCAATGAAAAAAATAATTAAAGTAGTTGGCAATATCAGTGGGCTTTGTGATGAATGAGCCATCTGATTCAATGAATGATGGAGCGGAGTTGGCTTTTTTCCCCAAAAATTTCATTTAAGGTGCCCCAAAGCTTTTTACTATCATTCTTTATATAATTGATCTTTGTTTCACAGTATATTTATTTTTATTTAGTTTAGTTACATGATTTCTTAATTTGCAGTACGTTTGCCAATCAGTTGGGCTGCCAGACTTATTTGCCATACCTTTTGCCTCATCCCTCTCAACCATACAATTTTTCAATTCCTCATCAATCCAAGGCGATTTTAACATTTTCGTCATGGGTGCGTGCTTATTAGTGATTGGAATAAGCAATTTCATGTGTCAAGTGCAGCTTCTGGTTGCTCCTCATTACACACCACAGACCAGCAAATATTATTTACCTCATCAACATATGATTCACTACAAAACTTATTGCATGACCTCCTTATACACTATATTAGACCCAGCCTTTGGAACTTTGGTTTTCCTAGATATGACTATTATATTGTGATCACTACATCCTATGGATTTGGATACTGCTTAAAAGCACATTTCTGCAGCGTTAGTAAAGATGTGATCAATACATGTTGATGATTTAATTCATGCGCTGTTTGTAACTACACTGGTAGGTTGACTGACAACCTGAACCAGGTTGCAGACACTGGCTACAGTTTGAAGTTTTTTCTTGAGTCGGCAGCTTGATGATAGCTAGTCAATATTTAAATCACCCAGATATTATACTTCTCTGTTGATATCACATACATTATCAAGCATTTCACACACATTATCCAGATACTGACTGTTAGCACTTGGTGTTCTTCAGTACCTTCCCACAAGAATGGGCTTTAGGTGAGGCAGATGAACCTGTAGCCATATTATTTAACATTAGATCGTCTCTAAGCTTTACAGGAATGTGGTTCCTGTACTGCAACACCGCCCCTTTTCGTTAGATGTTATTACCATGTATTGCTACCACTATCATCAACGGTATTATCTAAGTGAGTTTTAGAGATAGTCAGAATATGAATGTCATCTGTTACAAGCAAGTTATTAACTTCATGGACCTTGCTTCTTAGGCTACATATGTTAATATGGGCTATTTTTTTAGCACATTTCTGGGTTCCTTGATTGTCTTTAATTCTTTACTGGGAAGCTTATCAGAAGTAGACTTACTCATGTTATTTACATTGGAGCTGATAGTGCAGGGTGAGCTGCACAAAGTGGTCTTCCTGCTAGGGCACACTGCCTCAGTGCTAACAGTGTGTGTTGTCTACAGGTGAGAAGCCTTAACTGTATGTGCCTTCAAGCGTGTTTGTGGGGGGGAAACATGTGATCATTAATTGGTGTGTGTTGTCTGCAGGGGAGAAGCCCTTCTTGTGTGAAGCAGATGGTTGTGGTCGGTCCTTCGCTGAGTACTCCAGTCTACGCAAACACATGCTCGTACACTCAGGTGAGAACAACATGCCAGTTTCAGCTTTTCATTCTATATATAGTGAAATTACAACAGTTAGCTTCGTTTATCTATGTCAACTGAATATGTGGAAATCGACTTCCTACTGTCTACAAACAAATAACTTTAGCTTCAGTGTGTGTCACTGGTTGTCTCTCATGACACCCTATTCCCTATATAGTGCACTCCTTTTGACCAGAGCCTAGTGGCCTTATGTGCAAAGGTAGTGCACTGAATAGAGTTCCATTTAAGATGCAACCACTGATATGTGTTACTGTGTCTATCGTGTTCCAGGAGAAAAGCCCCACCAGTGTGGGATCTGTGGGAAGACGTTCTCTCAGAGCGGTAGCAGGAACGTTCACATGAGGAAGAGACATGGAGAGGAGGCTCTGGGGAACGAGGGCAGAGAAACGGGTAACACACACACAAACTAGGCTAGTGGTCGCCAAGCCTGGTTACGAGCGTTCTTCCAGTTCCAACCCAGCACAAACGCACCTAATTCAGCCGCAGCCTTGGAGTGTGTGTGTGTATGTGTGTGTGTGCGTGTGTGTGGAACCAGCCCTTTGTTTTCCATCTGGAATGTTCAATATGGCACACAAACATACCTGTAATGTACAGAATGTCCCCTGTGTGTTATTGACAGGTGAGGCTTTGACACACAGCAGTTTACTGGAGGCCGACGGGTCGCCTGGCGACACCATGGTCACCATGACTACAGGGGTTGATCCAATTAACGTCCACCATGCCATGCTGCGAGCCCAAGGTAGACACAGTCACACACCCCGTCACAAATGCAAACCCCGATACTCTCCAATCCTAATACTCTTTAAGTTAGCAACGCTGTTATATTCTTGTCCAAAACCAGGGGAACAGCCTATGACCATGTTAGTTATTTAATGCCTTCCCTCCTCCTCTTCCTTTCTTTCTAGGCTCGGCAGACTCGGTGGTTGTTCTCTCTCAACCCCATGACCTGGTCACCATGACAACAGCAAGTCACACATACCCAGAGGATGTGGTGGCCCTGTTGTAGTCAAGTCTGTTGGGCAAATCTCAGGCATTTGAGGCAAAGCTCTCTGTACATAGATGCATCCTTCACTTTTAGCCCTGTAGATATCTGTAATTAGCTACTAAGGGTTTTATTATGAGAAAGACAGTATGAAATGTTCTTGAACTTGTACAAAGACTTTCTGTAGTTTATAAATACAAATAACTATCAGGTGACTTTCCAAAGAAATAAGACAGATATACAAATCATGAGTTTTATTAAAAGAAAGTACATGTATAGCTACCTGGATTTGTCATTGTGAAACGTCCTTAATCAATTGTGTAAGCTCACCTGAGAGCAGATGAGGTTAACATGCAGTGATATTCCTTTTGTAAAACAATATTAAGGCTGTTGCTTTTAGTTTAATTCACAAATTAATCAAGTCAATAGCTGACGTAAAACTATTTGAAAATGACATTAAATGTGCTCCGTCCTCCATCATTAATAGAAAGGAAACTTTGAAATCAGTTCCAAACTCACAAGCTGCTATTGGAACTAAGGCACAGTAAGATTTGATGCACAGAGGGCTGCATGTAGAACAATTGAACACGCTATTTTTGCAAAGCACACTCATACCAGTTTTTTTTAATTGAAAATAAATTTCGCACCCAAGTGATATTAAACAGACGGTCAAAATATCCACCTTTTATACAGTAACACAACTCAGTGGCGTTTGTCAGCGACAGCCCCCAGTGCTTTAATAGAGATGTAAATAATATAAGACCACTGTGCTATAGCAACCAGTCACATGAAAACAACAGACCTACTGAACTATAGTACCAGCCATTTAGGTGTTGGGTAACACAATAGTTGTAACAATTGTAATGTTATCTCAGAAAGGTCAAATCTTGATAGTCAAAGATGCAAGGCATATTTTTAAGACATTACAAGGCAGGAACAAAGGCTGTTAAGTTTAAAACAACAAGAATTCCTCAGTCCATTTATTTTTGAGCACCATCTAATCCAGTGGTTTTCTCCTCCTACCCACCCAGACCTGTGGCTCCTTGTCTATCTGTGGATCTTTAGGTTCTGGAAGTGGTTGAACGTGGCACCTAAAGCCCAGCTAGTCTCCACGTTGTTGACTTTCTTAGTCAGCTAGGGAAATGAGACAACACACACACACACCAAATCACTCAACATGCCTTTTTGTATTTATTTAAATAAATAAAACATTTGAACTGATCCTGTCTTTAAAAAGTGTGGTTTTGCTTTACTGACTTGCCAAAAAGGACTATTGTGCATTACGGCTTTACTGTCTCACCTGCAGTACAGTGTTCTCCTTGAAGCCAAAGCCGTCTTTGAGCAGACAGGTGATGTAGGTCATGTCCATACACAGGAAGGGGCTGATCGGACGGTACTTAGACATCTTGTTACACACTGGAATAAGAAACAAAAATCAGTGCAGTAAATGAAAGAGGAGAGGAAGACACTTTCAGCCAATGAGACTTCTCCAGTACACAGCGCAGTAAGTCTGATATGGGTATAATACATTGCCATGCACGGCATGTCTGAAGTGCACTGCGCAGAGAAAGAAGCAAGTCTCCCACTAAATAGTAACGATAAATCCATAAATCCATTGCTATGCATATCATGATTCAGGCTTATCTGGTTCTAACCCTCTTTAGCTCTCTTCTTGAAGTCCCTGACCTCCAGCATTCCTCCTTGGGTCCTGTCTGAAAGAGAGGAGCGATAGGGGTCGTTAACCTTTCCATCAGAAAGAAACACTTATCACACTATCATTCATAATGACAGCAGGGCTACACACTACATCTCCATCATACTAACAATTGGGCCTGCAACCTTTCTCATCTCACTCACTGATGAGTCGACAACCAAGGACACCACTGTAATAACTTCACATCTACAACGCACCACTGAGTCCAGTGTTTCCCCTACAGTTGAAGTCGGAAGTTTACATACACCTCAGCCAAATAGATTTAAACTCAGTTTCACAATTCCTGACATTTAATCCTAGTACAAATTCCCTGTTTTAGGTCAGTTAGGATCACCACTTTATTTTAAGAATGTGAAATGTCAGAATAATAGAGTGATTTATTTCAGCTTTTATTTCTTTCATCACATTCCCAGTGGATCAGAAGTTTACATACACTCAATTAGTATTTGGTAGCCTTGCCTTTATATTGTTTAACTTGGGTCAAATGTTTCGGGAAGCTTCCACAAGCTTCCGACAATAAGTTGGGTGAATGTTGGCCCATTCCTCCAGACAGAGCTGGTGTAACTGAGTCAGGTTTGTAGACCTCCTTGCTCACACACGCTTTTCAGCTCTGCCTACAACTTTTCAATGGGATTGAGATCAGGGCTTTGTGATGGCTACTCCAATACCTTGACTTTGTTGTCCTTAAGCCATTTTGCTTAAGGACAACTTTGGAAGTATGCTTGGGGTCATTTTCCATTTGGAAGACCCATTTCCAACCAAGCTTTAACTTCCTGACTGATGTCTTGAGATGTTGCTTCAATATATCCATATAATTTTCTATCCTCATGATGCCATCTATTTTGTGAAGTGCACCAGTCCCTCCTGCAGCAAAGCACCCCCTCAACATGATGCTGCCACCCCCGTGCTTCACGGTTGGGATGGTGTTCTTCGGCTTGCAAGCTTCCCCTTTTTACTCCAAAGATATTGATGGTCATCATGGCCAAACAGTTCTATTTTTCTTTCATCAGACCAGAGGACATTTCTCCAAAAAGTAGTACGATCTTTGTCCCCATGTGCAGTTGCAAACTGTAGTCTGGCTTTTTTTTATGGCAGTTTTGAAGCAGTGGCTTCTTCCTTGCTGAGCGGCCTTTCAAGTTATGTCGATAGGACTAATTTTACTGTGGATATAGATACTTTTGTACCCGTTTCCTCCAGCATCTTCACAAGGTCCTTTGCTATTGTGGGATTGATTTGCACTTTTCGCACCAAAGTACGTTCATCTCTAGGAGACAGAACGCGTCTCCTTCCTGAGCGGTATGACGGCTGTGTGGTCCCATGGTGTTTATACAGATGAATGTGGTACCTTCAGACGTTTGGAAATTGTTCCCAAGGATGAAAAAGACTTGTGGAGGTCCACAATTTTTTTCTGCGGTCTTGGCTGATTTATTTAGATTTTTCCATGATTTCAAGCAAAGAGGCACTGAGTTTGAAGGTAGGCCTTAAAATACATCCACAGGTACACCTCCAATTGACTCAAATTATGTCAATTAACCTATCAGAAGCTTCTAAAGCATTGACATTTTCTGGAATTTTCCAAGCTGTTTAAAGGCACAGTCAACTTAGTGTTTTGTAAACTTCTGACCCACTGGAATTGTGATACAGTGAAATAATCTGTCTGTAAACAATTGTTGACTTGTGTCATGCACAAAGTAGATGTCCTAATTGACTTGCCAAAACTATAGTTTGTTAACAAGAAATTTGTGGAGGGGTTGAAATACGAGTTTAAATTATTACAACCTAAGTGTATGTAAACTTCCGACTTCAACTGTAAATGCATTTAGCAGCAGCATGCCGCTGCCAATGCAAAAAATATATATTTGGGGATGGTAAAATATTTTAAGTGTAAACTTAAACTACTAAAACCAGAGAAAGTATGTAGAAAATATAATGGCGCAATATATTTTCAAATATGATCACTTTTCAAACTGAAATTTGTCTCTCAGCCTCGGGACAAAACCTGTAGAATTGCAGGAAACTAGCTTTAAAACGTACTCTGCCCAATGGCAAAATGTGTAGAATTGCAGGAAATTTGCCCTAAACCCATGCATTGGCCCCGCCCACTACCATGTACCCCCAACCCCCCACCCGCTAACTTTGCCACCGCTGCTGAAAGAAATCCTAGGGGAAACACTGGAGTCAATCACCTCAGCAATGAGTAATTTTTCCCTGTCGAGAGGGAGGAGGTGAATAAATCTAATTCTAGCAGTGAGTAATTATACTAACTGTGTGTGTGTCCTCTCACTGAAAAGTCCACTGCTCGGTTGAAGTATTGTGTGTAAGTCATAGTGTGTGTGTGTTTCCTCTCACCAATAAGGCCTGCATCCACGGCTCGGTCAAAGTAATAGGAGAAAGCGTAGAACACACTGTTGTCTTTCAACTCATAGGGCTGGTGAACTATTCCCTTTACCACCTTCAGCACTTCCTGGTAACACAGCTTGTATCCCACATAACCTGGGACAGGGACAGAAACAGGATACTATTATGACCTCAAGTTTTCAATCAATCAATGAAATGCATGTGTATAGCACTCTTCACACACATTAGTGACAAACTGCTCAACAGCAACCGAGACCTAATACCCCGATGAGCAAACTCAGGTAAACCTTACCACCCTGCATAGAGGACATATTGAGAGGTACCTCAGCATGCTATGTTTTGTGTTACCATCCAAAGAACTGTTCCAAGCTTGATCTACTATGGTACATATTTGACTGTACTTCTAGCAGATATAGTGTTGGCTGACTCTCACCATCAGGTATCCCACTGACTATGTAGGTGAGTCCTCCAAAGCTCCACTCCTCTCTGAACTTCTTAGGCAGGCAGGAGCTTTTGAACACTCTCCACTCTAACCCTGGAGGGTAAAGTAACATAATAATATATGGGGGGGGTCTATGACTAACATGGGAAAGTAAACATTTGATACATGTTCTGAAACCTATATTGTCGAAATGGAGATAACATGCTGATGATGATATGTAAAATATGTAATCCCTGTACCGTCTGCCCCCAGTGCTCCTAGGGCTGCAAGTCTAGCTGCCATCAGTCCATTACCCAGGTAGCTGTCAATTAAATCAATCAATCAATCTTACGTGGAAAACAGTTTTACAAAGACCTACATTTATGGATTTGTTACAAATAAATATCACTGTTTATACTTGCTGCATCAGTGGATATAGATTGTATACCTGTGAGTGTAGAGTTCATATGTCGAGTTGAACATGTCAATTCTGGCAATGTAGTCATCAGGAGAACTTCCAATGGTTTTCTGCACAGGAAAAAATTAATCAATAAATGTTATTACCATTCCAATAAAAACTGTATTAACACAACATAGAAACACAATATTGAAAATGAACCAAATTGTACAAATGGACACTAACCTTGGATTTAGGAAGAAAAGTGATTTGAGTCGATCCTCCCCCCAAATCCAGAATCCCCACTGTCTTCCTGGTCTCAGCATACAGATGACCTAAAATAACATGCTTCACATTTGAACCAACTTTATTGACAAGTTCCCTCTGTAGACGGTGGGAGTCAGCTGTCTGATTTATGTGTATATACAAGTAACTGCCAAAATAAATTAAACACCAACATAAAGCGTCTTAATAGTGCGTTGGGCCCCCCGAGCCAGAACAGCTTCAATGCACCTTGTCATAGATTCTACAAGTGTCCGGAACTCTATTGGAGGGATTCGACACCATTCTTCCACGAGAAATTCCATTATTTAGTGTTTTGTTGGTGATGGAAAACGTCTCAGGCGCCGCTCCAGAATCTCCCATAAGTGTTCAATTGGGTTGAGAACTGGTGGCTGATAATGCCATGGCATATTGTTTACTCGTGCCCTTTGGATGGGGGCATTGTCATCCTATGGTGGCATAACCATGGTAGCAAAATTAATGGCCTGCCCAGAATTTTTATACATGACCCTAAACATGATGGGATGATAATTGCTTAATTAACTCAGGAACCACACCTGTGTGGAAGCACCTGTTTTCAATATACATACGTTGTATCCCTCTTTTACTGTGTTTCCATTATTTTGGCAGTTACCTGTTTATATCTGACCCTACAACCTGATAATAGAATAGCCTAAACAAAATAGTTTGAAAAGTGACAATAATGCATTACAATATGTACTATGAAAAAAAGTTACAAGCCTCACCTGTCAAAAAGTTCACAGTAACCCACGCCAAGATTCCTACAAGAACAAAAGAGTAGAATTCAAGTGAGGCTAATACTGATCTGACAGTGCAGTTAACGCGTCACTTGTTTGACATGCATAAGCATTAGTTTGACATTAGTTTGTGTAAGAGGGCTATCATTTTCGACAAAATGCTGACAAATCAATTACACCACACAAGGTTTGGTAAACCACTAAATCCATTCACCACATAATTACACCTTTTTGAGTTGTAACCAAGACCAGACTATCAACAACAACCCTCTTTTTCTACAGCGTCATCATAACAGACCGGGGTAAGAAAGTGTACAGCAAGCTGTCGAAGAAGAACAGTGACTGATGCCACCAAGAGGCGAGCGCTGCTGAAGCATGCCTCCGGAGTGCTGATGAATAGGTCTGACTGGAGGTTGACTACGGGTTATGGGTAGACGAGGCTTTACCTTCATTTGTACCGTTCATTATGCTGACGCTATCGTCTGGCACGAAGAAGGGAGATTCATCAAAAACATCCTGCACCTGTGGGGTGGAGTGGGAACGGAGAGATGACAGCAGAAAGGGTGAATGCAGTGTCAACACCTATGGCAGTACCATACCTGATTTAATAGTCCTCCAGCCCCCTATCAGACATAGGAGTGCCCTAACTCCCACCCAAACCTGTTCCAGCAGAGCCTGGGCTTTCTCTGAGGGCAGCAGCCTGAGTCCTGCTGTAGCTTTCAAGACCAGCGGGGTTCTCTTCCATTCCAGCCGAGGGACGGTTTTCTTAGCCACTTTCAGAAGCTGCCTCACTGTATACCCACCCTGGGGAGAGAATGTGGTGGTGGAGATGATGATTATGATGTGCATTTTAGGGACTCAAGCCATTTGAAGTGTTTTTGAAATATTTGAATATTTGAATACCACTTGCTGCATCGACAATTATAACCACTGCTGTCTCACCATTTCAGGCATGTCTGCATATGCTGACAGACCAGGCTTGATGGAATGGAACATCTCATTATCCAACACTGGTAACTCCTCTGTCAGACAAAAGATACACATGAACGATCCGTCAACAGAAAAAAAACATACAATTGAGATGACAAAATCCACTTGGATCAATAAGCATTTAATTTACAATTTGCAAACATGAACAGTATTTTATGAAGATGTGCATAGTGTTATGTTTACTGATGAGCATTTAATAATATACCAATTCAATTTTGCTTGAAGTAAATGGGCAATTCAATACCACAACATTGCACAGAGTAACACATCAGGGAGCATCTAAACACCACCTCTCTCTCCAGTAGAGTTTTAGCATAACTCACCAGGGTCTTTCTGTATGAAGGTATAGACGTGGATGCGTGTGCCAGTGCTGCCAGCGTCAAACATTACCACATAGAAGATCCGGCTGGAGTTGGCTGGTCGGCTGAGGCTGGGGAGGAGGTTACCCAGGCTGGCTGAGAAGTCCAGGACAGAAGCCTTGGGGTGGGCATGGGTCAGCCCTGTCAGAACCCACACAACCAGAACCAGTGACAGGACCACCGCAGGTAGGAGAGAAGCCTGGGGAGACATCTCTGGGGAAGGAGTAGGAGATGAGTGTCCCTCTGATGGGTACGAGGCCAGGAGGATTAGGCAGAAAATGAGGGACTGAAGGGTATCTTAGTCAACTCAACTAATAGGAGAGTGGACCACTGAGGCAGTCATGCAGAGGAAAGTTTATTTTAGCCAACAGCACGCTAGATATTTGACACTGCTCCTGAGTCCTGACCTAACTGGATAGACGACACAAGGTCCCAAATAGAAACAACAACCAACAGAAGAGCCCCAAAGCAATAGCATACAGTTATATGCACTTTGACCACACCCTAACTAGCCATTCACCAATCAGAAGGGAGCCTTCTGGAGGATGACGTTGACACTTCCACCAAGCAGGATTGTTAGACAAATGTACAGTACTCCCCTTACAACTGTTTCGCCCGAGTGGAGCAGCGGTCTAAGACACTGCATCTCAGTGCTAGAGACGTCAATACAGACCCTGGTTTGATTCCAGGCTGTATCACAACCCAACGTGATTGGGAGTCCCATAGGGTGGTGCACAATTGGCCCAGCGTCGTCCGGGTTAGGGTTTGGCCGGGGTAGGCCGTCATCGTAAATAAAAATTTGTTCTTAACCGACTTGCCTAGTTAAATAAAGGTTAAATAAATACAAATAAAATAAAAAGAACTAACTCTCATATGTGTGACAAATACTATAGACTATTGTGAGAAATTCAGATGCTCTCTCTCCTGTCCACGCGGTCCACCTTGTTTGAACATCTTGAAAAACGATCTGGCCACGTATACTCAAAAACGGTCCCGGTACAGCCAGAAGAGGACTGGCAAGCCCTCTGAGCCTGGTTCCTCTGTTGGTTTCTTCCTAGGTTCCTGCTTTCTAGGGATTTTTTTCTAGCCACTTTGCTTCTGTCTCTGCATTGCTTCCTCTTTGGGGTTTTAGGCTGGGTTTCTGTAAAGCAGATTGACAACTGTGATGTAAAAAGGGCTTTATAAAATACATTTGATTGATTGACCTTGTTTAAATGTTTACAGGAATATGTTACTGGTTTTTAATAGTGAATAAACATGTTATAACCTCATGTTATATAAGCTAACCCCATGGAAAACCTACAGTATTGCAAGAGAAACCACAACGCTGCAGCTGTCAAGAATATAACGTAAACTCACCCCATTCCGTACAAATGTGCGCAACCGCAACATTCAAACGAGGCTACAAAGAAAACTAATGGGACTGTAGCGACTGTGTTGACTTCAAAATCGGGGGTGTGAACTACGTTTCTATTCAAGCGTTGATCGACATGGTAATGGCTCTATAGTATTGGAGAAAAGTTGAAAAACGGACCCTCCGTTACATCGTGACGTGTCATGTCGTAATGTACAGTACGCATAAAGCAACTATTTCTGTCTTACAATCTCCCTCCACCAGGTGTAGCACTTCTCTCATCGTTTAAAAACAAGAAATGGACAGTGACGGGGGTAAGGGGGGATACCTAGTCATTTTTTGCGTCATCATTGCATGCGATCATCATTCTCAAAGCCGCTGTTTACTTTAAGATCACTTAGCACCTCCCTAAAAACCTGATTCAAATTCAACACAAACCTTCAAATATGTATGTAATGACACATTATATAAACTCTTTATAGTGTTTTATTTACATTTTAGAGGCGATAAGGTGATAAGTTGGGACAGCTCGAGTGAAAAAAAGCTATTTTCCCACACAACATCTCTCCTTCTCACTGTCATGCATTAGTTTCGCTTCCCCACCCGCCATTTTTAAAAAGACCTGACGGGGCTCAATGCATGCTTGGATTATGCAGAAACGGGCAGCGTGGGGGTCATGTAATTGATTCTGTTGGAAAGGGGAGAAATTGTGCTATACAATGGTATTGACATTACAGTTGACCTGGAAGTATTACTTTTTTGGGGTGCTAAAATAAGGGCAATTGTACGGACCAAGGCAATGTACGAGTTTACGTTACACAGTTCTGTAATGATCCTGTTAAAAAACAAGGCTGTTAAAAGGCTACTCTGTTCAAATTTCGAGTGCAGTGCCGTCAAATTCTCAAGACTATGATAGCTAGCTGCTAGCCACCGAGGGCTTCCTCTTTGGTCCTCAGTTGATGCATAGAAGACTGAATGGGATTGTGTACAATAGTCCCGAAGCTTTTTCTACACTTTAATAATGCTTGTTTCTAATGCGATTTTGGAAACCTTTGGAAGTTTACTTTACTATAATCCAGAAAGATGTTTCATTAAACAAATTGTTGAATTACGACACACACCTGTATAGCGTTAGGGTTCCCACATGTCCATGTTACAGCGCTTGTTTACCCAAAGACAGAAGAAACCACCAGTTCTAATTAGCTATAGCGTCTCCAAACACCTGTGTGTGATGAAAGGACGCCAGAAGTGTTCCATGTAACTGAACTAAAACAGAGTACAGTAGTGTATATTTAGCATTTTTTAAATTATTTTTGTGTGTGTGTTATGAAAGTAGATATTATGTTTCTAGAACGAAATCGGAATTGAGAATCGATTCATGTTCAGAGGGAGTATTTGGCTGTTTTGGCTGCCAGAGCCAGTTTACCTCTGAAAATGTCATGGTCCTGACCTGTCGACTCGCCTACATTTCTTTAATTAACATATTATTGTGCTAGCTAGCTAACTTACACTGCATGCAAATAAAGAAACGATAGCTGCTACCTATATAGTGGCATGTTGTGTAAATAAATGCTGGGAATAAAATAGGCACAAAAGTTTATATTTAGCTCATTTCTGACTGCAGTTGACCCATGCCGTTGCACGATTTACCAATTGACAGCTAACGTGCTATCTAACTGGCTAACCAGTGACTTCTTCCGAAGAGACCACAAGATGTACTGCAAATAAAACAAACTATATACATTTCTTCTCTGGCAATGCAGGTAGTCACAGCCATAAAAAATACATATCTAGCTAGCTAATGATTTTACTATTCATGTCAACTAGCTAGCTTGTTTGGCAGCTAAACTGGAGGACAAACCTACGTCATCAATGTTATGCTTATGAACGTCGCCTCATAGCTCTTCGCGCTATTGATGCTGCAACAATGTTGCCACACACATACCTACTTGTTAACAAAATTAAGGAAGTTTCCTTTAAAATTATTCATAAATATTATCCTGCCAACCACTATATGAAGAAGTTTAAGGAAAACATAAACTCTAATTGCTCCTTTTGTAATGATCACTCAGAAACAGTGTTGCATCTTTTTTGGCATTGTATTCACGTAAGATAACTGTGGAAAGACATCAGTAGATTTATAATTGAACACATTTATAAGTGTATTATTAAGGTCCTTGTGTAATGTGATATTGTACCCCCAAGCCCAATTGTCCTTTGTATATTATTTATATATACTCGTGTTCCCACATGTACTTCCTGTATTGATTTTTTGTTAATTAAAAAATATAAAAAAGATGCGGCAAAACAACTGGGAACTCAAAGAAAAAAAGCAGGTAAAATCATGACTTTGGTGATCTTCAGGTCAAAAGTTAGAGCTCTAGAAAGATGCCAGAATTTCCCTCTTGGAATTCTGAGCTGTTTGACCGTTCAAAACGATTTTTCCCAGTCGGAGCTTCTTTCCTCCCCCCCGAGTTCCCAGTTGGTTTGAACGCGGCATCTGTCAAACCACTGACAAAATAAAACTGTATAATTCTCATGTAGATTGTTGTTTTCCATACATTAAGGTAATCTTGCTGACAATGTAAATAAAGACCATAAAGGTTAATCCCGAAAGAATGAACATGCTGAGGAAACGAAACAATCAACCCACAATACCAATTTTCAGCATGTTCAATGCAGTCAAGGGAAACTCACTGTAATTAGTTTTGTGCCAGCACGGCAGAAGCATATTTCTATTGTTGGGATTTTGCAACAAGTAGCATGGTCTGTCTGTCAAAACATATGAATTTCTTAGGCAGCAAAATACCAGTTTTACTGCTTAAAGTTTTTAACTCTGCCGCTTTACTGTTCACAATGTCTATGTGAAAGGGTTTTCACAACCAAAATAACCACCAGACATCAGATTTAGGATTGCTAGGAAAATCTCTGGGCCCTGGTCAGGACTCCGCTATTTATGAATAGAAAAGCAAGGTCTGTAGCCAAAAAAAAACATTGCAAACCCCATGGTAATCTGACTACCTAGTGTTATCAAATGTTTATGATAAACATTTACATCCATGTCTAATTCTGTACTTTAACAACAGCAAAGCCTTGTCAAAGCTTGTTCACGAAGTTCCGTTTATGTAAGTTACAAAATGCAAACATCCATACAACCTACCAGTCGCGTGTGTTATTCTGTGGCCTAAAGAACATATAATCAGGAACTTCAGGGACCACAAAGCTTAACGACTCATCAAAGGGTGGCTCTAAAAGGTGTCTGACTCGCAAATACCTGCATTTACATCTTCAACAAAACATGTTTTCCCCAGATTCATGCTTGAGAGAGCAATATTTAGTTATAGTTGCAATATATAGAGCTCATTGAAGAAGTGTCTTTAGCAACAGTATTCAATGGAAATCTTTATGCCATGTAAAACAGGGTGCATCATTGCATCATTTATTTTTTAAATCTTTATTTAACTAGGCAGGTCAGTTATTTACAATGACGGCCTACCCCGGCCAAACCCTACCGACGCTGGGCCAATTGTGCACCGCCCTATGGGACTCCCAATCACGGCCAGTTGTGATACAGTGCCTTAGACAGCTGCGCCACTCGGGAGCAGAGGTCTCGGCACTAACATCACAAATTGGATTATTCTAATGTATACTCACTGAAATACTAACAGAGACCGGTTAGCACAAAATACATTTGTAGAAACAATAATGTGCCCAGTGTCACTAACCAGGTTTCCATGAACCCTTATGTGAATAATGCACATTTCAGATAAAAAACATGGAAACAGCAAAATGTCAGTAAACTTTCCAAATGTCGACAAAACAAAATACACTAGTTGAGGTGGGATGTTTTGTATCTGTACAATTAGTTATATTATTAATGTCAGTGGAAACACCTTTATGCTCAAATATTAATATAATAACCATCATATCGCAGTAAACTTGGAATAACGTGATATGTTGTGTGGTCCTTCTACTACCACTCAAGAAAGCATGCTGTTTCCAGCAGAGGCGCAGCCAGGGATAGGCCTACCACCCCAAAAAATTCCCAGAAATGAGTCAATATAAATTGTATTTTATTTTATTTACATTTTTAAAATAAACGCAGGTGAGATGTATTTTCTATGGGTAATTGTATTATAATGTAACAAAGTAATAGTCAGCGACAATCAAATTGGCTTCCATTTAAAGCTGGTGGTTCCTTTTAACATGAGTCTTCAATATTCCCAGTTAAGAAGTTTTAGGTTGTAGTTATTATAGGACTATTTCTCTCTATACCATTTGTATTTCATAGACCATTGACTATTGGATGTTCTTATAGGCACTATAGTATTGCCAGCCTAATCTCAGGAGTTGATAGATTTGAAGTCATAAACAGAGCTGTGCTTCAAGCATTGCGAAAAGCTGCTGGCAAACGAAGGAAAGTGCGGTTTGAATGAATGCCTGCTGCTGCCTACCACCGCTCAGTCGGACTGCTCTATCGAATATCAAATCATAGGTCATTAATATGGTCAAATCCGAAAACTATCATTTCGAAAACAAAACATTCGCTATATAATGCAACATTTGATGTGACAAAACAATCAGAGTTAAATGCGATGGAAACCAATTTACAGTGTATTTTTTGATTCGGTACATGGGAATTTAACCGCAAAAGTTTATATGTGCACCTCGTCATAACACACAGCCTTTAAAATCGGCAACAAGTCAACTTCATGGAAACATCTCTGGTGAGAAAATTCACATTGTATGCAGATTTTAGAATATTTGCATGAATCTATCGCCAATTGGATGGAAACCTAGCTAGTGTCTCCGTTACACAGATTGGGAACACTAATGCCCACAAGAGACTGGGTGAAGCTGTTTATCTATGGTGTCCTGCTGTCCCCCTCCTAATAGTTAGAGTTAGGATGCAAGCTGAGAAAGATCTTAAAAATAAATAAAATATTTTTAAGATGTAACCTTTATAAGTAAGCAAGTCAGTTAAGAACAAATTCTTATTTACAATGACGGCCTACCGGGGAACAGTGGCCTGCTCAGGGGCAGGCAGCCAACAGATTTTTACCTTGTCAGCTCAGGGATTCGATCCAGCAACCTTTCGGTTACTGGTCCAACGCTCTAACCACTAGACTACCTGCCGCCGGCCTTCTCTCACCCATTGCATTCCACCAGCACATGACTAGTGTTTGAACAGAGGATTTGTTGCTACAGTAACAGTACATTTCAGATTAAAATCTGCCATCACCCTACAGGAAGCAATTTCAGTAACAGGGTCAAACTCAAATACAAAAACTTTTCTCATATAGTACACTCTGTATAAAACATATTACATGACCGCAATAGACTTTTCAGTTGTTCGTACCCCTTCTGAATGTTAACGCATGTCAGTCAGTATGTAGAACGTCGTGCCAGGTAGAGAACACCACATTAACAAGTGCACATTCCGTTTAGCGTCCCATGGTCGGCATGGTAACGGCTGGGCTCTTCGTGGTGGCGTCTTCGGCCTTCCACTGTGATGTAACAGTCTTGATCTGAGTGTAGAACTGGATGCCCTGTAGAAAGACAACACAGAGAAGAGGAGCAGACAGTCAACACTAGAAAATGTCCACCTCATACTGTATAGCTGACTGCAGAAACGATTAATTAGGACCAATATGGTCATATGATTAAAAAAAAAAAATATATATATATATATATATTTTTTTTTTAATCGATGGGTGAGAAACAGTTGTGGGCTTGTGCTGGTTGTTGCGAGCTAACCTGTTTGCCATAGAAGTTGGTGTCGCCCCTGAAGGAACCTCTGGAGCCGGTGAAGGAGAACATGGGAAGGGGGACAGGGATGGGCACGTTCACGCCAATCTAAATGAGAAACGCACACACAGTAGGGTTTAATATTTCCCCCGAAAAAGATGTCAGACAGCTTTGTTGGCCCTTTTCTCTCCTCTTGCTCCTGGCTTTCGGGGAAATTTGGGAGCGTTGTTTTTACTTTACGATCACCCGTTTGTGACGACTCAGATTATCCCCTGAATAAATCAGATAAACTAATAGTCGCCCTAGGCCAGCGGAGATTCAGCACCATAGATATCGCAGTTGATCGCAAATCTAACCAATTGGCCCACAGTGCGCTTGCTTTGCAAATGTCCATTTCCTCAAGCGCTCGTGGACACACTGCATCAGCCGTTTTGTGATTAGCAACAGTTTATATTCTCAGCCTGTGTCACACGTTAGTTTGGAGATCTGAATGTGAGCTGGAGATTGAACGTTATCGACCATAACTGCGTCGAGAGGTTGTGTGTAGCCTGCACATATAGTGAGCAATTAAAATGTATAGAAGCTATGCTGTAGCCTAAGGGTCTAATATCTGCTAATTTGCCCTTCTTTCTCAGCATATCCTCTCACCAGTTGTGATTAGGGCTGTGACTGTCTTGAAATCGAAGTTACGGTAGTTGGCCAGGGGGGGGTTTGCGCATATCAGACAAAAGAAAACGTGGCTTTTCTCTGAAACTTCACTATTACACTTCGTTATCATTAGTAGCATCATTATTATTCATGTTCTCTAAATATTAGTCTAGTATACAAATTAAGAAGTTTCAGATTGGCAAGGAATCCCCCCCCCCAAGGATCTGTCTGTACTTTGCTCTGTTCATCTTTCCCTCAATCCTGACTAGTCTGGCAGTCCCTGCCGCTGAAAAACAGCCCCACAGCATGATGTTGCCACCACCATGCTTCAACGTAGGGATGGTGCCAGGTTTCCTCCAGACGTGGTGCTTGGCATTCAGGCCAAAGAGTTTATTATTGGTTTCATCAGACCAAAGAACATTGCTTCTCATGGTCAGAGTCCTTTTGGCAAACTCCAAGCGTGTTGTCATGTGCCTTTTACTGAGGAGTGGCTTCCGTCTGGCCACTCTACCATAAAGGCCTGCTTGGTCGACTGCTGCAGAGGTGGTTGTCTTTCTGGAAGGTTCTCCCATTTCCACAGAGGAACTCTGGAGCTCTATCAGAGTGACCATCGGGTTCTTGGTAACCTGCCTTACCAAGGCCCTTCTCCCCCACGATTGTTCAGTTTGACCTGGCAGCCAGCTCTATGAAAAGTCTTGGTGGTTCCAAACTTCTTCAATTTAAGAATGATGAGGCCACTAAGTTCTTGAGGACCTTCAATGCTGCAGAAATGTTTTGGTACCATTCCCCAGTTCTGTGCCGACACAATCCTATCTCGGAGCTCTACGGACAATTCCTTCGACCTCATGGCTTGGTTTTTGCTCTGACATGCACTGTCAACTGTGGGACCTTATATAGACAGGTGTGCCTTTCCAAATCATGTCCAATCAATTGCATTTACCACAGGTGGACTCCAATAAGTAGAAACATCAAGGATTATCAATGGAACCAGGATGCACCGGAGCTCAATTGAGTCTCATAGCAAAGGGTCTGAATACTTACGTAAATAAGGTATATTTAATACATTTGCAAAACATTCTAAACCTTTATTCGCTTTGTCATGAAGGTGGATTTTCTGTGTAGATTGAGGGGAAAAAATCTATTTAACACATTTTAGAATAAGGCATAACAAAATGTGGAAAAAGTAAAGGGGACTCAATACTTTCCTGAATGCACTGTATTTATGGAAGTAGTTTAGTGCCTAACAAAGGGTTAAATGTGCAAACAACAAACTACAGATCTTTCTCTCTCAGATATAGGACAGACACTTCAAAAATAAACTTACGATATTTCCCATCTGGTACCGGGTCGGATCTACCTTTGCCCCCAGAACATCCTGAATTCTCAGGGGCATTGATTCTACAAGTCAGAAACATTCCACAGGTATGTTGGTCCATGCTGACGCGATACACCGCCGCCACTAGACTGGGTCCATTGACTCATGCCAAATCCTAACTGCCATCAGCATGATGAGGCAGGAACTGGGATTCATCGGACCAGGCCGTTTTTCCCACTCCTCAATTGTCCAGTGTTGGTGATCGCATGCACACTGGAGCCGCTTCTTTTTTAGCTGATAGGAGTGGAACACAGTGCGGTCGTCTGCTGCAATTGACCATCTGTGACAAGGATCGATGAGTTGTGAGATGCCGGTCTGTGCCGTTATTTGTCTGTTTGTGGCCAGCCTGTTAGCTTGCACGATTCTTGCCATTCTCCTTCAACCTCTCATCAACAAGCTGTTTTTGCCCGCAGGATTGCCGCTGACTGACAAAATGTTTTGTTTTTCGCACCATTCTCAGGAAAACCCTAGACCCCGAAGATCATACCATGCTCAAAGTAAATGTATTTTTATTGAATATATAAAAAAAAAAATCAGTCATCTAACAGACTCCCAACTAGAGTGACACAGAAGCAACCAGGGTCAATGCCTTGCTCAAGGACACGTCGACAGATCTCCCACCAGATCAAAAAACGGGGACCCGAACCAGCGACCCATCAGCCACCGGCCCAAACTCCCAACCGCCAGGCCACCAGCACTCCAAGACCCCCCCCCCCACAGTTCACCAAGAGCTGCCCCTCAACCATCCAAGAACCCCACCCATCCCTCGTCCAATACACCAACAACCAACGAAATGAACCAATGATAGAAAAGGAAAACAATGCAAAAAAAAAAAACAAGACTTAAAAAGGACAACAAAAATCATAACAGCAAGGCCAACTGAGTAGGTTTGAGTGCATGTATGGCACTATTTCCATGTGAGTGTGCATTTGAATGAGTGTGTGTGTGTGTGTGTGTATATGCAGGTGTACAAACACCTGCACGCCATCAGCCTCAGGCAAACAGGCATTAGCTGTAATGATACCGCCCCTCAGTGTCATTCAAACATACTTTTTGTTACGTTTAAAAAAAATCTTTGACCGTCATTCTATCCCCCGCCAAGCAACTCCACTCCCATATACCAACCCTCAGACCACACATCTCTGCCGGCCACCCTCTTCGGATTTCGACGCACCATATCTATCTATATATCTCTTTCAACTACGCTGTGATGTTTTACATACAATTTGAATCTAATCGAATCCACAGACTGCGAGTTGAAGATACTTTTACTACGAGTATTAGTAATTGACTGACCAGGTCTCTCCAGATCTCCCAACAATGCTATTTCTAGGGTCAATTTTATGCATTTTTAGCCATTCTTGAACCCAAGACCAGAAACAGGCTACCCGAGGGCAATAACAAAACAAATTGTCTATTGACTCTGTATCCTCACAACAAAATCTGCAGAGTTGCGATGATTGCATGCCCCAAATATTCAACATTTTGTTGGTGGCAAGCATTCTGTACAATCATTTTAGCTGAAAAACACAGTCTTGAATCTCGTGGTGTTTTATATCTCAACTCATACACCCTATACGATGGAATTGGTACATCAAAAATGCTTAAAAGTTGCTTACGTCACTAATTCTGCCCATTCTAACGTTCAATCGAAACAGTAACTGAATGCCTTGATGCCTGTCTGCCTGCTTTATATTGCAAGCCACGGCCACGTGACTCAGTGTCTGTAGGAGTGATCCATTTTCATGAATGGTGTGGTGTACCTAATAAATAGAGAATCAGCGAACTCCCCCCCCCCCCCCCCCCCCCCATAAATGGACTTGTCAATCAAAGCCACCGGTGTATGTCAGACAAGAGCAAATACTTCACCTTTCCTTGAAACATATATATTTTTTTAAATGAAAAACCTTAGGCTTTCTGAAAGTAGGCTATAAGATAATGAATTGATAAGTATGAAGGGGACAGCAATGCGATAGTATGAAGATGAAATGGACAATTATTAAAATAGAAACAAATACACACATGTCCATGGCCTATTTATCACTGTTGATTAGTCTATAAATTAAGAAAAGATTCCATATCAAATTATACCTTGCCAGGTTGGATAGGATTGGCGCATTGTCTATTTAACAACACTAGCGCATTATAAGCCTCAGAGCCAGAACAACCTTGTCGACTGCTGTTGAACAATTTAATGAAGTCAGGCACATCCAACCTTAATTCTAATCATTTGTACACTGCAAACTGACCACAACTTACCCCAAAAATAGATTGTATTTGAAAATACCAACTGCCATAATTTGATACCTTGATTATTGAGACACAATCACGTCTCTTTTTATTATTTGGAGAAGATTTTCTAAAAAAAAAAGGTATTTATTTTTTAGCTGAATTCCTGGTGATTTTAGTATTTTTACCAAAAACTAAATTCCTAAACTTTGGGGAGGCCAAATATTTTCTTTAAAATGAAATAGAAAAACGACCCCTGGTATAGGCTATGGACATCATTTTTGACCGTTGATCTGATGTAGCCTAGCCCATAGGCCTACTTACTGTTTGCAATGGCATAGTACTGTAGGAGAACCAGTCACACACAGCACATTGAATTTATGGCCATTTCTTTTTTGTAAGTAAATAGGCCTACGTTAGACTAAAACAGCACACACACAGATGAACCAGCAGAGAAGGATGTAGAAAAGACAGATTTAGACATCGCATATCATTTAAATAGTAAGTTTTACGTTACACTGTTCATAAAAATTACTTATCATTTACTGGTTTCTCACCATAATTTATCTCAGTAACTCGGTTCCTGCTATTAAACCCTAACACACACAATTATACAGCCCAACGTTAACCTACAAATTACACCTTCAACGACCCATGACAAAGACTTGCATACACAACAAAAATAGTGTGGTAAACAATAGATGACCCCGTATGGCTCAGTTGGTAGAGCATGGCATTTACAACGCCAGGGTTGTGGGTTCGATTCCCACGGGGGGCCAGTACGAATTAAAAATGTATGCACTCACTACCGTAAGTCGCTCTGGATAAGAGCATCTGCTAAATAACTAAAATGTAATTAAAGTTGCATTAAATTATCCTCAGAGTTACCACAAGCTATGAATCACTGCATAGTCGCCCATCTATCTAGAAATGAAGTTAAATGGGAAATACTTGTACTGTTGGACGCCAATCACACAAGTCTTACTTCCCCACGCACCTACCGGAAGTCTCTGAACTATGGCTCACCTGTCCGACATCCACCTCGTGTGTGTACTTGCGGGCGGTGGCGCCGTTGGTGGTGAAGATGGCGGTTCCGTTACCGTACTGGTTGTTGTTGACCAGGGAGATGGCTTCATCCAGAGTGTCAGCCTCCAGAACCACCAGCACCGGCCCAAAGATCTCCTCCGTATAGCACTTCATCGCTGGCTGGGGAGGGGAGAAAAAGCCTGAGATTAAGTCATCATCAGTTTTCCTCGTCATGTCATTCATTGCATAGAGAGCTATTTATAACTTGTCAGAAATGTCCAGATCAACTAGCTAACTTTTTAATCTAGGTTTTGTAGCCCTAGATTGTCGTGTTGGGTTCTGAGAATATGAAATACGTATTCAGGGAGAGAGGGGGATGTATAACGTTTACATTCTGTCCGGATATGTTATTGCCATCAAGGATCCTACGGGAGGAAAAAAGACAGTCTGGTACGAGTCAACATAACAGCCGTGAGTTGGAGAGGAGTGAGCACTTTGGGGCAGAGGTCAGATGAAGTGAGGAAGAACAGATATCACTACGGTTCTGTCACGCAACAGAGATGCATTGGCTGTTCAGATGTGTAGGAGACTCCCCATAGGAGAAAGGGTTAAATATCAGTGCTTGTGTGAATATGTCTTTTGTCTTATGCAGCTGTATGACCCAATGGGGGTATAAACTTGGTTTGAGCTTTATTAAGCGTCCATGAAATTTTATAAGGTTCCTTTAGAACCTAACACTGGTATATCAAACGTTTGTATTTATTTGTTTTTACTTATGTCAAAGTGTAATTTCCACAGTACCAAGCTTCAACGTTGTTCTGAGATACTCCATTGATGCATGACCCTTCCAAGTGTAGTGGAGATGGTTCACCAAAATGTACATGATCTATGAAATACAGTAACCTGTGTAGTTTGTAGATGTGGAAACCTAGGATTTAGCTAAGCGTGCTAACAGTCAATCAAAACTCAAATGACACAATTCTTGCAAACTGAATGTTCTATAAACTCAGCAAAAAAGAAACGTCTCTTTCAAAACCCTGTCTTTCAAAGATAATTCGTAAAAATCCAAATAACTTCACAGATCTTCATTGTAAAGGGTTTAAACACCGTTTCCCCATGCTTGTTCATTGAACCATAAACAACTAATGAACATGCACCTGTGGAACGGTCGTTCAGACACTAACAGCTTACAGATGGTAGGCAATTAAGGTCACAGTTATGAAAACGTAAGACACTAAAGAGGCCTTTCTACTGACTCTGAAAAACACCAAAAGAAAGATGCCCAAGATCCCTGCTCATCTGCATGAACGTGCCTTAGGCATGCTGCAAGGAGGCATGAGGACTGCAGATGTGGCCAGGGCAATAAATTGCAATGTCAGTACTGTGAGACTCCTAAGACAGCGCTACAGGGAGACAGGACGGACAGCTGATCGTCCTCGCAGTGGCAGACCATGTGTAACAACACCTGCACAGGATCGGTACATCACACCTGCGGGACAGGTACAGGATGGCAACAACTGCCCAAGATACACCAGGAACGCACAATCCTTGAAATACATCCACAGGTACACCTCCAATAGGCTAATTGACATCATTTGAGTCAATTGGAGGTGTACCTGTGGATGTATTTCAAGGTCTACCTTCAAACTCAGTTCCTCTTTGCTTGACATCATGGGAAAATCAAAAGAAATCAGCCAAGAACTCAGAAAATACAGACCTCCACAAGTCTGGTTCATCCTTGGGAGCAATTTCCAAACGCCTGAAGGTACCACATTCATCTGTAAAAACAATAGTACGCAAGTATAAACACCATGGGACCACGCAGCCATCATACTGCTCAGGAAGGAGACGCGTTCTGTCTCCTAGAGATGAACGTACTTTGGTGCGAAAAGTGCAAATCAATCCCACAACAATAGCAAAGGACCTTGTGAAGATGCTGGAGGAAACTGGTACAAAAGTATCTATATCCACAGTAAAATGAGTCCTATATCGACATAACCTGAAAGGCCGCTCAGCAAGGAAGAAGCCACTGCTCCAAAACCACCATAAAAAAGCCAGACTACGGTTTGCAACTGCACATGGGGAGAAACATCGTACTTTTTGGAGAAATGTCCTCTGGTCTGATGAAACAAAAATAGAACTGTTTGGCCATAATGACCATCAATATGTTTGGAGGAAAAAGGGGGAGGCTTGCAAACTGAAGAACACCATCCCAACCGTGAAGCACGGGGGTGGCAGCATCATGTTGTGGGGGTGCTTTGCTGCAGGAGGGACTGGTGCACTTCACAAAATAGATGGCATCATGAGGATATAAAAATTATGTGGATATATTGAAGCAACATCTCAAGACATCAGTCAGGAAGTTAAAGCTTGGGTCTTCCAAATGGACAATGACCCCAAGCATACTTCCAAAGTTGTGGCAAAATGGCTTAAGGACAACAAAGTCAAGTATTGGAGTGGCCATCACAAAGCCCTGACCTCAATCCTATAGAAAATTTGTGGGCAGAATTGAAAAAGCGTGTGCGAGCAAGGAGACCTACAAACCTGACTCAGTTACACCAGCTCTGTCAGGAGGAATGGGCCAAAATTCACCCAGCTTATTGTGGGAAGCTTGTGGAAGGCTACCCGAAACATTTGACCCAAGTTAAACAATTTAAAGGCAATGCTACCAAATACTAATTGAGTGTATGTAAACTTCCGACCCACTGCGAATGTGATGAAAGAAATAAAAGCGTCTCTCTAATATTATTCTGACATTTCACATTCTTAAAATAAAGTGATGATCCTAACTGACCTAAGACAGGACATTTTTTACTAGGATTAAATGTCAGGAATTGTGAAACTTAGTTTAAATGTATTTGGATATATATATACACACACACACACACAGATACATACATATACAGGGATGTCAGCTGACCTGGGTTCAAAGCCAGGTCGGTTATAGCCCCCCCCCCCCCCCCCCCATACCGTAACGTTGCCGATGATGGTGGGCCCTACAAAGTTGCCATTCTCGTATCCTTTGACGTGGACATTGCGTCCATCCAGCAGCAGCGTAGCTCCCTCGTCCACGCCGCTCTGGATCAACATTTCAACACGGGCCCTGGCTTCAGGGGAGATCAGAGGACCCACGTCGGCACCCGGCTGGTCACCTAAACACACACAGAGAGGAAGAAAACACACAATTAGAACTCTATTCTATGACATACACTATGCGTACTGGCGCTGGTCGTCATATTGGATGCACTATTTGAAATGTTTAATTAAATCAATGTTCTCACACATAGGGGGAAACCATTTTGATTTGTAAGAAGTTCTGCTGAGGAAAAAAATAATCATCATATATCCACACAGGGTATTGAAAGTCCCTTTAGGTAAAAGAGTGAAAGGTACAGTGCCTGGTGAAAGTATTCACCCTTGGCATTTTTCCTATTTAGTTGCCTTACAACCTGGAATTAAAATAGATTTTTGGGGGGTTTGTATCATTTGATTTACGCAACATGCCTACCACTTTGAAGATGCAAAATATTTTTTATTGTGAAACAAACAAGAAATAAGACAAAAAAACTGAACTTGTGTTTATAACTATTCACCCCCGCAAAGTCAATACTTTGTAGAGACACCTTTGCAGAAATTACAGCTGCAAGTCTCATGGAATATGTCTCTATAAGCTTGGCACATCTAGCCACTGGCATGTTTTCCCATTCTTCAAGGCAAAACTGCTCCAGCTCCTTCAAGTAGGATGGGTTCCACTGGTGTACAGCAATCTTTAAGTCATACCACAGATTCTCAATTGGATTGAGGTCTGGGCTTTGACTAGGCCATTCCAACTCATGTAAATGTTTCCCCTTAAACCACCCAAGTGTTGCTTTAGCAGTATGCTTAGGGTCATTGTCCAGCTGGAAGGTGAACCTCCGTCCCAGTCTCAAATCTCTGGAAGACTGAAACAAGTTTCCCTCAAGAATTTCCCTGTATTTAGCACCATCCATCATTCCTTAAATTCTGACCCGTTTCCCAGTCCCTGCCAATGAAAAACATCCCCACAGCATGATGCTGCCACCACCATGCTTCACTGTGGGGATGGTGTTCTCGGGGTGATGAGGTGTTGGGTTTGTGCCAGACATAGAGTCTTCCTTGATGGCCAAAAAGCTAAATTTTTGTCTCATCTGACCAGTGTACCTTCTTCCATATGTTTGGGGAGTCTCCCACATGCCTTTTGGCAAACACCAAACGTGTTTGCTTATTTTTTTCTTTAAGCAATGGCTTTTTTCTGGCCACTCTTTCATAAACCCCAGCTCTGTGGAGTGTACGGCTTAAAGTAGTCCTATGGACAAATAGTCCAATCTCCGCTGTGGAGCATTGCAGTTCCTTCAGGGTTATCATTGGTCTCTCAGTTGCCTCTGATTAATGGCCTCCTTGCCTGGTCTGTGAGTTTTGGTGGGCAGGTTTGTTGTGGTGCCATATTCTTTCCATTTTTTAATAATGGATTTAATGGTGCTCCGTGGGATGTTCAAAGTTTCTGATATTTTTTATAACCCAACCCTGATCTGTACTTCTCCACAACTTTGTCCCTGACCTGTTTGGAGAGCTCCTTGATCTTCATGGTGCCGCTTGCTTAGTGGTGTTGCAGACTCTGGGATCTTTCAAAACAGGTGTGTATGTATTTATGTATGTACGTATTATATAGATATATACCCATACTGGTGGACTTTCATGGACTTTAATTAATTATGTGACTTCTGAAGGTAATTGGTTGCACCAGATCTTATTTTAGGGGCTTCATAGCAAAGGGGGTGAATACATATGCACACACCACTTCTTTTTTTTTTTTTTTTAAACAAGTAATTGTTTTTCATTTCACTTCACCAATTTGGACTATTTTGTGTATGTCCATTACATGAAATCCAAATAAAAATCAATTTAAATGACAGGTTGTAATGCAACAAAATAGGAAAAACGTCAAGGGGGTGAATACTTTTGCAAGGCACTGTACCTGCATTGACACGCAGGGCTTTGGAGCGCTCCACCAGCTCTGGGAGCCATTCACGAGCCTCGCCTACGAGAATGGCGGTTGAGAGAGCCATACAACGCTGTCCTGCAGCGCCGAAGGCCGCGCCCACCAGCTGGTTCAGAGTGTTCTCCTTGTTTGCGTCAGGCATCACCACACCGTGGTTCTTAGCTCCCTACGAGGCAGAATACAAGGGTTGGTAGGTTTACTGCCATGCGTTTTCGGAATGTGCGAAGACAGACCTAAGCAATAAGAAACTCAAGGAACTTTAGCCATCTACTGGTTCAGGATTGATAATGTGGTAGAACTATTCATCTTGCAGTATGGTTAAGGGCACTGTAGACAATTTAAGACAGACATATTTCCCTAAGCATCTAAGGATTCCCTTCATTCGTTTAGTCCCCAATTGACCCTATTCACAGACCCTATTCGGTTATCATATTTACCATGTTGGACTGCACTCTCTTTCCATTCTTGGATCCTCTCTCGTAGATGTACTCTCCTGCCTGGTTGGAGCCCACAAAGCTGATGGCCTTGATGGCAGGGTGGTCACAGATGAAGTTCACAGCTACGGAAAGAGGTCAAAGGTCATGTTATTTCACTCCTCAACATGGTACTAAGGGCACAAGATGGCGGTGTAATCACCTTGGAAATGAAACCTGCAACAAAACAAACAGTGTTTCCTATATGGACTGCTACCCCCTACGGCACTTAAACACATTTACCTACACACACATTAAGCTAAGCGTTCACTTAACATAAAGTGCTGGGTCGACAGGACACTCAAAGAGTACCAATGTACCTCAGGCACTAACTAACACACATGATCAGCATAGCCTGGTTTTTCCTTACATCCTGGGAAACAGGACACACTTCAATAGCAGGTTTTATAAAGACTCATCACACACACGCCCCCTGGTCTTACCAGCGTGCTGTCCATGGATGATGTTCAGGGTCCCGTCGGGCATCCCTGCGTCCTGCAGCAGCTTGGCCAGCAGCATGGTGCATCCTGGGACGCGCTCGGAAGGCTTCATCAGGTAGGTGTTGCCACACACCATACCCATGGGGAACATCCACAGAGGGATCATGGCAGGGAAGTTGAAGGGGGCAATACCAGCACACACCCCGATGGGCAGGCGGTAGGTGTAGGTATCCATGTCTTTGGCGATGGAGGGCAGGGTCTCCCCCAGCATCAGGGAGGTGATGCTGCAGGCGTGCTCTGCCACCTCTAGGGGGCAGAGAGACAGTGAGTAAAGCCAAGGTCAAACAGTATATGTGGAGGTAGAGATAAGAGTAGCAGTGAAAGACATACAAGTGGTGGGCAGAGGGTCAAATATTTGTGGTGCAAGGAGATAGCGATTGCAGAACAGAGACTTCAATACAGACTACAGAGACAAGTTGTTATCTCCCGGTTTCAATCAGTTCAAACATTTTCTCCCGTTTCCCCATGCCTACTTAGCATGACTGGTCTACCTACGCAATCCTCTGAAGACGTCTCCCTCCGCGTCAGCCAGAGTCTTGCCCTGTTCCAGGGTGATCAGCCTGGCTAGCTCTTTCTGAAAACACAGATGAAAATAAATAAATGAACCAATCATCTTTGATGAACATTCATGTTTTAGGCCCCAGTTGCTGCAAAGAAATATGTTTGTAGCTTATTCTTTGGATCACGACTTTCAATACAGCTCAAAAGGCATAATATTGAACAAAGAATTGGGAACCATTCCTATGAAGGCTCGTTTTCAGACCAGGGTCTTTCCTTACAATGTTTTCCTTGATGAGCTGCTGGTATCGGAGGAAGATCTGCTGGCGGGTGAGGATGGAGGTCTCGGCCCAGGAGGCGTAGGCCCTGGAGCAGGACTCTACTGCAGCTAACATCTCTGTCTGGGTGGCTTTGGGCACGCGACCCACCACCTCGTTAGTGGCCTGAGGTAGGGAGAGAAGAAGGATAATATATAAATAATCACATCATTGTGAACAGAGACACACTACATAAGGGGCCTGTCCAGGAGGGTGTAACATAAAAATTGATTGTGTACAGGTACAACATTATATCATGACATGTAGAATAGGCAGTTGAGTCAGACAGCGCTTCATTATGGTCTTTTTAGTGAGACTGAATGTTTGAGGGGGACTTTTCTATCTTTTACCAAGGTTTTTAGCATTATAAATAATACATAAATAATTTTTAGGTTAACATTTAGATTAAATTATTTGTAGGGAAGAGATTTATGGTCTTCTGGGTGTGTAGCTGATTCCGCATTCAACAGCCGTATATAGTTGCCTTGCCAAAAGCAAGTCAACAGCAAGTTTCCCTAAAGTAGATGCAGAGTTATAGTGAATGTTAGAATAAGCTTTCATTTCTACACTTTGCAAATCATACAGATTAAATATGACACCCTCAAGACATATTCAACTTCCAACCCGACCGGCTTATACATTGTGTACACCTGTTGTGATGTGTGTGTGTGTGTGTTGTTAGTGTGTGTAAAGATTGACACTTACAGGGTTGTGAATATCCAGCCATTCTGAGGTGTTGGACTCTACAAACTTGCCGTCAATGAACAGCTTGGTGGTGGGCTGCAAGAAGACGGGAAATGACAACCTCACAATGGACATGTCATCGACAATGTCAAACATGTCTGTGCAGGTGTAAATTGCATGAGCATATATTTTAATACAAGTCTTAGATAGCGAGCTACAGTATATATACGACCACTCATAAATATAGTTATTATACGATTGCAAGATGTTAACTCACCACTGATGATGATGAATAACACACGAGACCCATCCGAAGTGGTGCCTGAAGAGAGGACACACGAGGATCAATTTTCAACATTACGTTTCCATTGCCCAGCTAGCTAAGATCCAAAACCCTACCTTTCTGCTAGCTAACTAGTTAGCTAAGCTAACTAACTGTGACATTGAAGCTAGTTCGCTAACTAGTTGACTCGTTCAACCTGTTAATCATGCATTGACCGCATGCTACAGAATATAGCTAACGTTACATGTTGCAATGCCAAAAAGGAAATAATCGTACATGACTGCTTAGACTTTTTTTCAAAAGTGTGGCGATACTTAGCTAACTAGCTACTGTGTCATGCTACTATGCTAGCAATTTATATAGCTAGCTAGCCAATCAAGTATAAAACAATGCATTTAGCTAGAAAAGCTGCACCGGGAATGTGGTTGACCTTTTTGCTCCATAACGATCTCGCTAGAATCCCTGCCATGGTAGAAGAGACTATGACTGCTTTCACCCCAAAGTACGCACACCAGAGTCCCTAAACACAGACACCTCTGGCCACTGATAAGGTTAGCTATCTAGCAGTTATACGTTCATGAAGTCAAACAGACTGAGAACGTAGAAAACGCAAAAGCTGCACTTTTTATTTGATCTTTCAATGAGACAGCAACTTTAGGCCACGTTGATGAATGCAGCAGATACTTTATTCATCTGTGAAATGGAAACGCTAGATTCCCGTGAAGAGGACGCAACATGTGAGGGACATACGCTTGGAAGAGAACCAATCAGTTGGCGAAAACAAAAACACGCCCCAAAATGTATGAAGCGGATTGGCCGGCCTCTCATGATAGGGACCAGTCGTCGTTGACATTGGGCAAATTCGTTTTACACGGTCCGGTATTCCGGTTGAGTGAATTTGAAATCCACTCAACCGGAATACCGGAATAACCGGAATAAGGACCAATGGAATAGTCGAAAATGTATAACTCCAAACCCAGGACACCGAGTTATGCAAAATAATTTATCCTTGCAATTAGTGCCCGCCCCAGCTCTGTTACATGTCTTTCATTGGTGCAAAATCGAGTCCATAATTTTACTTTATGCATTTTTTTCTTATCCAACAGAGCTTAAAGTATCATGTGAGAACTGTTCTTTTTTCGGAACATACATTAAATTAAGTAAATTTAACTTTATAGAATAAGGTAGAATACATTATAATAGTATAGAATAGACCATAGTCAATAAGTCACTACATTACTTTATTTCTGATTCCACTTTTTATAATGTGACAGACACTTTTTACATTGGCCTTGGTCTGAGTTTTAATGCTATAATTAAGTTACATCAGGATGCATTTTAACATATTTCTATAGCTAACATGTTATATTTAGGCGTGAGCAAAGTAATTTGACCCAATGGAAAACTGCGACTGAGCTACGTTGGCTTCTTTCCTTACAGCTAGGTTGAAGATGACATAAACACTTTCAACCTAGCTTGACATGTGACGGTTTCTATGATACCGCGCGCGCACACACACCCAGGCAACATGGCGTTCCTTCACTGGAGTTGCCAGGCCTTGACAAAATAGATAGGATCCTTAGGATATCCACAGTATACAGTGAGTGAGCTATCACATTGTTTTATGACGTTACTAATTTCTTTACAATGCCAAATAACTTTTCCATTTTCTTTTTGCTAGCCTAGCATTAGTGTACAGCAGTCCACTTTGCTGATGGCGACTAGTCAACGACTCTGTCTTTATCCACCCCAGGCCTGTTTCACTGAGAACCTCATCACAGGTAAAAAGCTGATTTATGTAAATTGCCACTATCTGTCATGATTAGGAATCACAGACTTTGAGGATATGAAGGTAAAGGGAAATTAAGCTGAGAAGCTTTCAGATTCTAAGCCTGCACTGGATACTTATAGCAATTTCAGTAGAGTGGTGTTGATTGAAAAGGTCTGAATGTAAAGTAGAAATAGGCTAGGCTACAGTAATCTCTGCATTAAGGCACTAAAATGTCCTGGAAGCGCCACCATGAATGTATGCAGGATTGTTCCAACCCAAATAAGAAAACCTTGGCCAATCTTCCCATCTCAGTGGTAGGCTAATTATTCAAGATGGGTCACACAACATGATATATCCAGGAAGGGGATATATGCAGACAATCAGATTCAGCACTGAGAATAATTCATATTTCATAGGCCAACTAATGAGGGTTGCATCTAAACTGGAGCCTGAGTTTATATTTCTAATGTGCATGGTGATATCATCATTTATAGCCTTTTATTAAGTTAGGGTTATCCCTACCTTTCAAGCACACTTGAACATTCCTGTAAATAGAAGGATGCAACCTACTGAACATTGCAGATAGAAATACTATGAATAGAGCTGCGATTTTTTTTTTCTCCCTCTGTACATTTCAGAGGGACATGTCTATTCTAAAATACAATACATTTCTATCTGAAGATTCTACAACATACCCGACTGAATATGACCCTCAGATCTAGCCTACGGTTTGGCTCAGCTCCTCCCTGTATTCCCCCCTTCCCCCCCATCTCTGCCTATGTGCGTGAGCTGCTGGGGATTTCAGAGCCGATGTGGAGGCACAGCATCGCAGATCCCCCCCAGAGACAGCATGGGCCTTTTCCTGGAGAAGAAGAGCAGGACAGGGGACTGGGACGACTCCTTCACCTACAAACAGCTCCTCAACGACAGGAAACAATGAATGGGATTTGGTGTCTGATAAAAGAAACGTGAATGGATTAAATGTCTGTCAGTGTGTTGTTGGTAAGAATCAGAATCACCTTTTTTCGCCAAGTATATTTAAAATTTCTAGAATTTTACTTGGTGATGTGCTACGAGCAATAGACAACAGATAGAATACAGACAGAGGAATTTACACAAAGTTTATGTACATTATATACAAAATAGATAAAGTATGCATAGAACTGTACAGTAAGAGAATTTACAGAGAGGATTTACAAATGTACATTATAAATATATATGTGCAGAGGTAAGAATGCTCCGTGATGTAGTGCAACAACAGGTGCCTATGTACAGTTTATATGCAGTGTTAATGTGCAGAGCTGAACAGAGTGCAATTATGGTAGTGCGGCTATTATATGTGCAGTTCGAAGATGGCTTGATGCAGTGCGCAGCAGAGAGTGCATAGTCCCTTAGTTTCTGTGGACCAGATGGCCAATTGGTGAGGAACACAGCGTGGGGAAAGAAACTGTTTAGCTGTCAGGTTGTTTTGGTCATGATTGCCCTGAACCGTTTACCAGAGGGGAGTGTTTGGAAGAGGGGGTGTCTGGGGTGGGCGGGGTCGGCAATGATATTTCCTGCACGCCTCCTTACCCGGGGGGGGGGGGGGGGGGCAGGTCCTCGATGGAGGGCAGGTGGTAGCCGATGACCCTCTCCGCAGACCGGACAATGCGTTGCAGTTTGCCCTTGGAGGGAGGAGTGGTTTAGTTGTGAATGACGCAGCAATAACGTTCCAATCAATTACAGATGTTGACGTTGATTGTAACGACAGGGGTTTGTAAGGCGCTTTGTGATTAAATTGGTGCTCTGGAGAGTGTGCTAATGTTTTTCTGATGATTTCATTTGTAATATCATAGTGATTGAGGAGTAACACCTGGTTCAGTGCAGGGTTTAGAACTATGACCCTGTAGTTATTATACTATCACATGTGCCAATAGGGTCCAGACCTCCTGGCATAGTATGCTGAACAGATACATATCCTTAGCCAAGGGTCCAAGGCTATGTTCCACATATTCTCGTTTTCTTTCTAAAAATGTTCTACTCCGCTAGCCAGCACTTCGCCTAACCAGGCTTGCGTTTCTTCCACCTCCAGATTGACCACTTATTCATGGTCCAATAGAGTAGGAAGGTTTGATTGGAGAATATTAATACTCCATTGGTCCATGAACAAGTGGGACACAGTTGCCTTGTCACAATGTCCTTTATTGATTAACTAGGTAATGAAAGCTACAACAACAGGATGTCATTTTCTGCATTCTAAAGAATATATTAGACAGACGAAAACTGCAAAGGCTCCTGGAATCACCATAGATTCCTTCATTCCAACACCTTGGGCATACATTGTCTCTATTGATCTGAACCCTGCCTGTATACAGTGGCGGAATGAGGCTATATATTGATTCGCAGTAGAACTCCTCAGTGCAGTGCTGTAGTAGATGAAACACAACACCTTGTGAATTATGAGGAGCTGGGCTAAGAGGCAGGAAAGGCTTTGTTTTGAGGACAAAAACAACGAGTCTGATGGTATTTCCTGTTCAGAGAATGCATTTAGAGAACACACATGGGCTTTGTCAACGTGAAGAAGTGGAGAATAAGATCAGAAGATGACATACGATGTATCATCCCGGGTATCATCTTCTGCACGTCACAGTACCGTGTAAGCCTGCGGGGCTAAAACCGAGACATTAGCTCAGGTAGCTAACACAAATATTTAGGTCTCAAGCAAGGTTGCGATTCACCGAACCACCTCCGTTACGTAACCACAGCAGCAGTAGCCTTTGGCTAGCCCTGTGCTTTAGCCTGAGGAGTGGGTGCCAGAGACAAGGCAGAGAGTGCCAAGATGGTTACAGCCAACCTGCCATTTTCTTGTGACCTTATTGAATGCAGAAGTAGTCATGTTGGTACCCAGCTACCTGGGCATCTCTTGAAAGCTTTTTAAATGAACATATGGTCATTTTTCAGTTTGCCAATAGTTCATACACATTTTAAGGCTATGTTCAATAGCCTATACATTTTTGGTTATTTGTGTGCTTGCTTGTTTGCAGAGGTGCCTGCAGCAGATCAATTCTTAAATTGTGTTTGTATGTCACTGCATCAAATCATTGAGCTTAATGATTGCTCATGAATGTGTTAAGCTCACAATCATTGTGATGATAAATGAATAACAGCATGGTGATTAATACAGTATTTCCATATAGCCTACTATAGGGACAATGCACTGTCAGATTGAAGCTGAGTTCATACAGCCTACTAATTTAAATAATCAGTATACAGGTGCAAGATTGTGCTGGGAGGCATTGCAACTGTCTGTCTGTCTGTGGATGAATGCACAAATGGCCCTAGTGCTGGGGGGCGCCCTCGATTACCATTCCAAGCACAGCAGTGCACCTCTGGTCACCCGCGAAATTGAGTTGGCTCGCTGGCGGGGAAAGGTTGATAGTATAGTCCACGACTTGTGTGACGCCCGGACCGGAGGACAGAGGGGATCTAGCGGGGTGTCAGTCTGACTAGGTTGCTTTGAGCCGGCATGTCACCGGCGGACCTGCTGAGAAAAAGCGATGCGAACATCTGACTTCTACGCGATCCGAATGCAGCACCAGCAGTCAGTAGACAGCGCCGTATCGCTACAAAGGCGTTTTCTCTGCTATTAAACGGTTCATGCCGTCCGAGTGCGCAGAGGCAATCCTCTGTGGTGTGGTTGGAAAGCTGTAGACTCAAAGCGATAGCGGGACCTCATCCTCCTGCAGTTTTCTTTTAGATAGCCAACATCAAGTGTGCATTTCCCACGTAGATACACCGGGGAAGTAAGTAAGACGTTGGAATGTTGCTTTCTATGGTCATGGATTTCTTGAAGGGCATCGCTGGTTTCGAAGGCCATTCTCACAGACTATATTAGGATCCAGCGCACATTTTTGGGAGACCTGAGTCGGCTCAAGGAACCACCATTTAGATTACACAGAATTCTGTCAAAATGTTTTGGCGCTCATAACAGCATTTGCGGAAGAATTTACGCGGTAGGCCTACTACCCCAGATTGAACAGGGCTGATGCTCCGTCTTCAAGGTAAACTTTAAGCAATATTTTTTTATAGCCTACCATACATTAAATGCATCGCATTGTTGTTGAACTCTTTTGGGTAATCGGCTTTGAAGAAATTGCATGAGGAGCAGCAGTACGGTTTTTACTGCAATTAGGCTCCCATCCTCATTGCCTCTCACGGCGGGGTGTCTGAAAAGGTGAGGGATCTCCTAAAGACAGCTGTCATGCGCCTAGATCTTTGAAAAGCTAGGCTATAACACCTCAAGGTCAAAAAATCCCTTCAGATGATGAGCAAAGCGGTCAGATTACAAATTGTATTTATATAACCCCCTTGTTTGCGTGCGGAGTTTTTTTTGTCTAGTTGAAACTGAAAATCATGTAATGTACCAATTAGGGTCTTGTCCACTTACAGATGCATGGTGGATCGCATCAGATTGAATTAAGATGGGAAATGACTGCGCTTGTGCTCGGACATTATATGAGTTCTTGTTAGTCCAACCAAAATAACTTGCAGAGTGGTAAGAGAGAATGAAATATGACCACAAAACAAAATATTCGCCATAAACAGCCCTTACTGGAATGCAAATGAGGCATCAGTCATTCACTTGTTATCTTGTTGTAGGCTATTGCCTATAATAAAACAGCCTGGATTGAGTAGCCCAATGAAAGACTGGACAAGGTACAGTTCAATACAGATGTATGTTGATACAGGTCTCTGCAATGTGAATTTGTGGCCCTAATGACTTATAAACGTGTTTCATCTTTTTATGTCGGGTGTTGGTTATCATCTATTTGATTATTCATGGTAGCCTGAGGCACCATTGTAACTGCCACACCAAAGCACCCTGTAGGCCTGATTATAATGCTTCTGTTTGCTGACTCCTCGAAAGGCTACAACGCTCTCTGATCACAACATTCAATATCACGTTGAAACATTCATCATGGCGTAGCCTTTTCATTGAAGGCAATGCTTATGTCTTTCACTAACATGATTCATAGTCTAAAAAGAGAGGGATGTGTAGTATAGTTCCTTTCACCACCAACGCATCCAAGGAGCTGTGGCTTGGGCTACAGTAGACTGAGCACATCGACCTAATTTACATTGCTTACCTCACAATAGCTTTGCTGAATGCACAGCATATTCAGTAAGAAAGGGGGGAAGGCAAACAGTGGGCCTATTGATTATTCAGCTCATAGGATTGGATGTATTTGCCAGGAGAAACAATCTATTCCCTCTACAAGGTGAAAAACAACAGATGCATTTTTGGATCTTCACGCCAAAGGGAAAAGGAGGGTTCACACCAAAAAAGGAAGACTCTAAAAGCACTGAAGACAATTCTATTGATAGAGAGGGGCCTGTTCACTCAGCCTGCTAAGACATCCCTCTTCATTCTGAAACTGAACCAGTGCCACCTCAGACCCCACAGTTCTTTGGGATCTCCTCGACTGGAGAACGTAGCTGGCGGCTCATTACATCCACGGTTTAGGTCACCTCAGCCATGTTACCTACGGTACCTATCTAACATCAATGGGAAGAAAATGAAAGGATTGAAGCGTTATTTTATGCCTCTGTGTAGATCGATCTGACTGTGTGTGTGTGTGTGTGTGAGAGAGAGAGAGCTATAAGATCAGTTGGATCCAGCCACCCCTTTCATTAGGCCACGCTAAATGTATTTGACCTTTTCCTCCATAATTCAGACCTCATCAAAGTATGACCCCAATGGCAAACAAAACACCAGATGTTATTGATGGACCTACCGTAGTAGCATTGGAATCTAATAGGGCAATGAAATCTGTGGGACAATAGTACTGACTCAACGCAGTATTAGGTTGTCTGAGAATGAACCTTTAAAGACATGCCATCCCAAAGTGAGGTTTTGGTGTTGCCATGGTATCAAGGATGTCACCCTAGACCTAGCACATCGCATTGGCAGACACTGATGTAAATTGGTATTCCAACAAACACACACTCTCTGTCTCACACACCCACACATACTCTTTCTCTGACTCGCTCTCGCATGTGCACACGCATGCATGCACGCACGCACAGACACACAGGCTGATGGTGTGTTCAGGACATACTTAAACCGTTCAACACCAATTTATCCAGTTTAATTAAGGAATGTTTTTAATCAAACACTAACTAATTTCATGTGGTGAACAATTCTCTCCTAGGTCAACAAATCAGAACGTGTTTATATCAGCATGAGGGTGTCTGTAATGCTACCAAGCATTAATGTGTTTCTCCTTATAAAATAGGAAATATCAGTTTCATACCACAACCTCAATACATGTACTGAAAGCATTTTGCTTCCGATGGAGAATGCAGTATCTAGCTTTGTCTCTGCAGTACCTAGGTGAGACAGGGCCACTACGCAGAAGTTCCATCTGTAAGCATGACAAGCATTAGTTTTCTCTCTCTCTTTCTTTCTTTCTTTCTCTTTCTCTCTCTCCCCCCTCCCGGTTCCAAGCCCAGGGCCCACAGCCCAGCAGCAATGTGATGATGCAGTAGAGGCTTTCTCTATATGAGGCCCAGCATACGTTAGACCATCTGAAAACAGATCCCTCATGACCCAACTGGCCCAGCTGCCTGCCTGCTGCAGAAGTGTGTTTGTGTGTGTGTGTGTGTGTGTGTGTGTGTGTGTGTGAGCGAGAGAGAGTGTGTGTGTAGGATGCTGTATAAGGCTTTTCTGGATGATCGCTGCCCCAGGGAGAGCATAGATATCCTCCACTAAAACAGTAGTATGCCTCTGCTGCTGCCATTGCGCTTGAGTGTCACTGTAAATGTTGATGTCTACCAAGCTGCTTTCTATTAGGAATAATCCACCCATGTGTGTGTGTGAGTGAGTGTGTGCATATGTGTGTGTGTCTGAAAGTGTTCTCTATATTATCTAAGGTTTGACATTCTAAGGTTGAGTAAAGCATTGATTAAATCATTGATTGATTATCTAGTTATTTGTTCATCTACGGGATGAATGTGACCTGCTATGCAAATTGCTGTGTAGAAACCCCACCGTAATTAAATGCAAATTAGGGAGACCGGCGCCGACATGTATTTCCTGCTTCTCATCATGTCTTGGCGATGGGGTTGTACTTTTGTCCTCACAAAGCGAATTTCGCAGTGATAACCGTCTCAACCATTCTCTTCACGTTTGGCTGAGTTATCACCGGCGAAAAAAGCCCCATCTCTACGGAGTGAATCAATATCGCGTCTCCATTGCCATTTGAGTCGGGAAGGAGCAGGTCCTCTCTGCCTCATTGCACATCCAGAGGCTGTGCCATCCAGAGCAAAGCAGAAGGTTGGTTGGCACGCACGCATAAACACACACTTGCACGCATACTAACTCGCTATCTCTCTTTCACACACAGAAAAGCACACACACCTACACACATGCAAACCCACCTACACACGCTACCACTATCACAAAAACAGACAAACACCTAACCCCTCAACACACGCACACACACATTCTCCCATTACACACTCTCTCTGGCGCACCCACACACCATCAGCCGTATTTCCTCAGTTTGGGTCACGATCTGGCAGTCGTTTGCCATGCTTAAGGAGTGTCATAACTTGTCCATTTAACAATTACACCACAGTCCATTTGTCATTGACTTACTTAGGCCCTCACTGCTAAGCCTACTACTCCCCTCTCACCAGCACCAGCCACCCAAGCAGTCAACACAGGACAGAGAGTCAACACATTTCTATAACTGTTACTCAGTCGTGGTAAAACGTCCTATAAAACAAGGGCATAAACCTGTTCTCCAAGAAAAGTGGGATTTTTATGTAGCGTGGCGTTCATTGAAATGTCAGACCAGGGAGACAGTGTGTGCTCTGCTCTCTCTAAAATGATTTCACTGTGTTCTCGTTTTTATTGTCGGCCGCACACTCCTAGGCGGCAACCTTTTTCCTTTAGTCGTCAGGCCAGGATGTGTTTTACAGCTGTCAGATGACAGGTGTTGTCACTATGTTCCCACCAGGCCTCAGTCTCCGTTAACGTTGCAACAGAACGCTCCCCCATGGCAGTTTGTCACTCATGTTCCATCTGCAGAATTCTTCATTCCCTGACACATTCTGAGAATTCCGAGACATTCTGAGAATTCCTCAAACTATTTTGACAGTTAAGGTTATTGTTTTACAGATTCTATATCAAAAGCTGCAGGTGGAAAAAGCTTTTGAAGGTGTACAGAGAGCTTCCAGGCTTTTAGGCAGATAAAAACGCATTTATACTGACACATTATTCAAGACACAGAGATATAACCTCAGTTATTTAAAACATTTTTTATTCAACCAGGCAAGTCAGTTAAGAATCAATTCTTATTTACAATGACAGCTTACCAGGGAACAGTAGGTTAACTGCCTTGTTCAGGGGCAGAACAACAGATTTTTACCTTGTCAGCTCAGGGATTCAATCCAGCAACCTTACGGTTACTGGCCCAACGCTCGAACCACTAGGCTACCTGCCACCCGAGGACCAAAGAAAAACCAATGATGATATAACATTCTGTGTCTAAAGGTTCGGCTTTGAGTTATGCTGCTGTTGTGAGATCTTTAGGCGTTAGACATTGCACCTTCCTCCCGTAATCAAGAACCATGAGACACGCATGGTAGATTCATGTTTTCTGTACATGTAGCCAATAAGAATGAGTTATATAACTCATTATGAGCAGTATTTCACGTGTCGTTAGGCAAACTCTCTCTGCACTCCAGCTGCAGTATCCCCCGCTACTCACTAGACTACCTGCAGAGCTCTTTTTCTAAGGTCTCAGGATTCAGAATAGAATACTTTGCACTCTCTGGCATTGTTTTTGTCTGGGTGTATGATTGTTTTGTCTGAGCTCCAGGAAGAGTAGCTCTGGATAAAGTAACAGCTAATGGTAATCCAAATACAATTCTGTCTCTCTCGTCTCTACTTCGTTGCTTTTCTGTGGGTGTATATGATTGCTTTGTTTTGTGATTTGAGTGGACCCCAGGATCCAGGAAGAGAGCTGTACCCAAATGAACAAATACAATCTTTTCTCTCCAGTCTCTACTTCAGCGTACACAGCCATCCTATCAGGAGAAAAAAAACGGACCTTAGATCAGTCTGGTGAAACTTCATCCAACTGCATGTAATTAAAATCCTTTCTATGTTGTCTCCTATTTAGGCGGAAATTACCTTAGATCAGTGTCTTGGGGTTATCTCTATCCAACTCCACGTAGGATATTACAGTTCTTTCTCTCTCTTATCTGGCCAGGTGTGTTAGCCTGACTGGAAAGCCTGATGGAGACCCTGCTAGTTTACCTGATGGTCCTTGGCATGGCTGTAAAGGCCCACAAGGTCCAGCTGTGCCCAAAACGCTGTGTCTGCCAGATGCTCAACCCCAACCTGGCAACCCTCTGCGACAAGAAGGGCCTCCTCTTCGTCCCCCCAAACATCGACCGGCACACCGTCGAGATGCGTCTGGGCGATAACTTCGTCACGAGCATCAAACAGCGGGACTTTGCCAACATGACCAAGCTTCAGGACCTGACGTTGTCTCGGAACACCATCGGTTCCATCTCGCCTCACGCCTTTAAAGATCTGGAGAACCTCAGGGCCTTGCACTTGGACAGCAACCGTCTGACGAGGCTCACCAACGACACCTTCAGCGGGATGTCCAAACTTCACCATCTCATTCTTAACAACAACCAACTGATTCATATCCACACTGGGGCCTTCAATGATCTCACGGCACTAGAAGAGTTAGATCTGTCCTACAACAACTTAGAAAGCACCCCCTGGGTGGCCATCCAGAGAATGACCAGCCTCCACACCCTGGGCTTGGACCACAACATGCTTAGCTACATCCCTATAGGAACCTTCTCCGGCCTGCAGAAGCTCAAACGGCTTGACGTCACCTCCAACAAGCTCCAGAAGCTTCCGCCAGACCCTGTGTTCCAGCGGGCTGGGGTTCTGGCCACGTCAGGAAGCATGGGTCCGTCGTCATTCGCGTTGAGTTTTGGGGGGAACCCACTGAGGTGTAACTGTGAGCTGCTGTGGCTGAGGAGGCTGAGGCGGGAGGATGATCTGGAGACATGTGCGGCTCCGCAGCACCTGGCTGGGCGGTACTTCTGGACCGTGTCTGAGGAAGAGTTCCTCTGTGAGCCGCCTCTCATCACCAGACACTCCCAGGTAAGGCTGAGATGATAATAAGATCATTTGTCAATAGTATTGCAATAATCCAGTGATAACAGAAGCATTATAACTGTTTTTATCATGCTATTTGACACGGACAAAAAGTAACTATCATGTATATCACTGAACACACTTTTTTTAACATGATAATTAATGAAATATTGATCATCATGTCATCCCTTTCCAGAATAAACACATTTATTGCAATAATTGTCAAACATCGATTATCGTGCTATTGCTAACCACGATAACTGTTTTAATCACGATAATTCAATACCTATCACGGTAATATCGTTCACCCTACCCCACCATCTAACTGCCTCCAGGAGCTGCGAGCGCTGGAGGGTCAGAGTGTAGCTCTGCGCTGTAAGGCCAGGGGCGACCCAGACCCCATCATCCACTGGATTGCGCCAGACGGCCGGCTCATGTCCAATTCCTCCCGGGCTGTGGTGCACAGTGACGGGACTCTGGACATCCTCATCACCACTGTGAAGGACTCAGGTGGGTGTCATTGAAACGTCTGTTGTGGTAGACTATGTTGAGTGTTTCTGTTTGTATGCTCTGGTTTTTCAGTAGGCCCTGAGGTCAGCTTTTCAGACCATTTGATCTGTATCAAAATGATCCTACGATGAACTCTGTTCTCCCATTACATTTAGTTCCCCCTTTTTTGTTTTAAAGGAAACAGAAAAGCTAATAAATGTTCATAGAGTTGTGAATGTTAATAAAGTTTCAACATTGAAAAACAATTATCCATACGCCCATCCGCCAATATTTCACACATTACCAGGCAAATCATTTATTTATATATTTACAGCAATGCTGGCCTATAGAGACCATTGGGAAACCCAAATACTGAACCGTCCAATGATGGGATTTATAAATAATTGATCTGGACTCTCAAAGGAATGATCTCTATAATATATAAACAACTTTTTTAATCTGAACAACCGTTTAACTTGAGCAGAATATGGAAAAATATGACCTTGGCATCCTGTAACCCGAACCATAAACATATACATTTTAAGTTTGTTTACAGACTGTATTTAACACGAACTGTTCATAGAGTCCCCTAAATCAGGTAGGCACATTCCTCCGTATGATGTGGGAGTGCCCTGCAGTTAAATGTTTCTGGGGCAAGGTCACAAAATTCATTTTGAATTGCTTGAATGTAAATATTCAATGCTTTGCATCTGTTATGCTACTTAACGATGATATCTCCTTGAATCTCTCAATCAATCAAAGACATTTGCTGCAAAACAATGATGTTGGCTCTTAGATTGCAATCACCTCACTCTCTTCCAATTCATAAGTGAATACAGTTACTATTAGAAGCTGTAACATTAGAATTATCGACAGCGAGAATGAATGGTGCTAGTCAAGGAACAATTGAGGCCTGGACAAATATACTTCACTCTGTAAAGAATAATCTTGGCTAAAGCCCAACACATTCTCTCTCTCTGTCTGTCTGTCTGTGTGTATATATATATATACATACACGCACAGTACCAGTCAAAAGTTTGGACACACCGACTCATTCACGGGTTTTTCTTTATTTTTTACTATTTTCATTGTAGAATAATACTGAATACATCAAAACAATGAAATAACACATATGGAATCATGTAGTAACCAAAAAAGGGATAAACATCAAAATATATTTTATATTTAAGATTATTCAAAGTAGCCACCCTTTGCCTTGATGACAGCGTTACACACTCTTGGCATTCTCTCGAGTTCCCACATATGCTGAGCACTTGTTGGCTGCTTTTCCTTCACACGGTTTATGGGAGTGGGGGTAGGGGGTGGGGCGGGTTGGATGGAGACATGTTGGCTGGGTGGGGTTGGGAGAATGGGATGGGAGGTTGGGCTGGAGGCCTACTTATTTTTTTGTTTTGCTTTTCCTGTTTATACTGAATTTATCACTTAAACGCTGTAAATCAAATCAAATTGTGTTTGTCACATACACGTGTTTAGCAGATGTTATTGCGGCTGTAGCAAAATGCGTGTGTTTCTAGCTCCAATAGTGCAGTAATATCTAACAATACACACAATCTAAAGTCAAGGAATGGAATTAAGATTATATAAATATTTGGACGAGTAATGTCAGAGCGGCATAGACTAAGATACAGTAGAATAGTTGAAGTTGGAAGTTTACATACACCTTAGCCAAATACATTTAAACTCAGTTTTTCACAATTCCTGACATTTAATCCTAGTAAAAAGTCCCTGTCTTAGGTCAGTTAGGATCACCACTTTTTATTTTAAGAATGTGAAATGTCAGAATAATAGTAGAGAGAAATTTATTTCAGCTTTTATTTATTTCATCACATTCCCAGTGGGTCAGAAGTTTACATACATTCAATTAGTATTTGGTAGCATTGCCTTTAAATTGTTTAACTTGGGTCAAACGTTTCGGGTAGCCTTCCACAAGCTTCCCACAATAAGTTGGGTGAATTTTGGTCCATTCCTCCTGACAGAGCTGGTGTAATTGAGTCAGGTTTGTAGGCCTCCTTGCTCGCACACACTTTTTCAGTTCTGCCCACAACTTTTCTATAGGATTGAGGTCAGGGCTTTGTGATGGCCACTCCAATACCTTGACTTTGTTGTCCTTAACCCATTTTGCCACAACTTTGGAAGTATGCTTGGGGTCATTGTCCATTTGGAAGACCGATTTGCGACCAAGCTTTAACTTCCTGACTGATGTCTTGAGATGTTGCTTCAATATATCCACATAATTGTCCCCCCTCATGATGCCATCTATTTTGTGAATTGCACCAGTCCCTCCTGCAGCAAAGCACCCCCACAACATGATCCTGCCACCCCCGTGCTTCACGGTTGGGATGGTGTTCTTCGACTTGCAAGCCTCCCCCTTTTTCCTTCAAACATATTGATGGTCATTATGGCCAAACAGTTCTATTTTTCTTTCATCAGACATTTACATTTAAGTCATTTAGCAGACGCTCTTATCCAGAGCGACTTAAATTGGTGCATTCACCTTATGACATCCAGTGGAACAGCCACTTTACAATAGTGCATCTAAATCTTTTAAGGGGGGGGGGGGGGTCAGAAGGATTGCTTTATCCTATCCTAGGTATTCCTTAAAGAGGTGGGGTTTCAGGTGTCTCCGGAAGGTGGTGATTGACTCCGCTGTCCTGGCGTCGTGAGGGAGTTTGTTCCACCATTGGGGTGCCAGAGCAGCGAACAGTTTTGACTGGGCTGAGCGGGAACTGTACTTCCTCAGTGGTAGGGAGGCGAGCAGGCCAGAGGTGGATGAACGCAGTGCCCTTGTTTGGGTATAGGGCCTGATCAGAGCCTGAAGGTACTGAGGTGCCGTTCCCCTCACAGCTCCGTAGGCAAGCACCATGGTCTTGTAGCGGATGCGAGCTTCAACTGGAAGCCAGTGGAGAGAGCGGAGGAGCGGGGTGACGTGAGAGAACTTGGGAAGGTTGAACACCAGACGGGCTGCGGCGTTCTGGATGAGTTGTAGGGGTTTAATGGCACAGGCAGGGAGCCCAGCCAACAGCGAGTTGCAGTAATCCAGACGGGAGATGACAAGTGCCTGGATTAGGACCTGCGCCGCTTCCTGTGTGAGGCAGGGTCGTACTCTGCGGATGTTGTAGAGCATGAACCTACAGGAACGGGCCACCGCCTTGATGTTAGTTGAGAACGACAGGGTGTTGTCCAGGATCACGCCAAGGTTCTTTGCGCTCTGGGAGGAGGACACAATGGAGTTGTCAACCGTGATGGCGAGATCATGGAACGGGCAGTCCTTCCCCGGGAGGAAGAGCAGCTCCGTCTTGCCGAGGTTCAGCTTGAGGTGGTGATCCGTCATCCACACTGATATGTCTGCCAGACATGCAGAGATGCGATTCGCCACCTGGTCATCAGAAGGGGGAAAGGAGAAGATTAATTGTGTGTCGTCTGCATAGCAATGATAGGAGAGACCATGTGAGGTTATGACAGAGCCAAGTGGCTTGGTGTATAGCGAGAATAGGAGAGGGCCTAGAACAGAGCCCTGGGGGACACCAGTGGTGAGAGCGCGTGGTGAGGAGACAGATTCTCGCCACGCCACCTGGTAGGAGCGACCTGTCAGGTAGGACGCAATCCAAGCGTGGGCCGCGCCGGAGATGCCCAACTCGGAGAGGGTGAAGAGGAGGATCTGATGGTTCACAGTATCGAAGGCAGCCGATAGGTCTAGAAGGATGAGAGCAGAGGAAAGAGAGTTAGCTTTAGCAGTGCGGAGCGCCTCCGTGATACAGAGAAGAGCAGTCTCAGTTGAATGACTATTCTTGAAACCTGACTGATTTGGATCAAGAAGGCCATTCTGAGAGAGATAGCAGGAGAGCTGGCCAAGGACGGCACGTTCAAGAGTTTGAGAGAAAAGAAAGGGATACTGGTCTGTAGTTGTTGACATCGGAGGGATCGAGTGTAGGTTTTTTCAGAAGGGGTGCAACTCTCGCTCTCTTGAAGATGGAAGGGACGTAGCCAGCGGTCAAGGATGAGTTGATGAGCGAGGTGAGATAAGGGAGAAGGTCTCCGGAAATGGTCTGGAGAAGAGAGGGGATAGGGTCAAGCGGGCAGGTTGTTGGGCAGCCGGCCGTCACAAGACGCGAGATTTCATCTGGAGAGAGAGGGGAGAAAGAGGTCAGAGCACAGGGTAGGGCAGTGTGAGCAGAACCAGCGGTGTCGTTTGACTTAGCAAACGAGGATCGGATGTCGTCGACCTTCTTTTCAAAATGGTTGACGAAGTCATCTGCAGAGAGGGAAGAGGGGGGGGGGGGGGGGGAGGATTCAGGAGGGCGGAGAAGGTGGCAAAGAGCTTCCTAGGGTTAGAGGCAGATGCTTGGAATTTAGAGTGGTAGAAAGTGGCTTTAGCAGCAGAGACAGAAGAGGAAAATGTAGAGAGGAGGGAGTGAAAGGATGCCAGGTCCGCAGGGAGGCGAGTTTTCCTCCATTTCCGCTCGGCTGCCCGGAGCCCTGTTCTGTGAGCTCGCAATGAGTCGTCGAGCCACGGAGCGGGAGGGGAGGACCGAGCCGGCCTGGAGGATAGGGGACATAGAGAGTCAAAGGATGCAGAAAGGGAGGAGAGGAGGGTTGAGGAGGCAGAATCAGGAGATAGGTTGGAGAAGGTTTGAGCAGAGGGAAGAGATGATAGGATGGAAGAGGAGAGAGTAGCGGGGGAGAGAGAGCGAAGGTTGGGACGGCGCGATACCATTCGAGTAGGGGCAGTGTGGGAAGTGTTGGATGAGAGCGAGAGGGAAAAGGATACAAGGTAGTGGTCGGAGACTTGGAGGGGAGTTGCAATAAGGTTAGTGGAAGAACAGCATCTAGTAAAGATGAGGTCAAGCGTATTGCCTGCCTTGTGAGTAGGGGGGGAAGGTGAGAGGGTGAGGTCAAAAGAGGAGAGGAGTGGAAAGAAGGAGGCAGAGAGGAATGAGTCAAAGGTAGACGTGGGGAGGTTAAAGTCACCCAGAACTGTGAGAGGTGAGCCGTCCTCAGGAAAGGAGCTTATCAAGGCATCAAGCTCATTGATGAACTCTCCGAGGGAACCTGGAGGGCGATAAATGATAAGGATGTTAAGCTTGAAAGGGCTGGTAACTGTGACAGCATGGAATTCAAAGGAGGCGATAGACAGATGGGTAAGGGGAGAAAGAGAGAATGACCACTTGGGAGAGATGAGGATCCCGGTGCCACCACCCCGCTGACCAGAAGCTCTCGGGGTGTGCGAGAACACGTGGGCAGACGAAGAGAGAGCAGTAGGAGTAGCAGTGTTATCTGTGGTGATCCATGTTTCCGTCAGTGCCAAGAAGTCGAGGGACTGGAGGGAAGCATAGGCTGAGATGAACTCTGCCTTGTTGGCCGCAGATCGGCAGTTCCAGAGGCTACCGGAGACCTGGAACTCCACGTGGGTCGTGCGGGCTGGGACCACCAGGTTAGGGTGGCCGCGGCCACGCAGTGTGAAGCGTTTGTATGGTCTGTGCAGAGAGGAGAGAACAGGGATAGACAGACACATAGTTGACAGGCTACAGAAGAGGCTACGCTAATGCAAAGGAGATTGGAATGACAAGTGGACTACACGTCTCGAATGTTCAGAAAGTTAAGCTTACGTTGCAAAAATCTTATTGACTAAAATGATTAAAATGATACAGTACTGCTGAAGTAGGCTGGCTAGCAGTGGCTGCGTTGACTTTGTTTGAAAGTGTAGCTGGCTAGGTAACCTCAATAGCTGGCCAGGTAACCTTGGTAACTGGCCAGATAATTAGTCTAACTACACAATTGTCCTAGATACAAGGACAGCAAAGACAACTATGTAGCTAGCTAACACTAGCTAGCTAACACTACACTAATCAAATCGTTCCGTTGTAATGTAATAGTTTCTACAGTGCTGCTATTCGGTAGAAGTTGGCTAGCTAGCAGTGTTAGCAGTGTTGACTAGCAGTATTGACTAGGTAGGGGAACGGCAGCGCGGCGGATGAAAATAGCTGGCTAGGTAACCGAAAATTACTCTAGACTCCACAGTTATCTTAGATACAAGGACAGCAAAGACAACTGTGTAGCTAGCTAACACTACACTAATCAAGTCGTTCCGTTGAATGTAATAGATTCTACAGTGCTGCTATTCGGTGGCTAGCTGGCTAGCTAGCAGTGTTGATTACGTTACGTTAAAAGGACGAAAATAGCTGGCTAGCTAACCTAGAAAATCGCTCTAAACTACACAATTATCTTTGATACAAAGACGGCTATGTAGCTAGCTAAGATCAAACAAATCAAACCGTTGTACTGTAATGAAATGAAGTGAAATGTGATACTACCTGTGGAGCGAAGCGGAATGCGACCGGACTCTCCAAATCCTTTACAGTTACACCAGAGGACATTTCTCCAAAAAGTACGATCTTTGTCCCCATGTGCAGTTGCAAACCGTAGTCTGGCTTTTTTTTAATGGCGGTTTTGGCTTCTTCCTTGCTGAGCGGCATTTCAGGTTATGTCGATATAGGACTTGTTTTACTGTGGATATAGACACTTTTGTACCTGTTTTCTCCAGCATCTTCACAAGGTCCTTTGCTGTTGTTGTGGGATTGATTTGCACTTTTCGCACCAAAGTACGTTCATCTCTAGGAGACAGAACGCGTCTCCTTCCTGAGCGGTATGACGGCTGCATGGTTCCATGGTGTTTAATCTTGCGGACTATTGTTTGTACAGATGAACGTGGTACCTTCAGGCGTTTGGGAATTGCTCCCAAGGATGAACCAGACTTGTGGAGGTCTACAATCTTTTTTTTTGAGGTCTTGGCTTATTTCTTTATATTTTCCCATGATGTTAAGCAAAGAGGCACTGAGTTTGAAGGTAGGCCTTGAAATACATCCACAGGTACACCTCCAATTGATTCAAATTATGTCAATTAGCCTATCAGAAGCTTCTAAAGCCATGACATCATTTTCTGGAATTTTCCAAGCTGTTTAAAGGCACAGTCAACTTAGTGTATGTAAACTTCTGACCCACTGGAATTGTGATACAGTGAATTATAAGTGAAATAATCTATCTGTAAACAATTGTTGGAAAAATTACTTGTGTCACGCACAAAGTAGATGTCCTAACCGACTTGCCAGAACTATAGTTTGTTAACAAGACATTTGTGGAGTGGTTGAAAAACTAGTTTTAATGACTCCAACCTAAGTGTATGAAAACTTCCGACTTCAACTGTATATATGAGATGAGTATTGTGTAAAAATATGTAAACTTGTAAACATGTTTTTCTTACTGGGTTTATTTCTTCTTTTGAGTAGCAGCCTACAGGTACATGTTTTAATAAACATATCATTTAACATGGAAAATGTACCTTTAACCCCCACTAACAAAAGTTACAAATTTGGTTTTTAAAAAAAAAGTAAGTTCTCAATCGCTCCATCAGGCTCCTTCACCTGTGTCGCCTCCAACCCGGCCGGGGAGGCTCAACAAACTGTGGACCTGGTGATCGTCAAACTCCCACACATCACCAACGGTACTGTGAAGAAGGAACCGAACCCAGGTTCTTCTGATATCGCCACGGTAATGAAGACGGCTGGGGAAGGCGGAAGCGTGGTGCCACTGGGAAACACGAAGACGAGCCAGGAGAAGAAGGTGGTGATCACTGAGGCAACGTCTACCTCCGTCCTGGTCAGGTTCAACTTCCAGAGGAGTATACCGGGCATCCGAATGTTCCAGATCCAATACAACGGGACCTACGATGACTCTCTGGTTTACAGGTGAGCCTTGGCTTATATAGGGACTATTTTTGATGATTGATATTGATGCCTCATTTCGACTCTCCGAACCAAATGAGAACTAGGCACAATGGTCTGTTGTAGTATACCTGATGGTGTTGAGGGGTGTTTAAGTTGTTGAAAAATGTATTCAAATGTTCATTGTTTGACGGGCTATTACTCTAACCGCATGAAGTAATTAATTTACATTTAAGTCATTTAGCAGATGCTCTTATCCAGAGCGACTTACAAATTGGAAAGTTCATACATATTCATCCTGGTCCCCCCGTGGGAATTGAACCCTGGTCCCCCCGTGGGAATTGAACCCACAACCCTGGCGTTGCAAGCGCCATGCTCTACCAACTGAGCCACACGTGACCACATTAATGTACTGGCATTCTTGTTCAGTGACTTACAAAGTCACCTTGGTACAGTGTGTTGCAGTACGTATACAGTACAGGGTCATTCCAGCAATTAGGTGCCTTTTTGAATAACTTGGAGAAAATGTTTACATTCTGTCATGTTCAACTTAATAAAAAAACATGTTTTCCCATCTCTTAAATAAAACAAAATGACTACGGTAAGTGCCTATTAAGTGCCAAATAAAGTAACAGGGTTGATGATTTCATCTTAAATCCTCTATAAATATCCTTGTGACAGGGGGATTGGAAGCTTGTTGTGTGTAACAGGGAGTGGCAATTGAAGGCAAGCTTCACAAAAAATATTACGTTGTTAATCTTTTTTTGCCTGTCTATCTATGGGTAACAGGGTTGACGTGTTATGCTCACCTTGCTCCGTTGTCCACCACAAAACACCAGAACATTGCCAAAAAGAGTAGAACCAGCTCACCTGCTTTTGCACTATAATTTGACTATTAGATGTTCAATGTTTCTTTTGAAAATAATTCAGTTCATGACCTTAAAATGAGGGACAGATTTATAGAATTTTCCATGCAGTCTATATTAAGGGGCACTTCATTTATAAAGGGCTTTTAAAATTCTATATTTGTGCTTTCCTCCTACAATATCAAAGGGACGCAAAAGGCACTCATTTCGTGGAATGACCCTACACAAAACATGTACACTACATGACCAAAAGTATGTAGACACCTGCTCGTCGAGCATCTCATTCCAAAATCATGTTGCTCCTAGACATTTCCACTTCACAATAACAGCACTTACAGTTGACCAGGGCAGCTCTAGTAGGGCAGACTTGTTGGAAAGGTGGCATCCTATGATGGTGCAACGTTGAAAGTCACTGAGCTGTTCAGTAAGGCCATTCTACTGCCAGTGTTTGTCTATGGAGATTGCATGGCTGATTTTATACACCTGTCAGCAAAGGGTGTTGCTGAAATAACCGAATCCACTAATTTGAAGGGGTGACCTCATACACTATTACACAAAGATAAATGACATAATGAATGATAATAAAAAGCTTTGGAGCATTGGGAAAAAGGCAAAATCAGCCCCATCATTAATTCATCACAAAACCACTGATATTGCCAACTACTTTAATGATTTTTTTCATTGGCAAGATTAGCAATCTTAGGCATGACATTCCAGCAACAAACGCTGACACTACACATCCAAGTATAGCTGACCAAATTATGAAAGACAAGCATTGTAATTTTGAATTCCGTAAAGTGAGTGTGGAAGAGGTGAAAAATGTATTGTTGTCTATCAACAATGAAAGGTCACCGGGGTCTGACAACTTGGATGGACAATTACTGAGGATAATAGCAGACGACATAGCCTCTCCTATTTGCCATATCTTCAATTTAAGCCTACTATAAAATGTGTGCCTGCAGGCCTGGAGGAAAGCAAAAGTTTGCTACCTAAGAATAGTAAAGCCCCCTTTACTGGCTCAAATAGCCGGCCAATCACCCTGTTACCAACCCTTAGTAAACTTTTGGAAAAATTTGTGTTTGACCAGATACAATGCTATTTTACAGTAAACAAATTGACAACAGACTTTCAGCAAGCTTATAAGGAAAGACATTTAACAAGCACAGCACTTACACAAATGAATGATGATTGGCTGAGAGAATTTTATGATAAAAGATTGTGGGGGCTGTTTTGTTAGACTTGAGTGCAGCTTTTGACATTATCGATCATAGTCTGCTGCTGGAAAAACGTGTGTTATGGCTTTACACCCCCTGCTATAATGTGGATAAAGAGTCACCTGTCTAACAGAACAGAGGTTGTTCTTTAACGGAAACCTTTCGAACATCATCCAGGTAGAATCAGAAATTCCCCAGGGCAGCTGTCTAGGCCCCTTACTTTTTTCAATCTTTACAAACGACATGCCACTGGCTTTGAGTAAAGCCAGTGTGTCTATGTATGCGGATGACTCAACACAATACATCTACTACAGCGACTGAAATGACTGCAACACTTAAGAAAGAGCTGCAGTTAGTTTCAGAATGGGTGGCAAGGAATAAGTTAGTCCTAAATATTTCTAAAACTTAAAGCATTGCATTTGGGACAAATCGTTCACTAAACCCTAAATCTCAACTAAATATTGTAATAAATAATGTGGAAATTGAGCAAGTTGAGGTGACTAAACTGCTTGGAGTAACCCTAGATTGTAAACTGTCATGGTCAAAACATATTGATACAGTAGTAGCTAAGATGGGGAGAAGTCTGTCCATAATAAAGCCCTTCTCTGCCTTCTTAACAACACTTTCAACAAGGCAGGTCCTACAGGTCCTAGTTCTGTCGCACCTGGACTACTGTTCAGTCGTGTGGTCAGGTGCCATTAAAAGGGACTTTTTGCAAGGAAAATTGCAATTGGCTCAGAATAGGGCAGCACGGCTGGCCCTTGGATGTACACAGAGAGCTAACATTAATAATACGCATGTCAATCTCTCCTGGCTCAAAGTGGAGGAGAAATTGACGTCATCACTACTTGTATTTAGGAGAGGTGTATGTTGAATGCACCGAGCTGTCTGTTTGAACTACTGTCACACAGCTCAGACACCCATGCATACCCCACAAGACATGCCACAAGAGGTCTCTTCACAGTCCCCAAGTCCAGAACAGACTATGGGAGGTACTACATAGAGCCATGACTATATGGAACTCTATTCCACATCAAGTAACTGATGCAAGCAGTAAAATTAGATTTTAAAAACTGATAAAATACACCTTATGGAACAGCGGGCACTGTGAAGCAACACATACACATGCATACACACACACAATAACATACGCACTATACACACACGTACACATGGATTTTGTACTGTAAATATGTGGATGTGTTTGAGTAGGGGCCTGAGGGCACACAGTGTTGTGAAATCTGTGAATGTGTTGTAATGTTTTTAAAATGGTATAAACTGCCTTAATTTTCCTGGACCCCAGGCTAGAGTGGCTGCTGCCTTGGCAGGTCCATAATAAATACAAATATTTGTGTATATATAGTATACCTAATCAACAGAATCAAAATGAAATGTCAGCACTGAGCTGTAAAGAGAAGCCGAGATGAAAGAGAAAGCAGAATGTTACAAAAAGCTTCTGAAGATCTTTCAGGCCCCTTCTGAGAAATGAGTCGACACAATGTTCTTTCATCCGGCAACTCTTTCATTCCATATTTGAAGCTTATCTTCATGATACAATATGACGTGACCATTTAGAACACACTTTTATTCAAAGTGACTTACAGTCAACAAATACTGTACATACAGTATATTGATCGTATGAGATCCAGTTGGGAATAAGAAATCCACAGCTCTAGTCTTTCAAGCACACAGCACCATGATCCAACCACCGAGCCATTGGATCTAATGTGACTTTCTCTCCTGAGAGATGGATGTGCATACAATCTTTCATCTTTAATGCCTCCGACTTCTCAGTGGGTGTTTTTGTGTCTCAAGGGGGTTGGGTAAAAAATAACTCATTTGGACAATAAAGTATTCTTTTTCATCTTTCACCCCTTTCACTGCACATTAGCAATTCTACTTTCTTTTTTTAACCATTGGAATCCCGGCGACTCTGTTACTCGTCCACTCACGACAATGCTGCTCATAGCATTCTCTCTTCTCTTACCATTTCCAAGCCATAGCCCTGTGCTCTTTGTTATTGCAATATAATGTACAGTATAATTGGTCTACAGTTGGTCTAGTATGCTCTCATCTCTTTCATTCCACACTAACTGTCTCTCTCTCTATATTTTCAGAATGATCCCTTCAAGCAGTAAGAGTATCCTGGTGAACAACCTGGCGGCCGGTACACAGTATGACCTGTGTGTGCTGGCCATCTACGACGACCTGGTGACCTCCCTGACTGCCACGCGGGTGGTGGGGTGTGTCCGCTTCACCACCGAGCCACAGTACCTCCGCTGCCACTTCATGCAGTCCCAGTTCCTGGGAGGCACCATCGTGGTCATCATCGGAGGGATCATCGTGGCGTCCGTCTTAGCCTTCATCATCTTCCTCATCGTGAGGTACCGAGTGTGTAACCAAGGCGATGAGGATAAGGTAGGAGTATTGAGTAGTACTCTTTTCTTTGGGGCTACTGTCTCTGGATTATTTGTGTTGTACAGATGTGATGATGAATGTTGAGGTCATTTCTCCCTGGGGATTAATAAAATCTCTCTCAATCTCTTTCATAAGGCTTTGGAGATGGGTGAGATCCCATCTCTGAGCAGTGATGGTCAGCTCCAGGGCTGCGGCGTCCCCAAGACCATGTCCAAATCTCTGTCCAAGCAGATCCTCCAGCCAGAGAAACCAGAGACGGAGGACCAGGAGTCTCTGAGGGTGGCCCTTCCTCCTCGTAAACCGGTCAAGCAGCAGCAACCCTCAGCCCCAACCACCACCACATCTACCAAGCCCTCCATCCCCGACTGCACTGTCTCTACTTCCGCAGCCAGCCACTCCTGGCACCCTGCCTCCCCGGTCACCCTGAGGCAAAAACGGGCCGATATCACTGCCACCGGGGGTCCGAAACCCGGAGAAGCTCGCCGAGCCGAAGGCCAGACAGATGTGGAGTTAGAGAACACAAACCGTAATAACTCGTCGGAAGCTAAAATTGCTGCCGCCTTGGCCGTACCTGTTCCTGCCCGTTCCACAAAATGGACGCCGGTCGCTAGGCGGCCGCGCCCCCCTGGAGCCTCCTCCCACCATTACATGACGGTACCTACAGGGGGTGTGAGGGTGAACCGGCGGCACTCGCTGAACGTGGACTCGTACAAGGAGCGCTGCTATGTCAGCCTGGTACAGCAGCAGCCAAAACCTGGCGGGAGTTTGTGCTCCAAACGCAGTCTGTCCATGAGCGGAGAATTGCCCACGTTGGAGAGTGCAATGGCAAACATACGCAGAGGCAGAGACAAGCTGTCCCGATCTGAGTGGCTTCTCGAAAGCACTCTATGATCTGGATTTCACTGGCTTATAGGTTCTTTGTTTTACTGGATTGGATTTGTGGCCCGTCGTGGAGCATACAGTAACTTTATGCCTTGTCTTTTATCTACAAGACCCATAGATTCCTCTTGTATTTCTGAAGACAAGGCAGCAAAACAGGGTTTTAACAATGTTTCACATTTTGTCTTTCTACCTAAAAAGCAAATATCCTCTCAAAGTCATCTGTATAGCGACTTCGGATATAACTTTGATGAAAGGCACAAAAAACTGTATAAAGCAACTTCATGTACAAAAATGTTGAGTTGTGTAACATATAGGCTAACACGATACACCCGTAAGTGTTCATATGGTACTGAATGCAGTATACTTGGAAGTCTAGCATCATTTAGAGAGGGTGAAAAAGGGATGGATGATCAAGTTTGTTATAACATTGCCTGTTACTTAAAGTGATTACAATAACTGTGTAGACAATGAACGGACATATTTCTTGTCATCAGTTTTTCAGACAGTTGGTGACATGTCTTAACTTGGCGGCGTTTGGAGGAATTGTGAATGTGCAGAGATGTAGAACACAATGTATCCAGGTGGTGTCCCAAATGGCACCCTATTCTCTATAGTGCACTACTTTTTGACCAGGGCTCTGGAAAGTAGTGCACTATATAACGAATAGGGTGCCATTTGGGCCACACACCTCAGTCTAGTGACAGAGCTGGATCTTTTCATCAAGCCGCACCAGACACACAGCACAATGCAACATTGATGGCAACCCGTCGGTGTCGATTGAGCCTAATACTGCCCTCCGGGTTGAATCAATACATTTTTATCACGTAATTACACATACAGACTCACGCTCATAGGATTCCTGTCGCAACTGATATGACAGTCTAAACCAACACAGACAGGATTCCTGTCGCAACTGATATGACAGTCTAAACCAGTCTAAACCACAGACAGGATTCCTGTCGCAACTGATATGACAGTCTAAACCACAGACAGGATGACTGGTGCGATTCCAGTACGTCAGCAGGTGGATGGGGATCCATAAAGGATTGGTGGTCCATTTTCATGTTTTTTTTACTATTATTAAGACAATTTGTCATGTCAGGCCAAGAACCGTTGTAAATTGACTTGTTGGTAAAGAGAAAACGAAAGCCACCAAAACAGTAGGCTATCTGAGAAGTCGGCTCTTGATTTTGCTGTTGTTTCTGTTTGATGTTTACCAGTATAAATAAACCAATGAGAAAAATCTATCTAATGTAGAAAATACCTGTACAGTTATTGCTTGTGACATTCATTAGCCAGGTATCTACTGTAGCTTTCTTGAGTCCTATAACATGAAAGGCAACACTGAGGACACAGCAGAAGTCATTTCAGTTTTAGCTCCATTTTCCAGGTACCGTCTAACACGAACCCTTCTGAAGTCTGACAACATAACATGCAGAGGGATACCTAGGACGTCATGTTCACAGTAGCCCACATTTTGGTGGATAGATTCCATCTCAAACTACCTTCAATCTCGAGTCATGACTGACAAAAGAAATGAGATCTTTTTCTCTGGCGAGCCAGCCGGGAGATTCATCTCATCTGTAATGATTTTTCAGGTTCATTATAATCTTAAAACATTTGAATCTCCCCTCCTTCTCACTGAGAGTAGAAAGAACGGCAGATCTCTGCTCTCAGCTCCTGTGTTTGTTCAAAGGCAATGAGAAGCAAATGATGAAAAGAGGCCATGCTAGTCACCTGGGACTCCCCCTTTCCCTCCCCCTACACACACAGAGAGAGAAGGAGTAGGGCTCTTAGAGAGAGAGAGAGAGCCCTCTGCAGAGGTTAAAGACTCCAGCGTCGGTCAGTAGGAATCATGGCACCATGGGCCTCGGAGTCACAGAAACGAATCTGCCATCGCAGTAATGTTTCAGATCGTGGAGAGTAGGGTCCATTTCACTTCAATCATATGATCAGTATTTATATCTGCTGTTAGACAGTATGCGCTCTGAATCCACGGTTTAGATGTTGGATAGATTTTTTTTTAATGTGGTCTGATTGACTCCATCCCTGAATTAGAGCTGCACCTTGAAAGGGATACGCCCCATCACCTTCGCTCTGAAACTCCCTGGTAAAATATAGTTGAGTATTAAACAGTAGGCTTGTTAAGATGTGCTGCACATATGTCAGACATAAATTAATTAATGTCATCCAAACAGACCGGGCCTTTTAATACTGATTTCTCTCTCATTAGCATAATTATAAATGTGTCGTGGAGGAGCCGGGTCCGGACATCCACTCAGTCTCTTGAGGGTGCCAGAGGTGTGTGATAATAATACATGAGTTCCTGGGGAGAGAAAAGAGAAAGAGAGAGAGGGAAAGTGAGAGGAAGAGGGGAAGAAGAGGGATGTTTGAGAAAGAGGGAGAGTGGGGAGGTAAAGAAAGCGAAGGAGAGGCCAGAAAGAGAAAAACAGAAAGTGAGAAGGAGAGAAAAGAGCATCTGTGTAAGTCAGCCATGCAGCCTACAGCTTCTCAGCATTCACTGCACCTCTGCAGGAGTGAGGTAGGGGGTGAGGAGGGTTGGACGGGTTGGACGGGGGGGTCACAGGAGGCTGCTGAGGGGAGAAAGGCTCATAATAATGGACGGAACAGCGCAAATGGAATGACATCAAACACCTAGAAACCATGTGTTTGATGTATTTGATACCATTCCACTAATTCCGCTCCAGTCATTACCACGAGCCTGTTCTCCCCAATTAAGTTCCCACCAACCTCCTGTGGTGGAAATGGACCAATGCCGAGTGAAGTGTGCCCCGCGGCCAAATACAGAACCACACGTTTCCCCTCACACACTGCGGGGTTCTGCCCGACTTCTAACCCCCCTTCTGCCCTGCTGCTGCCCCCTGCCAACTCCTGCCTTCCCCTCTAGCACTTACTCCTCCACCATCCTTCTACTCCTGCATGTTTCTGGAACTACTCCCACTGCCTCCCTCGGGCCCTCCTCCCCTGTTAACCCGCACCTGCCCCTGCTCCCTCCTCCTGCACCCTCTCCTCCCCTCCATCCTTCCTTGATCCACTGCAGGGCTCTTCTTCCGCACTGAGCACCGCCCTGTCATCAAATCCTGACCTGCAATGCCCCTTAGTCCCAATCGCTGTCACCCGCCAATCATGTGTCACTGGCCCTGCCAGTCTGTCAGAGTCAGTCAAACAGCCAATCACCTCTCTGTGGGGTTTTGAACAGTCAATCATAGATCACTGGGCTTTAACAAACTGTCAGAGCAAGAGGCAAGCTGGCCAATTACTTCTCAGTGGGGGAACTGATCCGCCAATTATTTCTCACATGTTCATCATACCTGTTACATTAACTACCTGCTGGTACAGGTGATGGCATTGGCATAATCCTTTTTTTCGCTGTACAAGTGTTTCTCAGAATTGGTTCACAACCGCTAACATTCCGAAAGAAATCTACTGGAACGATTACTGACGCCACAATTATCTTTTGCTAATTGTAATTGGGACAGGGAGAGTAGTTATCCCACCAGGCCACTGATGGCAACAATTTGTGTCCAATTGCATGGTTTAACGTGATCTTTGAGTCTGTTTCAGTGTGAAGGGGCTATTACGATCACAGTGAGAGAGAGAAGATGATAGAGATGTTTAACTGTTGATGACAGGGGTGCTACAAATGTTGCATTACATTGTTTTGCGAACACTTGGCACCCCTTCATAGAGTAGGCTAAATCGCCTGTCAGACATTTGTGAAACATTGAAGAAGAGGAAGAGTAGTTTATTGTCAATTTGTAGGGATGTAAATTGTGTCTTTTCAGCTTCTTACAGCTGGAATCCTTAATGGTGAAACAGCACATCCGTTTGCAAAATTACAACAATAAAGACGTTACTGCAAACATGGAGCACAGTTTTTCCACCTCTGACATCATTGCACACGCGATAAAAGCAGGGGCGAAAATCTGATATCAACCTTGGAGGGGACAATTACATGAAATTTTCTCAGGAGCAATTCCTGAGGGGGACACCAAAAGTAGTGCTGTAACACATAGACTATGTTGTAATATGTTAAATGTATATTGAGGGACCATAATCACTACTACTGGATAATTGTTAGGTACAGTAGTTAACTGAAGGGTTGTCCCAACTTGTTTAAATCATTATAATACTAATAATAATAATAGTTATAGCAATGTTCCTTATCAGTGCAGTGTTCCTCTCTTGAAACGTTTGCAAGAGTTTGCGGTTCTATAAATTGTGGGTGTGGCTGATATGGTTTTGTGTCATCACTGAGGTAACTGGACGATGCTGTGCCACTGTCCCCTATACTGGTGCTGCTGGCAACAAGGGTGACACCTGGTCCTGCCGTGGCTGTGACACTGTCCTCAAGTCTCTCTCCTTGGCTCTTTCCCTTTCACCACCCTCACTGACTCACAGTCTGTCTCCTAGAAAAGAAATAAGGTGTTTGCTGTACTCCTAACTACCGGTACCCAAAACTACACAATTAATCACAACAGCAATACCATTGCCTTAAACAAATCTTGGTTCAGTCACCAGTTTAAATTGAGAGTGGGGGTATCCATGGCATTTTCCAATTATGTCCCTATTTTACAAATCAAAAAAATTGAGAACCTTTCATAATGTTGCCAAACAAAGACTCAACAAACTTACCTGAGACTCCCTGTCTCTGCCAGTCTGTCCCTGCATATCTGTCCCCAGCTCTGCTGTCTGTGTGCCATCTGTTACCTGCTCTGCCTAATGACATCATTGTGAAATATTTCCATTAGCATTTCACTTCTTTCTTATGAACATTTTATCAACTGGTCTTTGAGATATTAGGCTACTAGAGTTCTTACTTTGCGTTTTGGTGTACTGAAAAATACTCTGATGTCCGTCTTTTTACTTTTTTCTGACATTTTTCTACCTGGCTGGCTGGCTGACCGGTCTAGCTGCACACACACATTTACACAACACATGCTGCAACGTTTTGAAATTTTAACATAGTTTGTTTCATATTGGCAGGCTTCCAACAATAGCTGAATTTGCAAAGCTAGCGAGCACCAATTCCGTTTCTGTGGTGTTTGCTATAATCTTTGCTACCTGGTTAAAGGTGAAAAAAATAAAAAAATCACTAGCGACAATTTAGCTTTTGCAACGAGACCATTAAATATATTTAAGACAATGGTATAAGAGAGTGTAGTTTTGTTCAGTTTGGACTTCAGTTTATCGCTAACCTTATCACAGGGACTTTGAAGCACTACAGCTGCATGCTAATCTTGGAATAAACTGACGATAGCAAATATTCCATCTTTGACGACGCCACATAAATGGAATAGGTACTAGCTAGCTTGATAGTTAATGTTTGCTTTAGTTTGCGCGCTAGCTCTGCAAATTCAGCTAGTGTGTGAACCCTGCAACATGAAAAAAATATATACATTGCTAAGGCGCGATTGACTGGATTACCTCACGTCAGTTACGTACATTGAGTGACTTTCGGACAGTAGATACGAGCCCTCTATTACCTTGCCAGCTAAAGAACTGGCAGTGGATCAAACCATTGTGAGGCAATCTTGTGAAATTTAAAAACGCGCTATTAAGTGTCTATAATCAGTACAAGTGCTTTCATTGCATATTATTAATATTATTGAAATTACATAGTTATGTTTACAGTGATATATTGGGGGGGACAAATCATATTTTCCCCAGGATGGGGGGGTCGTGTCCCCCCCGTCCCCCCTGGGATTTCCGCCTATGGATAAAAGAGCACAATATGTAGGTGACTTTTTTCAACTTAAAAAAACAAAACATTTATTTATTCAGGGGAACCAATTGAGACCAGGCTCCCAATTACATTGGTGCCCTGAGGACAACAATACAACAAATTCAAAATTATCAATTAAAATAAAATAGTCTACAAATGACAGAATCAACAAACACTACAGCTTCAAACACCACAAATTCAATCCAAACAGTTGCAATTCTCATTAAATTCATTCAACATTAAAGTCCTAAACTGCCATAGAGGTACCAGTCAAGATGTTGGGAGTTTTGTAGGCTATTCTAAAAATGGGGGGCACTAAAACTGAAGGCGGATTTACTGGTACATATTAGTTGAACCTCGAGAGTTAACCATCCCTGTGAACGGGTTTGGTGTCTCATATTTTTACATTTTAACAGTGAAGTTATGATCTCTTTCTATAAAAGAAGGCTAGCCTACTTTAAATCTGAGCTTCTTAAACTCATCCATATGTTTTTTTAATCGTAAAATTATTGTAAATCCAAAAGCCCAGATATTTATTGGCGGGAACCTGAGCGATGAAAGAATCATCCAATCCATAAATGTGTAAGCCATCTGAAATATTTCTATGAGAATTAGAAAATGGTATACATTTCGTTTTTCCTGCATTAAGTACCAATTTTAAATCAACAAGGACTTTCTTCAAGGTGACAAAATCAAATTGCAGCTACAACATAGCCTACTGTAATTTTACCATGCTGCGCAACGCTCCTCAGCTTAGTAACAAAAACAATAACAAAGGTGGTGGAGCGCTGTTTCCACCTACTACGGATTCCATCTTTGAACAACCCCTGAGATACAAACATACACACGCCCGCATACAAACAGCGTTTTCCTGTTTGTATACTGCCATAAGCAAACAGGAGACCACTTATCCAGAGGCGGCACTCCTAGTGCCCGGGGACTTTAATGCAGGGAACCTTAAATTTGTTTTACCTCATTTCTACCAGCATGTTAAATGTGCAACCAGGGGGAAAAAACTATAGATCACCTTTACTCCACACACAGAGACACATAAAAGCTCTCCCTCACCCTCCATTTGGCAAATCTGACCATAACTCTGTCCTCCTGCTTACAAGCAAAAATTAAAGCAGGACGCACCAGTGACTCGGTCAATAAAAAAGTGGTCAGATGAAGCAGATGCTAAGCTACAGGACTGTTTTGCTAGCACAGACTGGAATATGTTCCGGGATTCTTCCGATGGTATTGAGGAGTATACCACATCAGTCACTGGCTTCATCAATAAGTGCATCGATGACATCGTCCCCACAGTGACTGTATGTACATACCCCAACCAGAAGCCATGGATTACAGGCAACATCTGCACTGAGCTAAAGGGTAGAGCTTCCGCTTTCAAGGAGTTCGATCCTAACCCGGAAGCTTATAAGTTATCCCGCTATTCCATCCAACGAACCATCAAACAGGCAAAGCATCAATACAGGACTAAGATGGAATCATACTACACCGGCTCCGATGCTCGTCGGATGTGGCAGGGCTTGCTAACTATTATAGACTACAAGGGGAAGCACAGTCAATAGCTGCCCAGTGACACAAGCCTACCAGACAAGCTAATTTACTTCTGTGCTCGCTTTGAGGCAAGTAACACTGAAACATTCATGAGAGCATCAGCTGTTCCGGATGACTGTGTGATCACGCTCTCCACAGCCAATGTGAGTAAGACCTTTAAACAGGTCAACATTCACAAGGCCGCAGGGCAAGACGGATTACCAGGACGTGTACTCCGAGCATGCGCTGACCTCTCCTTGTCTGGGTCTGTAATACCAACATGTTTTAAGCAGACCACCATAGTCCCTGTGCCCAAGAACACTAAGGTACCCTGCCTAAAATACTACCGACCCGTAGCACTCACGTCTGTAGCCATGAAGTGCTTTGAAAGGCTGGTCATGGCTCACATCAACACCATTATCCCAGAAACCCTAGACCCACGCTTATTTGCATACCACCCCAACAGATCCACAAATGTTGCAATCTCTATTGCACTCCACACTGCCCTTTTACACTTGGACAAAAGGAACACCTATGTGAGAATGCTATTCATTGACTACAGCTCAGCGTTCAACACCATAGTACCCTCAAAGCTCATCACTAAGCTAAGGACCCTGGGACTACACACCTCCTTCTTCAACTGGATCCTGGACTTCCTGACGGGCCGCTCCCAGGTAGTAAGCGTAGGTAACAACACATCCGCCACGCTGATCCTCAACATGGGGGCCCCTCAGGGGTGCGTGCTCAGTCCCCTTCTGTACTCCCTGTTCACTCATGACTGCACGGCCAGACACGACTCCAACACCATCATTAAGTTTGCCGATGACACAACAGTTGTAGGCCTGATCACCGACAACGATGAGACAGCCTATAGGGAGGAGATCAGAGACCTGACCGTGTGGTGCCAGGACAGCAACCTCTCCCTCAACGTGATCAAGACAAAGGAGATGATTGTGGACTACAGGAAAAGGAGGACCGAGCATGCCCCCATTCTCATTGACAGGGCTGTAGTGGAGCAGGTTGAGAGCTTCAAGTTCCTTGACGTCCACATCTCCAAAAAACATTGTCCAAGCACACCAAGACAGTCGTGAAGAAGGCACAACAAAACCTTTACCCCCTCAGGAGACTGAAAAGATTTGTCATGGGTCCTCAGATCCTCAAAAGGTTCTACAGCTGCACCATCGAAAGCATCCTGACGGGTTGCGTCACTGCCTGGTATGGCAACTGCTCGGCCTACGACCGCAAGGCACTACACAGGGTAGTGCGTACGGCCCAGTACATCACTGGGTCCAAGCTTCCTGCCATCCTGGACCTCTATACCAGGCGGTGTCAGAGGAAGGCCCTAAAAATGGTCAAAGACTCCAGCTACCCTAGTCATAGACTGTTCTCTCTGCTACCACACGGCAAGCGGTATCGTAGCGCCAAGTCTAGGTTCAAGAGGCTTCTAAACAGCTTCTACCCCCAAGCCATAAGATTTCTGAACAAATAATCAAATGGCTACCCAGAGTATTTGCATTGCCCCCCCCCCCCCCCCCCTCATTTACACTGCTGCTACTCTCTGTTATTATCTATGCAGAGTCACTTTAATAACTCTACCTACATGTACATATTACCACAATTACCTCGAATAACCGGTGCCCCCGCACATTGACTCTGTACCGGTACCCCCTGTATATAGCCTCGCTATTGTTATTTTACTGCTGCTCTTTAATTATTTGTTACTTTTATTTCTTTGTTTATTTCTTTGTTACTTTCTATTTCTTTGATCAATGTTACTTTTATTTCTTTAGTGGACTACAGGAAAAAGAGGACCGAGCACGCAGACATTCTCATCGACCGGGCTGCAGTGGAGCAGGTTGAGAGCTTCAAGTACCTTGGTGTCCACATCACCAACAAACTAACATGGTCCAAGCACACCAAGACAGTCGTGAAAAGGGCACAACAAAACCTTTTCCCCCTCAGGAGACTGAAAAGATTTGGCATGGGTCCTCAGATCCTCAAAAGGTTATACAGCTGCACCATCGAGAGCATCCTGACTGGTTGCATCACTGCCTGGTATGGCAACTGCTTAGCCTCCGACCGCAAGGTACTACAGAGGGTAGTGCGAACGGTCCAGTACATCACTGGGGCCAAGCTTCCAGCCATCCAGGACCTCTATACCAGTCGGTGTCAGAGGAAGGCCCTAAAAATTGTCAAAGACTCCAGCCACCCTAGTCATAGACTGTTCTCTACACTACCGCACGGCAAGCGGTACCGGAGCACCATCTAGGTCCAAGAGGCTTCTAAACAGCTTCTACCCCCAAGCCATAAGACTCCTGAACATCTAGTCAAATGGCTACCCAGATTATTTGCAGTGCACCCCCCCCCCCCCCCCCCCCCTCTTTACACCACTGCTACTCTCTGTTGTCATCTATGCATAGTCACTTTAATAACTCTACCTACATGTACATACTACCTCAAATAACCGGTGCCCCCACACATTGACTCTGAACCGGTACCCCCCTGTATATTGTCTCGCTATTGTTATTTCACTGCTGCTCTTTAATTACTTGTAACTTTTATCTCATTCTTATCTGTATTTTTTTTTAACTGCATTGTTGGTTAGGGGCTCGTAAGTAAGCATTTCACTGTAAGGTCTACACCTGTTCTATTCGGAGCATGTGACAAATAAAATTTGATTGGATGCCTGTCTCAAACACTTTCTCCCAGACTCTGTCTCTCCTCTCTCTTGTCTCTTCTTCTCTTTCTCACTTTTTCTCATTATGCTTTCTCCTGTCTCTCTCATTCTACCCCTCCGTGTTCATTATGCCCTCTTCCTACCTCACTCTGTATCTATCACTCTTATCCTCTGTCTATGCCTCTCTCTCCTTCTCTCCCAGTTCCTCATCTGCTCTGGGGGGGTGGGTAAAGAGGCTGGCAGCAGTTTACACCAGACAAGCCAGGCACCATTAGGAACCATTTTCTGCCCATTTGCCTGATAGCTGGTATCGCTTATGGAGGTTATTTTCTCTCTGTCTCCCTCCTAAGCACCTGTAGTGATGGATTCCTCATTGATTAGCCAGTGATAGAGATATGTGAATAGGAGCTACCTAATGGGCTAGCAGACTGCCAGTCAGTCAGAGTCAGCTCTATAACTTTCAGCTCCTGGCGAAGGAAGAGGGGAGACTAATCCTCTCTAAGAAGCCCTTTCATTCTCAGTGACTTTCTAAGACAAAGCTTATGCTAATCTTGTTATCACTGCAGATTTCCGGTAATGGAGGATATTGGAGGATAGAGACTGCTAGGGGAGTCCGGGACCATTTCTCTTTGTTCAAACACAACTCAGTCAGAGAGGCCCTTGCAGTCAGCTGTGCAGAGTAAGATGAAGTTGACCCTAGCTGCTGATCTGAGGCCAGTGTTGCATTTTTGATTCACTAATGGTTACGGTTAGGTTTGAGGGAAGGTAAGCTGATCCTAGATCTGTGCCTATGGGCAATGTCAAAATAGGTCTATCCTCTGCAAACTGCTGATCGTATGTAGTATATGAAGACGGGTCATTTAACAACAAATCACTACATGGATGTCACCCCTCTTGGTTTATCACGCGATTACAAATACAGTAAAACTATTTATTAACACCATAGCTCCACCTGCTCAATTAGGGGTTGCTTATATTTGTCTCGTTTCACTGCTTGTTCAAGTTATTTTAACCTGCACAAGTGTGAGATGGAAATGTGTTTCTTGCATATCCCATCTTCCCCCTGAGACACATCAGCCATTATCGCCAGTGACCCTGGAGTATTTAGGGTTAAGTGCCTCGCTCACTTCGACGGATGTTAACACCTTGCCGGCTCAGGGATTCGAACAAGCAACCTTTGATATCTGATGCTTCCTCTACGACCGTGCATAGTAAATTGAGATGTCAAACCATTCTCAAACAATGTCCCATTGGGCAGAATGTCATATTACACTAACTTGTCTAAATAAACTGAAAATTGGAGACAAATGAACTGATCAGTCGAATAGTAATACAGTCATTTGTTTGATCAGTTGTCACTGGTTTAGGTTTATGGCACCGTGCCCCAGGTGGGAATTCATGTGTTTAGGGAGAAAATGTCAGCTAGCTCATCAGAAACAAGGCTTTAAGGGTATTTTGATCTAAACGTGACCATGTTTTCCGTGTAAAACCAGCTACAGTATACAGCCGTTCCTATTGCTATTCAGTGCTTTTGAGACCGCTGACTTGAAATGTAGATGCAATAGCTATGCTCTTTTGAAGAGGAGCGCACGTGGCACATTTGGTAACTGGGTGGAATGAGGACGAGACTTAATAAGGATTATAAAATAGAAGTTATCAAATAAAAGGTTGACACGTTTGTGATGTGCATTGGATTTGAACGCTTTGCATTGAACACTTTGCATTTACATCAAGGTGATGAGAAAAACACTTTGATCCTTATGAGGAACATTTTGGCTAAATTGTCACATAGACACCTAGGCTAAAATATAACATTTCAATGTTTCAAAGCTACACAATGGTAGGCCTAATGTTTTATTTCTTTCTTGAGCTAACCTATCTGCCCTGTTCCTGATGCAGAGTGACGTATTTTGGGGCTCTGCTCGCCCCACGACTACTGCTGCAGTCCTGGAATTCAGATAATTTCCCAGCGCTCACTCAGCCTCTCACGTCTCTGTTACCTTGGCAACATATTCCTGCATGAAAATAGCATCTGAGAGAAGCGAGCTGTTCCCACCGCAAAGAACCACAACCACAACATTTATATGTGTCAGTGTCAAGAGCGGCAATGATCCTCAGAGAGAGACACCTCAACCGCCGTTATCACTGCAGCAATTGGACAGGCATAAGTGAACCGTTTCATGCATGTCATTTGTTATAGGCTATTTAGCTGGCCCCTAGTGAAAGGCCGGGTAAGTGACTACATGTGCAAATTTTTAAGGAAAAGTGGTGCACTATGTGGGGAAAATGATGCAATTTGAGAATTAGCCTAATCTGTAACCAAATGTATGGTAAGGAAATTGATATTTGCCACACTAGCAAATGCATGCACTCATAAGGCAGAGTACAGAGCAGCGCGAGGATCAGGAACATCATTAATAAATGTAAAATAATAAATAATAAATCAGAAAAGGGCTCAGGGTCAAATCCTGGTGGATTTCCTACTTTAAATTTGCTGGGGAGGATTTAGTGCTGTATCTTTTGCTTATGCTTCCTTCCCAGTTAGGATTGGTATTGATTGGTAACCATTCCATATACACTACCGTTCAAAAGTTTGGGGTCAATTAGAAAAGTCCTTGTTTCTGAAAGAAAAGTACATTTTTGTCCATTAAAATGACATAAAATTGATCAGAAATACAGTATAGACATTGTTGATGTTGTAAATGACTATTGTAGCTGGAAACAGCTGATTTTCTTTTTAATGGAATATCTACATAGGCGTACAGAGGCCCATTACCAGCAACTTCTGTGTTCCAATGGCACATTGTGTAGCTAATCCAAGTTTATCATTTTAAAAGGCTAATTGATCATTAGAAAAACCTTTTGCAAATATATTACCACAGCTGAAAACTGTTGTTCTGATTAAAGTAGCAATAAAACTGGCCTTCTTTAAACTAGTTGAGTATCTGGAGCATCAGCATTGGTGGGTTCGATTACAGGGTCAAAATGGCCAGAAACAAATAACTTTTTTCTGAAACTCATCAGTCTATTCTTGTTCTGAGAAATGAAGGCTATTCCATGCGAGAAATTGCCAAGAAACTGAAGATCTCGTACAACAATGTGTACTACTCCCTTCACAGAACAGCGCAAACTGGCTCTAACCAGAATAGAAAGAGTGGGAGGCCCCGGTTCACAACTGAGCAAGAGGACAAGTACATTAGAGTGTCTAGTTTGAGAAACAGAAGCCTCACAAGTCCTCAACTGGCAGCTTCATTAAATAGTACCCACAAAACACCAGTCTCAACGTCAACAGTGAAGAGGCGACCCCGAGATGCTGGCCTTCTAGGCAGAGTTGGAAAGAAACAGCCATATCTCAGACTGGCCAATAAATAGAAAAGATTAAGATGGGCAAAAGAACACAGACACTGGACAGATTAACTCTGCCTAAAAGGCCAACATCCCGGAGCCGCCTCTTTACTGTTGACGTTGAGACTGGTGTTTTAATGCTGTGGTAATATATTTGCAAAAGGGTTTTCTAATGATCAATTAGCCTTTTAAAATTATTAACTTGGATTAGCTAACACAACGTGCCATTGGAACACAGGAGTGATGGTTGCTGATAATGAGACTCTGTACACCTACTTAGATATTCCATTAAAAATCAGCCACTTCCAGCTACAATAGTCACTTACAACATTAACAATGTCTACACTGTATTTCTGATCAATTTGATGTTATTTTAATGGCTTTTCTTTCAAAAACAACAACATTTCTAAGTGACACCAAAATTTTGAACCAAAGTGTAAATTGTATTGTTATGTGCTCTAGGGGAAAGTTTTTGGACAAACAGCAACACCAAATTACATTTGAATGTAATGTCCGACTGTTAGATGCGGTGAAGGCCAGAATATTTGGCATGGCAACAACAATCTAGAAGAGTTGTCTGAAGCAGAGAGCGACAGAATGGTATCCAGGCTAACCTTCCACCAATCCATCATAAAAACAAGAAGTCTCTTCAACATGGGAGAGAAGCGCTTAATGAAATAAGCATCTGAGAGAGCAGGTGTTGGAGGCTTGACAGACTTTAGCTGCATAACAAGTAGCACGCTTTAACATCCCTGCCTTCGTCAATCAAACGGCCAATCGCCTGAATAAATGCTCCCTAAATAAGCAAAATGCTTGGGCGCCCATGTCGTCATGCCTGAGCAAGATTTACAATTATAGGCCTACTAGTACAAACAAAACCATACACACACACACACACACACAGGTAGGAGTAACACAGTTGCTTTAAACACCAATCAGAAAGTTGCATCCCACGTGGCGTCTTCAGATTCAATGGAATGGATAGACAGTTTGTGAATATTAACCAGGTGTCAGAGGTGCGCCTGTGAGTTCCCTGCGATGTTTAAGAAGCTGACAACACATCAAGAATGCACTTGAATTGAAATGATGTATTTCTTTAGGAGGTATAATTAAATAAGTAGCCTACTTTCCCTTTTATATGTCAGTGATCTTTGAAATAGTTGTATTCTCACTTCAGTTCAGTTAGAAAATCCACTGTAGACACAAGGTGCATTTGGGAGAGGGGGAGAGACAAAAGAAAATAAACCAATAAACCTTCTGTTGTTGTTGAATGCAAATGCTGTTCTGTCTGTAAGCCATGATCCAGATTTATTAAAAAAGGGTATTTTCTTTTAAGCATTGACCAGATGCCAGTCTTTGTATCAGAGCAAACAGAGCTTATAGACTTGTGCTGCACAGATATAGCCCAGCCAGGCACCGTTTCTCAAATCCAGACCTCTAGGTCAGAATAGAAGAAGGCCTACTGCCCTCTTATCACGGACCGATTCAGCGCTCGGACACCAGGTGAGAGAAATCTTGCTAGTCAGTGATATGAACCAACTATATTAGGTTTCACACCTTAAGTATTGAATTCAAAATAAAATTAACCATAAACATGAAAAATAAAGTTGAAAATGTAAAAATAGTATTTGAGGAAAGGTTAAATTATAGATTGTTGAAATAAAAAATGTAATAAATTGAGAGCAAAATGAGTAGAATTGTAAACAAAAATGATATCAAAAGCAAAACAAAAAACACTTGCAAGCAAATTATTTAAAAGGTAGGGCAAATTGTTTGAAAACTAATGCAGAAATTGTTCAGTTAAACTTTTCCAACAACCCTATTGAATCCATTTTGCAGTTACATGTACCTTTAGTTAGGTTACTCAGATATTTTCCTTCTCCATCTGTCTCTTAGCTTTCAGTGCCATTTCTTTTGATTGCAAGATTTGGCACAGTTTTTCCATGAATGTGGGATTTAAAGGGAAGCGTAGATAATGCGTCTCCATTGGTCCACTACGGAGTAAAGAAAACAAGCACTAATGCCTTCACTGGCTCGGATTTGGCGATCACTGTCGTGCAAGTTTGCCAGGTCTAGCAAAAATGTATAGTCCAATGACATCAGAAAAACGAACCACAAGGCCTGAAAACTAGGCTAAAAATGTTTTTTCGCAGCAAGAGAGGGGTTGCTACATTTATCCAATAAACCCTTTTTACATAGTGTTATTGAGCACATTAAGGAACATCAGTCATTTTTAATGATGTAGGCTAAGACGCAAAATATATTTTTCCATCAAAATAATAATTATTGCGAGTTGAACAATATGTTGCAAGAGAAGAGAAATCACCCTTATTAAAATCTCCAGATCATTTTCCATCAAGCTAAGACCCAGATGCAGACACAGGGGGCAGATAGTACGAGTCTCCGAGTTTATTATAATACGAGTCTCTGAGTTTATTATAGTACAAGTAGCAGGCAAAAGGTAAGCCAAGGCAGGCAAAGTGTCGTAATCCAAATCAGAGTCAGGGAGGTACAGGACGGCAGGCAGGGTCAGGACAGGCAGAAAGGTCAGAACTGGGAAAACTAGAGCACAGGAAACACGGGAACATGCTGGTAGGACTTGACGGGACAAGACGAATTGGCAACAGACAAACAGAAAAAGCAGGTATAAATACACAGGGGATAAGGACAGGAGATGGGAGACACCTGGTGGGGGGTGGAGACAAGCACAAAGACAGGTGAAACAGATCAGGGTGTGACAACGGCTAAGGGCTGTTCTTAGAACATGTTTAAGGGCTGTTCTTAGGACATAAGCCTTAGCCGTGGTATATTAGCCATATACCACAAAGAACAGCCATATACCACAAGCTCCTGAGGTGCCCTATTGCTATTATAAATGGGTTACCAATGTAATTAGAACAGTAAAAAGTATGTTTTCATTCCTGTGGTACACATCCGATATACCATGGCTTTCAACCAATCAGCCTTCAGGGCTCAATTGTAATTATAAACTGGGTGGTTCGAGCCCTGAATTCTGATTGTCTGAAAGCTGTGGTATATCACGGGTATGACAAAACGTTTATTTTTACTGCTCTAATTACGTTGATGACCAGTTAATAACAGCAATAAGGCACCTCTGTGTTTTGTGGTATATTGCCAATATAGCATGTTTAAGGGCTGAATCCAGGCACTCCAGGCCATATAGCACACTCCCTCTGGCCTTCTTGCGGAAATAAATCCAGTTTGCACTTGTGCATAACTACAGATAAATCTGACAGGGGAGTTTGAGTGATCAAAGTTGGACAGAGGATCTCGAAATCTCTGTGCAAGAAACACTTGGCCAAACTTTTAAAAAACAAACGTTTGGCTATTGTTTGGCAGAAACTGCAGGGGTTCAAACTGTAGAACCCAGTTCCTACATCTGAATATAAAAATGGATTTTATTAAACAAAACTATGCTACATTTGATCTCTGGGACCCTCAGGATGACAAATCAGAGCAAGATTACTGAATGTAAGTACATGATTTACCTTCAGAGGTGAATGTATCAAACCAGTTGCCGTGATAAAAGTTTTGTTGTTGTGCACTATCCTCAAACAATAGCATAGTCTTTTTTCACTGTAATAGCTACTGTAAATTGGACAGTGCAGTTAGATTAACAAGCATTTAATCTTTCTACGCATATAAGACATCTCTATATCCTGGAAAGTTGGCTGTTACTTGCAACGTCATTCTAGTCACAGTAGGGCACGTTAGCAACAACCTTCCCGGTATATGGACACCCATTTATTAAATCCGTTTGCCAGCTCCAGGTAAGTTACACAAGTGGCACAAATTGATGACTCCAGTGATTTGATTTCAATATATTTATTGTATGAAATGGTGGGCTACAGTACACCGCAATGGCACAGAAATAGCCTACTTGATGGCCAACAGATGCCAATGTCGCCTATCATTCTCCACATTTAATGTCATTTTCATTGTGGACTTTTCCCATAACACAAGTATGCAAGGGAGTTTCATAACTTCCATAACTTCCATTTCAAATGTCCACTCGTGCAGCGCTCCAGACCCTATAACTGAGCAGTGCCGATTTTAGCATGTAAATCTTGGTGGGGCAAAAAAAAAAAAAAAGTGAGATGCATGCCAGCAAAGCCACTACACAACACTAACAATACATGAATTGCACTATAATAGTGACAAACAGTGCCCACTAACTGTTAGGGCCTACACATAGCTGTCCCAACAGCAGTCCCAACATTTTACCACTGCTGCACCTGGCTATCAGCGGAGCCTTGTCTGGCAGTTCATTCAGCCTCATTTACTGCCTTTAAAAAAAACATAGCTGATATGGCTGACTTGCTTAAACAAATGTGGTTTCTAATGACAATTGAGATGTAAAAACTATGGCATAAGGGGACGGCAAGTGAATAAGAGGCAATCCGATTTCGATTAATTTCGATCATGAGCATGCTAGGATGGATGTAGCTATATAACTATTTGTTTAGCACTTTTGAAATGTACAGCGACAGAATTCAGAACATGGGCCGTTCTGACAGTGTTCTCCCTTTACACCAAGTCGGAATCGTAGGATAATTAAAGGGTGCATATAAGCAGACAATGAAAGTTCTTACAATATTCGATGATTACATTTCTCTAAAACAGGTTATAGGCTACATTTGCACCACCAAGTCAGAACAGGAGGCGAAATTTAGAGGGGTAAATAGACCAAATTATTAGGGTGAGGCACATGGGCTACTAAGATCTTACTACACAACATACACTTAGTATTACTTTCTTAGCTACAGTATACACATCTCCCTGGCATATTACATCATTTCTGCAGCAGCATACAATATATGTTTGGACTAACCTTGTTGTGCTGGGCTCACTTGAACAGGAAGGTGGCGCGGCGGTCGTTCGTGGGCAAATTTTGTCATCAAAGTGTGGCATTCTCTGGATTTATGGTGCTTTCAAAACAACTGGGAACTCGGAAAAAAACAAGGTTGAATCATAATGACGTCATTGATCTTCAGGATCGTAGCTCTAGAAAGATGCCGGATTTACAATTCCGAGTTGGATGACCGTTCAAAACATATTTGCCCAGTCGGAGCTTGTTTATTCCCGAGTGGCTCCCGAGTGGCTCCTGAGTGGTGCAGCAGTCTAAGGCACTACATCTCAGTGCTAGAGGCGTCACTATAGACCCTGGTTTGATTCCAGGCTGTATCACAACTGGCCGTGATTGGGAGTCCCATAGGGCAGCGCACAATGTCGTCCGGGTTAGGGTTTTGGCGGGGTAGGTCGTCTTTCTAAATAAGAATATGTTCTTAACTGACTTGTCTACTTAAATAAAGGTTAAATTAAAAAAAGATTAAATCCCGACTTCCCAGTTGTCTTGAGCTCACTGAAGACAAGTTTTCGCAGTTCCGAGTTAACAGTTGTTTTGAGCACGGGACAAATCATGCTTCATTGACAACATGGCCAATGTTGAAACTTGGAAAAGAGCCCCTTAATCCCAGATTTGGGACCATACAGCCATTCCACGGAATAGCAGGCTAGGGATTGCTTTGTAATGCTTGCAGAGTTAGCCACTGTCACTGATTTCTTCCAAACCACTCATTGTTGAATTTGCGATTTCCAACTTGTTGTGTAATGTTTATGTCCAATGGCCGGTGAGCACCGGTATGTTTTATCTATAATTTCCCTTAATTATTTATCTTCATATGAGGATTAAAAACGATTTGCCAGTAGATTGTCGACTTGATTCATGATGATGACTGCTGGCTAAGATTTTGAAAGTATGACGTTGACATGATCAGTCCAATCAAAGCTACTGTACATATAAAGTCATTTGACATCAGCTTATCTGTGGCCATTGATCTTGAGCCTTCTTGGATGGGCACTTCTAATGTAACTCTATGACAGCACCCAAGGGGCTAGAATTTTCTAGCTCTACCCTTAGACTTGGCGGTGACGTAGCGTCCCCATGAGTGACAGAACACTGAGCCAATCACGGCGCAACCCTCCATATTTTCTGCTGGCTTGCCCCACCACCACAGAAAGCACTGAGCTAGGCTGAAACACCTGCATTTTGGAGCTGCCTTACTCAAGAAAACAAAAAAGAGACCATGTTTGTATGAGGCTTCATTAACTCAATTATATATATATTTTTTACATTGTTGGCAAACTGATATGTGACACGTATTAATGCAAAAATAACATGCAAAACAAGCAAGGCCAAAAAAATGTATATATATATTTTTTGTTGCTAAAAATGTGAGGCTCAAATGAGTAAAACACTTCGCTTGATACTGTTATCTATAAGCAAAGTCGACATTAGAATGCAGTTTACTAAAACCACCTATGAGCGAATTTTTCTAAAGCGCTTTTGTACGCCTAAAGTTGTTTTCAAATGATCAGTTCTAGCGCGTTGATAGGTTTTATGGGAAAAGGGTGTCTCCATAATAACCAATCTAACGCCTTGATCACACCGACAGTGCCTTTGCATTTTGGTACAGCGGAAGTACATTAATTTCCAATGGAACGCTGCATTTGCCTTGCAGCATTGCATTGCAGAGGCAGTTGAAGTGCTTTCTGTGTGATGCATACATTGGATTCATGGAACGTAGGGTACAGCCTCCTAGGGTAACCCCCCTAAGTCACATTAAAACCACAAGATGTCACCAAATTATTTCCCCAACACTTTCCCTGGCTACCACTGCTCTTGCTCAACAAAAAATGTCCTGTGTCATCATAACTTTTGGAGATATTTCAACAAAAACGATTTTGTGGTAAATTGATCACATTTTTTTTTACATTTAAAAAAGTTGTAGATTTATTCCAATGACGTTAGATCTATAATAGTTTTGTAAATATACAAGTAGGAAAGCCTTAAGATAAATTATCCACTTGTTTAGAGAGAGAAATAGTAGTAATATGTTGGATGAGTTTGTAGCAACTTCACTAGCAGTAAACGCACGCCAGCTAGCTAGTTAGCACACGCTTCTCGGGGTGCTAGCTAGGAACCTTACTACCAGATTGTCTGAGCTAAAATATATTAAAAAGATAACGTAACTTAATTGCAGTTGTAAATGTTTCCACTAGTGACTGATAGCTTTACAGTTAATGTTACTTTATAGCCTTTGAGCTATTTTACACAGCATTTTTATGTCATGTAGCTAGCTATGTTTTTAAGAGAGAGCTTTTCAATTGGCATCTCTCCCCCTGTTTTCAGTCACAGGTGGGGACTGGAATCAGGTGTGAGCATTGCAGGAGGTGGGCTCATGAGTTGTGCTCCAATTTTACTGCGGGATAGCTTTATTTGTGACCTATGTAGAAATTAGAGTTAGAGCATAAGATGGTTGCTACCTCAATGTTACACTGGGTTAATTAGTGACGTTATTGTTATGTCATTTTAAAAACTGCTGGGATTTTAAATCTTGCATTATTCAAGTAATATTTAGTGCAGTTGTACATAATGGATTGTATGGAAAAGGACCAACAAAGAAAATGTATGTGCAAGTGAGTTAAAAATAGGGACTTTACATCAAATCTCCTCATAGTGCAGATATTAATGGTGACATGTGCAACACCATTTCCCGCCCATATTTTATTTAAATAATTACAATAAGACAACTAGACACAATTGGGTGAAACCCTATGCCATAATCTTCTACCGGGATAACTGGCATGGGCCCTTTTTTCCAAAAATAACATTTCATGAAATAACCAAAAAAAAGTGTGAACTGTAGCCATTTCTTTCCCTTTAAAGTTAATTCGCCTAAGCATGATCTTCATCCAAATACAATTTTTTTGCCCCAAACGTTGCTTTTTTGCGTCAGCAACCAGACATTGTTCTTAGGGGGTCTAGTTACCCTGTCGTACCCTATGCTTCAAACTGTATGTGTAGAAGGCTTGGCAGAAATGGTAACAGAAGGTGAATGTTGACATTTTGTTTTTCACATATCCAGATAATGCTGCTTACCATTTTGCGCCATAACGCTATCGGTGTGATCGAGGCATAAATAGCCTAGCTAAAACTAGTAAAAAGTTGTCACAACATTCACACATGCTGCTCTGTCTCCGTGACTCAGCAGCCTCAACTGCAGCACTCTCTCATGCCTTAATCACACCTACAGAGTCATTGCACAAAATGGTACGCAGCATCATCTGGATATTTGTGCAACAAAAGTTCAACTTCTGCTACCGATTCTGTCAAGCCTGTGCATACCAGTTTGACGGATACGTTCGAAAAATCCAAGGTGTGCACCACACAGAACGCACTGCCTCTGTAACACAATGCTGCAAGGCAAATGCAGCATTCAATTGGAAATTAATGTAATTCTGGTGCACCAAAATGCAACAACCCTGTCGGTGTGATCCCACACCCCTCCGGCCCTCCCCACCATTCACTCACTTCTCCTCCCCACCATTCACTCACTCACTTCCTCACTCAATAACAGCCTGCTCAATGCCTGATAGTCTGCAGCAGCAGGTCACAGTGAAATATACAGTAGCAGTCTAAAGTTTGGACACAACTACTCATTCAAAGGTTTTTCTTTATTTTTTATTGTCGAATAATAGTGAAGACATCAAAACTATGAAATGACATATGGAATCATGTAGTAACCAAAAAAGTGTTAAACAAATCAAAATATATTTTATAGCCACCCTTTGCCTTGATAGCTTTGCACACTCTTGGTATTCTCTCAACCAGCTTCATGAGGTAGTCACCTGGAATGCATTTCAATTAACAGGTGTGCCTTGTTAAAAGTTCATTTGTGGAATTTCTTTCCATCTTAATGCGTTTGAGCCAATCAGTTGTGTTGTGACAAGGTAGGGGTGGTATACAGAAAATAGCCCTATTTGGTAAACGACCAAGTCCATATCATGGCAAGAACAGCTCATATAAGCAAAGAGAAATGACAGTCCATCGTTACTTAAAGACATGAAGGTCAGTCAATCCGGAAAATGTCAAGAACTTTGAAAGTTTCTTCAAGTGCAGTTGCAAAAACCATCAAGCGCTATGATGAAACTGACTCTTGTGAGGACCACCACAGGAAAGGAAGCCCTCTGGTACAGAGGATAAGTTCATTAGTTACCAGCCTCAGAAATTGCAGCACAAGTAAATGTTTCACAGAGTTCAAGTAACAGAAACATCTCAACATCAACTGTTCACAGGAGACTGTTTGAATCAGGCCTTCATGGTCGAATTGCTGCAAAGAAACCACTACTAAAGGACACCAATAATAAGAAGAGACTTGCTTGGGCCAAGAAACATGAGCAATGGACATTAGACTGGTGGAAATCTGTCCTTTGGTCTAATGAGTCCAAATGTGAGATTTTTGGTTCCAACCGTTGTGTCTTTGTGAGACGCAGAGTTGGATAACGGATGATCTCTGTATGTGTGGTTCCCACTGTGAAGCATGGAGGAGGAGGTGTGATGGTGTGGGGTTCTTTGCCGATGATACTGTCAGTGACTTATTTAGAATTCAAGGCACACTTAACCAGCATGGCTACAACAGCATTCTGCAGCGATACTCCATACCATCTGGTTGGCGTTTAGTGGGACTATCATTTGTTTTTCAACAGGACAATGACCCAGCACATCTACAGGCTGTGTAAGGGCTATTTGAACAAGAAGGAGGGTGATGGAGTGCTGCATCAGATGACCTAGCCTCCACAGTCCCCGACCTCAACCCAATTAAGATGGTTTGGGATGAGTTGGACTGCAGAGTGAAGGAAAAGCAGCCAACAAGTGCTCAGCATATGTAGGAACTCCTTCAAGACTGTTGGAAAAGCATTCCAGGTGAAGCTGGTTGAGAGAATGGCAAGAGTATGCAAAGCTGTCATCAAGGCAAAGGGTGGCTACTGTTTAACACTCTTTTTTACTACATGATTTCATATGTGTTATTTCATAGTTTTGATATCTTCACTATTATTCTACAATGTAGAAAATATTAAAAATAAAGAAAAACCCTTGAATGAGTAGGTGTGTTTAAACTTTTGACTGGTACTGTATATATTTTTTAAGAGAATTGTCACGGCAGCCGCTGTAAAATGTAGAAATAGCCCAAAAACCCGCCACCCGCAACCAATAGATTTTCACCAACGACATCTGGGAAAATGTGAACATACAGTAGAAACACTGCTGTCGCAGCAAGAGTTTCAGCCGTTCTTCATAACTCAGTGGTTTCAGCACCACTGATGTAATCCTTTAAGATGGACACGCGACTGCAGCTGAGACGCTTACCATATGGTGGAAATGTCATCTTCCGTGTCTCAAAAACAGATCTGGCTCCCAATTAGTTTTCTTTAGAGGCACAGAGTAGGGTAGATCATTTAGCAATTTAGTATTCAACCAAAAAACATTATGATGCTCTCTTAGATACATTATGGGTGCGTTTGGAAATTCACTCTGGCTATCTACTCAGATTTCAGAGCACTCTCGTCTGAGTGTGCCAGAGCGCAGAATAACTGATGAATTAAAGAACGCACAACACCCGATGAATATGGCCAGTGTCAGTAAACTCTGCAAAAAAACGTAATTAAATTGTTGCCAACAGCATAATTACAGTCCCCAGTGCTCTAGATTACATGAAAACAGATTAACCAGCTATGCTAGGGCGAGTAAAATGATCAGAGTGAGGTTCTCTCATTTGTGTCGGGAAGTAGCTAGCAAGCTAGCCAGCTTTAACAAGTTGGCTTCGCTTCTTGACTGCACTTGTGAGGTCAGAACGCGTGGGTCAACCCTACTCCTCGGCTAGAGCGTCCAGTGTAGAGTGCGCTCTGAACGCTCATTTATAAATGCCCAGAGCGCACTCTGGCACTCCAGAGGGAATTTACCAATGCACCCTTAATTATATTTTCCCATACTGTACCATATTCATTGATTATGCGTGTACAATAGCTTTGGTCCAGTTTTTCGCAAATACTCATTAAATTGTTGCTCGTGGTTGTAGTAAATGATCCTCTAATTACACAATTTGCATTTGTTTACATTGTGAACTAGCTAGAGTTTCTGCTAGATAGCTTATTGATTTCATTAAATCTTAGTACAATAACCAGTGGTGTATAGTCGAGGCCATATGCAACCAACATCAACTTTTCTCTCATTATTTCAATTCACAAGATAGAATGAATGCGATTATTGAGCTTGGACGCTGCCATGGGACGTGACGCAACGCAAGCGCAACACAGGCAGTATAGCAGCTTTCATTGATATCAAAGGAAGAATTTACTCTGGCAATGCCGGACGCCCGATGGTCATAGTGTAACAGGGCTGTAAAACTGCTAGACTGCACCCTGCGGGGAAGAGTAAAAACATTCCCTGAACTTGTGAATAGTCTGTTTTGATGCATTTTCTCAACTTCACCACAGAGTGTCAGTAAAACGGACTACGGTCAGACTTGATCATTGATGAGGCCAAGAGTTCCTGGAAGCAGGATCAGCAGAATGCTGAGGTATGTGGAAAAACCTGCAGCTCATGCAGAACAGCACAGAACTCCTGCCTTTGTATTAACAACCATGGCTCGGTTCCAAATCTGCCCCTAGCACCTACCTACCCTGCTAACCCTTCCCCTGGGCACTTCATGTATACTGAACAAAAATATAAACGCAACATGCAACATTTTTAAAGATTTGACTGAGTTACAGTTCATATATGGAAATCAGTCAATTGAAATACATTCACTAATGAATGAATTTCACATAACTGGGAATACAGATACGGTATGCAGCTGTTGGTCACATACCTTGAGAAAAAGGTAAGGGTGTGGATCAGAAAACCAGTCAGTATCTGGTGTGACCACCATTTGCCTGATGCAGCGCGACATATCTCCTTTGCATAGAGTTGATCAGGTTTGTTAATTGTGGCCTGTGGAATGTTGTCCCACTCCTCTTCAAAGGCTGTGCGAAGTTGCTGGATATTGGCGGGAACTGGAACACGCTGTTGTACACATCAATCCAGGGCATCCCAAAAATGCTCAATGGGTGACATGTCTGGTGAGTATGCAGGCCATGGAAGAACTGGGACATTTTCAGCTTCCAGGAATTGTGTACATCTCCTTGCGACATGGGGACCGTGCAACATCATGCGGCGCTGGCGGCGGATGAATGGCATGACAGTGGGCCTCAGGATCTCGTCCCGGTATCTCTGTGCATTCAAATTGCCATCGACAAAATGCAATTGTGTTCGTTGTCCGTAGCTTATGCATGCCCATACCATAACCGCACCGCCACCACAGGGCATTGTGTTCACAATGTTGACACCAAATCCCTCGTCCACACAACGCTATACACGTGAGGCCGGTTGGACGTACTGCCAAATTCTCTAAAACGACACTGGAGGCGGCTTATGGTAGAGAAATGAACATTCAATTATCTGGCAACAGCTCTGGTGGACATTCCTTCAGTCAGCATGCAAATTGCATGCTCCCGCAACACTTGAGACATCTGTAGCATTGTATTGTGACAAAACTACACAGTCTAGAGTGGCCTTTTATGGTCCTCAGCACAAGGTGCACCTGTGTAATGATCATGCTGTTTAATCAGTTCCTTGATATGCCACACCTGTCAGGTGGATGGATTATCTTGACAAAGGAGAAATGCTCACTAACAGGGATGAAATACACATTTGTGCACCAAATTTGAGAGAAATAAGCTTTTTGTGCATATGGAAAATTTCTGGGATCTTTTATTTCAGGTCATGAAACGTGGGACCAACACTTTACATGTTGTGTTTATATTTTTGTTCAGTATCTAAAAGGATTGCTCAGGTAGCCTATAAGTGAGTAATCTTTCTCACCAGTATTGACAAGCAATAAACTATTGCCTAATCTCATATCGACCCTTAAAGGAATAATCCACTCAAAACCAATATTTTGGTATTTTTGGGGGACTGTTCAGTCCCAAAATGTTTTAAATGTCAGCAATCAAGTGTTCAAGATATAGGACTTTCAAAACTTGTAACTTGCCTTGATGATACGTTTTGCATCATATATTATTTAATTTAGAAGAATCTCAAAGACACTTTAAAACAAAAACAAGAATTAAGTAATTTATCATTTATGGGCTGCATGGTAAGATATTAAACTCGGACTGTCTCAACTCCACTATCTTAGCACAGTCCTCCACCTCAAAGTCACTGGCTCGTCAGCATGCCCCAATGAAGCTGGTTTGAATGAGGGGGATGGTGGTCTCCTCCAGCAGGAGGGAAAGACCGGAGGACAGATCCGAAGCCATTGATCAAGGCACCCCATCCCCAGCCGCTCTCTGTAGAGTCTGTGGCACCAACCTGGGTGATGCCAGGTGCTGCTAGGGCGCCAGAAGCTCACTGCACATAGTAACAGGAAAAGTTTGATAACCACTTGAGAGATCAGCGGCTCAATTTCAAAAAGCCTCCGCCACTTCTTATTTCAAATAAAAACAATACTGGGCACCGACGTCAGTTCAACGTCTAGTTTCGATTTACATTTGGTTGAGTTGTCAACTAATGTGAATTCACAGTAAATTTAGGTTGAAAGTTGGGTGAAAAAAATATCCAGGTTTCCACTGTGATTCAACAGCTTCACACAGATTTTTTTAGGGTTGAAATGACATGGAAACATTGATTCCACAAGTTTTTGCCCCGTGGGTAGTAATTATCCTTTCAGTTGTTTTAGCAAACCAACTGGCTTGTTGCTTTTCATGGATCAATATAACCAACACTTATTCAGATTACAAAATATAGAGTAGATACAAAAATAACTAAAATACCACTAAATCACTATTTGAAAGTCCTATATCTTGAAAACTTGATTGCTGACATGCAAAACATTTTGGGACTATTATCAGCAGTGGACTAATGAAAAGAAATACCTAAATATAGTAGGAAGTGGAATGGGATTATTCCTTAAATCCCTATGCATTTGTGGAGATCTGAGGTGTTAGTATTATGCCAATAGCACCACCTTGCCCTTTGACAGGCTAGGTGGAAGTTTCACCATATTGCTTATACCAATAACTCAGATCTCTAGAAGTGCTTAGGGGTCAATTCACGATTGAGCCCATGTCTCCAGTATTATGCAAGCAATGTTTTTCACCACACTTATGACAAACACTCCAGGCTCATGTCAGTGGATCTATTCACTAGGAAACAAACATGGAGGGACCTACCTGAATGTAAAACAAACATTTTCATTGCAAATGCAACATTTTGGACTAATGATTACACCCCAGACCTAGAAAAGGAATGAAAAGTAAAAAATGGACTTGGGATGACCGTTTTATTGTGGGCCATTGAAATACATGGGTGTAAATATCAACAAAGAAAGGTCATGGTTGACGGACGCCTGTACATTACATTCTAACAAAGAAACTGATGGTCACGCTGGCGATTTTCATTTCAATGCGTTTCAGTATTCCAACAGAGACAGGCTCGCAGTGAATCAACGGTAGGGACACGTTTCTCTGCAAGGGGACAATCCATAAAAAAGAAAGCAACTCATGACTAAAAGTTAAATTGGTTAACACTTTAAATCACACCTCTATCAAGGTCTACATCATTTCAATACAGCCATACAATACAAGTATACAAGATTATTTAATGGTTAGAAGGAATACAACCAAAAGTAGGGATGAATATGCAAACCAGAACTTTTTACAAAAAATACTATTTGAAGCGATGTGATGGTACAGTAAGTCTTGTCTGAGGGACCAGCATATGGTAAGCGGATCTCAATAATAATCACAAATTGTCTTACTGAACATATCCCAAAATAAGTGTACAATATGCACACCTGGAGAAATAGAAAATTAAAAGCTATGCAGTAGATATGAAGACCGGTCAGTGGAAATTCATTTAGTGGAAAAACAAACAGATTGCTCCCTCTCTCGCAGCTCCATTGTAGAAAGCATAGTCTCTGATGTTTGTCCATGAGTTCCATATTTCTGGCAACAACATGATGCCACTATGAAGGGAGGAGAGAGAGGGGGATGGGAGGAGGGTTTATTATTTTTCAAGAGTGCCGCTGTACTTTAGTCAGCCTATCCAACAGGAGAAGAGGGGGGGAGAATTTCAGTACCTTTTGAATTTCTTTAGTCTTTATTCTTCTCCCCCCCATTTATTTATTTCCTCAAAGGAAGTTGACGTGTGGTGTCATTGGGGGTGGGACTTGGGGCAGGTCGGAGGGCTCTCATTGGTTGTTTTTGGCTTTGGCGTGTGTGAGGATGTGAGACTTGAGGTTGGTTGACTGGGCAAACTTCTTATTGCAGCCGTCGAAGGGGCATACGTAGGGCCGGTCTCCGGTGTGGATACGAACGTGTGTGCGCAGGTTAAAGTCCAGCGAAAACCTCTTCCCACAGCCCTCAAAAGTACACTGCACACAGAAAAGAGACCATGGATGGACAACAAGAAACATTTATTAGGATATACAAATTATTAGTAAAAGTGTGTGCAGTTAAATTCAGTGCTCAACATGCATTAGTCTTTTGTGTCAATGTCCTAGCAAAATGTATGCAGACCCTTAATGCAAGTTAAGGGACTTATTTTAAATTTGTGAATAACCCCCACGGCAAAAATGTTACACTACAGTGTCAAACACAGAGTACTTGGGAGGGTTTCTCCTTTATGTGAGTGTGTGTCTGGGTATTGCACCTGGAAAGGTTTCTCCCCCGTGTGAACGAGTTGGTGGCGTTTGAGTTTAGAGCTCTCTACGAAGGCCTTGCCACACTCGGCACAGACGTGCACGCGAGGCCCGTGGGTGTGGAGATGCTTCCTCATCGCCGAGTTGTCCCTGAACATCTTAGTACAGCCCTGAGTGAGAGAGTTCCGTTATTGAGCCATGTAGGACGCCTTACGGTTCAATGGGGACCAAGAAAACTGTCAAGTCGGGCAAAGATACTGTTGGAAACGGACTACTTACTTTATGAGGGCAGGCTATCGTCCTGGGAGCGTCATCTTCTTTTATCTTCCTCGGCTTCATTCTGAGAAAACATCAGATGTGGAGGTAACATTCATCCTATTGCATTCACAGGAACCAGAACTCAAATAATGTTGCCCATATACAAAATCCAAGTAACCATGTTCAATTGCTAACCAAATAATATAAACCAGCACCCATGGAAGAGTTTCAGTATGGCTGAAACAGCCGGTTCCCTCCTTTCACTGTGTCCGGGTGCTCTGTGTCAATGCGTTGGTTGAACTCTAGAACTTACCGCACTGGGCTCTGACCATAGGGACCCGCAGAGTTACTGAAGGGGCTAAGAACACAACATCCAAACGGGAGTCAGAAAGAGCTCATCACTCCCTTTAGGAAGGAGATTAGGCTATATACCTCCAACATCTACGACAGGAAAACTGCCACATCAAGTGCTACCTTCCGAGACTTGAGTAGCTACACGAAGAGAGTCAAAAATCCTGGCATCTTGCTAAACACCACTTTCTGAGGCGTGCCACAATTATTTGTGTGTCAGAGCTTAGGCTATGCAATAGTTGTGTGTGTTTATTGTACATATCCTTGACGGACAGGTGAGTTTAGACAGACACTGACCTGGCGAACTCTGCCAGCTGTTTGGGGTCTGACAGGTCGATGCCAGGTATTCCTCCAGGGGGCAGCTTCTTCCCAGTCATGTATTCAGAGTAGTCCGGAGGGGAATTCTCCCCAATGATCTGTTCTTCAACAACCGACTCATGGTCGATGTCTTTTTTGTCATCTAGGATACAATGCAGGGACTTAACCGAAAATAGCCTTACAAGACCGGGGTACACCATTGCAGTTTGAAAACAGTCATGTTAACAACAATACTGCAGCAATATTTCTAGACAGTGTAGCTAGTCTGGCTGTGTTATTACCAAAAGTAAATACAATGTATACAATCATGCATCACCTTGATCCCCCTGCACCGTTTCCCAGCCAACATAATTCCTAACCCTGATGGTAGTCGCATATTTTTTTTAAATTGTAGCCACATTATAATGGGTTTACTAGCACGCGAACGGGGGACTATAATTCTAATGTATCAATCATGCATAATCCAAATGCGGATAAACCTTGCTCATGCAATACTGGACAAGGCAAATTGCGTAGGGTCTTCGTTTTTAGGAACGTCTTACTGTGTTGGAAACTCGCTAGCTGTAACTTGTAGAACATTTGTTAACAGTAACAGAGCTAAAAATATATATATATATTTTAAAGCTAGCTAACGTTAGCTGGTTATGCAGACGAAATGTGTGTGCATCAATGCGTGGGCGTAGACTAGAAATATTACTTATTTGGGCAAACAAATATTTGTCCAGCCATTTAAATCTAACATAACTCAACTGGTGCTAAATTAGTGTTATTGACCTAGATAATCACGGCTGCAGCAAGCTAATTGTCCGCATAGCCAACGTTAGCCAGGTAGCTAGTTAACCTAGTTGAAAATAGCTAGCTAGCTACGCCATCGCGGCCTACTCTCTGGAGCCAACAGCGCGCTTGCTCCCCCAACCGCCGCCATCTTCGCCCCGCCGCTCTATCGCCATTTTTTCGGGCCGCCATACTGGTTCTCGGGGAACATGGCGGCGCCCATCAACATCTAAAAACATGGCCTCCCTTCAAAACAAAAACATTTCAATCTAACCGACAGGCAATTCTGCACCGAAAACAACTAAAAGTGATCCCAACCGTGGCCTGGTGAACTACCCGAGGAAATAGACTGGTGCAGAAGGACAACGCCCTGCAACAAGGCCCCTTGCACAGGCTAACAACCATGCACGAACAATGCCGGGAGCGAGATACAATTTTCGAATTGATAGATTACATAGAACCGACCACTTACCCGACGCCCACATTGTAACAGAGAATTCCCCCTCCAGAGTCTTTATTTGCACCTGCTTCTGTTCCCATTTTCTACCGCTTGCTTCTGCAGCACCCAAATAGCTCTTTTTCCCCGCTTTCTTGCCACTGCCGCCTCCCCCTCTCTTCATCCGACCCACCGAGCTTTTCCCGGCCACAGTTACCAGAGTCTGTTCGATGTACTCGTCTTCGACGCCGGGTGCTGGGACGGGGATGAGGATTTGATCATCGTAACTTCCGTCCGCATGCATATCCGAATCATCCCCGCCAACAACCTCCTCTCTTGTCTGCACTAGGATCACTTCTTGATGGTGGTGGTGGTGGATCGAATTCGGGTCGTCTGATGCCAGCGGCTGAAGTGCTATCATCGGCTGGTCTTCATCATCATCGTCTTCTTCCCCGACCACCGTAGTCTCTATAGTCTCCACTGGTATCGTTTCCACCTCTATCTCGTGCAACTCCACTATTTCGGCCGGCATTTCCGAGCCGTCCGCCTCAATATACAGCGTATCGCCGGATGCCATGTTGAATTCCGCCAGCTTGCTTCTCACGCACCCTGTGCTGTGTTCGTTTGCCCAACAAACACACCCCCCTGTTCCGGTTCTCTCTCTCTCTCTCTCTCTCTCTCTCTCTCTCTCTCTCTCTCTCTCTCTCTACGATAACACAAATAGCTATCTAACTCAATTCCGTCCCACACCACCAATTCCCGTCGCCACTATGCTCTAAAAAAATCACAAACATCGCGAGACTTCTGGAACAGTCTCTGGTGAGGGATATGCTTAGACCAAAAAATAAATGAATCACATATGAATTAATAAATGAATGGCTTGGTGAATATTTTTTAGGTTGCTAAAACATTAAGGGCCACAAAGACTTTGACCAACTCACTGCTATGCGTAATGCATCATAAGACTTAAATCGTTTTCTGAATGCAGAATATTACTATTTCATAGAGCGAGGTTTCCCAAACTCAGTCCTTGGGCGTGGAGTATGTTTAGTTTTTTTGCCCTAGCACTACACAGCTGATTAAAATAATCAAAGCTTTATGATGAGTTGGTTATTTGAATCAGCTGTGTTATGATAGGGCAAAAAAAGAAAATATGCACTCAGGGGAGGCCCCAGCACCGACTTTGGGAAACCCTGGTAGAGGAGCGGCCACCTCAAATACCCACTGGTATTTGGCCCATCTAATCTTAGAGATGTATTTCATACCGTTGCATATACTTCTTGAATACTACCCTACACATCCAAAGGGAAATACTGCACTTGACTTATGTTTGTTGGGTTTTCTACAAATACACTTTTACTGTAAATTAGGTCACTATATACAGTAGATGGTCTTTTACCTCTTTCCTAATCTGACCTCTAGATGGCGGTATATACATGGGGACAAAATCCAACAAAATCCACATTCCAGACAGTATATTGTATTGCCTCTTGTGGTGCAGTCATGTATCTGCAATACCTACCCTGCCTACTGACTGCAAGAGTATATTCTTATCAGGATCTCCTTTATGTAGAGAATCATTCAACCCTATACATTGCACTGCTCTAAATTGATCCCCAATGAATTCGCCCCAGGATAGTATTATGTGTTGTTACAAAGTAAAACTGGAACTGATTGACCAAAATATGTACATAGTCGCCCATAGTGTATGAATACACGGTCTGACTAGGTGAATACTTGAGAATGAACACTGAATCAAGCAGTTAATCAAGCACAACTAAAAATAAAAAAACAGACAAAACTCTCACAATCAGAGACCACTTCATTTATCCAAGACATTGTTCACAGTTTTATTTGAATTCATTTTTAATGTGGTGTGTGTCTTTTTAAAAATTTTAAACCAGGAAGCACTTGGTCATAAAAGTAAACAATAAAACGAACAATACTTATTCTTGCAGCCAATAGACATTTTTAACAACATCATCACAAATACTCTGGTGTATTGATGTTTTTCTATTCATAAGATTGCAATATCCAAAGAGCAACAGTTTATATACCACCCTCCCTTTCAGGTTAAAGACCTGTTTTTAAAAATCTTTCAGTCAGTGATTCCACACACACACACACACACACACACACACACACACACACACACACACACACACACACACACACACACACACACACACACACACACACACACACACACACACACACACACACACACACACACACACACACACACACAAAACTGTGTTGGCGAAAAGGATACAAAACTCTTCAAAAAAATCTCAAGGTCAAGTCATGAGAAAGAAATCCGTATGTGCTTATTATTGTATTTTAAAAACAAAACCAAAAGGGGAAAAAAATACAATATAAAACATAAAAGGCTGACATAAAATCATGTGTTATTATTATCATCATCCATATCATTATCATTATTATTTTGTCATTTTTACTATTGCATCACTAAAACTACTACTATTCATGTTCACACCATTACATCTACAATAATAAAAATAATAGTCATAATAATGACAATGGTAGTAATAATAACCTCAAACAACCTTTTTTTAAACAAAACAATAAACTCCTAAAAAAAAACAAGAGGTTACTTCATTGAATTGAATAAATGTTGCCTTTAAGACTGGAAAAAGAACAGCAAACATGGGTTACCGATGGACAGATAGAAGGGAAAAAGAGAGAGAACCTAACCCAAAGAAACAGAGGAAAGCAGTGAGAGTGTCCATCCATCCTATTCCTCCAAACCAAACGTAACATTCCCGTGCTGTTACAGCAACATTATTATGTTGCTACAACATCACAGCAATGTACAATAAATAAAAGGTCGTAGTTCGGGCCTTGATCCTCTCCTTGCTTCCTAACAGTAGTTGGCGTGGGGACGATGGTTCCAAAAGCTGGAGTCGCATGAAAGATTATGTGGTACTGATCCTGCTCAGTTCTTGTCTAATGGCTGGAAGAGAGAAGTGACACACGAGAGGAGTGTTACAGGCCATGTCATAGCACCTTTTATGTCTGTCAAAGCCCAATAATAGTATATTAGCATTGTTAGTTTCAGTTTCTCTGTTTCTGATGCTCTCTGGTGGATAATACGTCTCACTTCTCCCTCTCTAACAATAACGAGCACATTTGATCGGTTACAAACGTATGTGTAGTTAAAACTACAGTCAATTTCCCATGGAGACATTCTCTGATGAGGTGAGTGAGGACGACGCACCGTCAATGATCTCATCCTTCACCTTGTGCAATTCACGAACGACTTCTTCCAAGATTTCCTGTTTCAAGTACAAAGAAAGTGAATCCTAACAGGTATAATACCTTTTCAGATTTACAAAGCGTATGTGCCACTAACTGATTGCAGGGCACCTTACCTGCTTCATTCTGTCAAAGTCTAAGGCGTCTGTGTCGCTGCTACTCCCCACAGGTCGTACCCTGCAGAAAAGTAAAACACTCTCACACTTACACACTTCATAACACCACTGGTATTTCAATGTATTTATTTGACGACTGCACAGAGAGCGAACATGCAAGAGAAAAATAAGTGCACATATAAGGCATTAAGTGTACAGAGGGAAACATGTACAGTCCTTTACACAGTTAAACAGGCAATCCCTTGATTCAAATCAAATCAAATTTTATTAGTCACATGCACCAAATATAACAGGTGTAGCCCTTATAGTGAAATGCTTACTTACGAGCCCCTAACCAACAATGCAGTTTAAAAAAATACGGATAGGAAAAATAAATAAAAGTAACAAGTAATTAAAGAGCAGCAGTAAAATAACAATAGCGAGACTATATACATGGGGGTACAGAGTCAATGTGCGGGGGCACCGGTTAGTTGAGGTAATATGTACATGTAGGTAGAGTTATTAAAGTGACTATGCATAGATGACAACAGAGAGTAGCAGCGGTGTAAAAGAAGGAAAAGGCGGGGGGGCAATGCAATAAGCCTTGGTAGCCATTTGATTAGATGTTCAGGAGTCTTATGGCTTGGGGGTAGAAGCTGTTCAGAAGCCTCTTGGACCTAGACTTGGCGCTCCGGTACCGCTTGCCATGCGGTAGCAGAGAGAACAGTCTATGACGAGGGTGGCTGGAGTCTTTGACAATTTTTAGGGCCTTCCTCTGACACTGACTGGTATAGAGGTCCTGGATGGCTGGAAGCTTGGCCCCAGTGATGTACTGGGCCGTTCGCACTACCCTCTGTAGTGCCTTGCGGTCGTAGGCCGAGCAGTTGCCATACCAGGCAGTGATGCAACCAGTCAGGATGCTCTCGATGGTGCAGCTGTAGAACTTTTTGAGGATCTGAGGACCCATGCCAAATCTTTTCAGTCTCCTGAGGGGGAAAGGGTTTTGTCGTGCCCTCTTCACGACTGTCTTGGTGTGCTTGGACCATGTTAGTTTGTTGGTGATGTGGACACCAAGGTACTTGAAGCTCTCAACCTGCTCCACTGCAGCTCCGTCGATGAGAATGGGGGTGTGCTCGGTCCTCTTTTTCCTGTAGTCCACAATCATCTCCTTTGTCTTGATCACGTTGAGGGAGAGGTTGTTGTCCTGGCACCACACGGCCAGGTCTCTGACCTCCTCCCTATAGGCTGTCTTGTCGTTGTCGGAAATCAGGCCTACCACTGTTGTGTCATCGGCAAACTTAATGATGGTGTTGGAGTCGTGTCTGGCCGTGCAGTCGTGAGTGAACAGGGAGTACAGGAGGGGACTGAGCACGCACCCCTGAGGGCCCACTGTGTTGAGGATCAGCGTGGCGGATGTGTTGTTACCTAACCTTACCACCTGGGAGCGGTCCGTCAGGAAGTCCAGGATCCAGTTGCAGAGGGAGGTGTTTAGTCCCAGGTCCTTAGCTTATTGATGAGCTTTGAGGGCACTGAGCTGTAGTCAATGAACAGCATTCTCACATAGGTGTTCCTTTTGTCCTGGTGGGAAAGGGCAGTGTGGAGTGCAATACAGATTGCATCATCTGTTGATCTGTTGGGGCGGTATGCAAATTGGAGTGGGTCTTGGGTTTCTGAGATAATGGAGTTGATGTGAACCATGACCAGCCTTTCAAAGCACTTCATGGCTACAGACGTGAGTGCTACGGGTCTGTAGTCATTTAGGCAGGTTACCTTAGTGTTCTTGGGCACAGGCATTATGGTGGTCTGCTTAAAACATGTTGGTATTACAGACTCGGACAGGAAGAGGTTGAAAATGTCAGTGAAGACACTTGCCAGTTGATCAGAGCATGCTCGCAGTACACGTCCTGGTAATCCGTCTGGCCCTGCGGCCTTGTGAATGTTGACCTGTTTAAAGGGCTTACTCACATCGACTGCGGAGAGCATGATCACACAGGTGTCGTCCGGAACAGCTGGTGCACTCATGCATGTTTCAGTGTTATCTGCCTCGAAGCGAGCATAGAAGTAATTTAGCTTGTCTGGTAGGTTCGTGTCACTGGGCAGCTCTCGGCTGTGCTTCCCTTTTTAGTCTGTAACGGTTAGCAAGCCCTGCCACAACCGACGAGCGTCAGAGCCGGTGTAGTACGATTCGATCTTAGTCCTGTATTGACGCTTTGCCTGTTTGATGGTTCGTCGAAGGGCATAGCGGGATTTCTTATAAGCTTCCGGGTTAGAGTCCCGTTCCTTGAAAACGGCAGTTCTAGCCTATAGCTCAGTGCGGATGTTGCATGTAATCCATGGCTTCTGGTTGGGGTATGTACGTACGGTCACTGTGGGGACGACGTCATCGATGCACTTATTGATGAAGCCAATGACCGATGTGGTATACTCCTCAATGCCATCGGAGGAATCCCGGAATATATTCCAGTCTGTGCTAGCAAAACAGTCCTGTAGCTTAGCATCTGCTTCATCTGACCACTTTGTTTTTACTGATCTAGTCACTGGTGCTTCCTGCATTAATTTTGCTTGTAATCAGGAATCAGGAGGGTAGAATTATGGTCAGATTTTCCAAATGGAGGGCGAGGGAGAGCTTTGTATGCGTCTCTGTGTGTGGAGTAAAGGTGGTCCAGAGTTTTTTCCCCTCTGGTTGCACATTTAACATGCTGATAGAAATGTGGTAGATCTGATTTAAGTTTCCCTGCATTAAAGTCCCCGGCTACTAGGAGCGCCGCCTCTGGGTGAGCGTTTTCTCTTTTGCTTATGGCGGTATACAGCTCATTCAATGCTGTCTTAGTGCCAGCCTCGTTGATTAATTATTAGATGTCTGTTGGCAGACTGACTGAGTCCCTCAGGTTCTCACCTTGATACCAGTGATGACCTCTCGGCAGAGTTGGCTCTGTCCCATGGCTTCTTCCCTCCATCTGAGAGGGCAGGAGAAGAGAAGACAGGGGTCAGGTGAGGAAAAACATTACCTGAAACATGTCAATTGTACTGTTTCTATATAGTTTATATGGTGTTGTTCTTGTGTAGTACAGTATATATTGTGTTGTATTTGTACTGTATATATTGTATATAGTGTGTATGACTGTAGTACCTGTGGCGTTTTGTCCACCCCTGGTGCTGGGTGAAGGGGATCCGTTCGGGTCATCCTGAAAAACAACAGGAGGAAAATGTTGAGGTCAACTAAGGAGAAGTGAGCCATACATTTAACGATGAAAAGAGTCATATGTCACTGTTGTATCATCAGTTAGCATCACTCACGTTTTGGCTGTCTTCAGGCTTCTCTGACGCTGCTTTCCTTCTGGGGGCAAGAAGAAGCCTCAAGTCAGACCCTCATTCAGTTTGATATCAAAGTAGTACATTCAATATGGCTGCCGGCCCACTCCACATATGACAGGAAATGATGTTGAATAGAAATGCCTGTTGTGGTGGTTTTAACAATGCTCTGAATAGGAATGTCTGTTCTAGTGTTTCTAACTCTATGCTCTGACCTCCGCGCCAGCAGAGCGTTCATCTCCTCCATCAGTCCTCCGCTGCCGCCACTCGTCCTGTTGGCATCGTTTTTGGCCCCCGATCCTGAAGAGTTAGAGTCCTCAGGCTGGAGAGAGAAGGAAGACACACACACACACACCGTATGTTAGGTGAGGATAGAACGGAGTGTGTGTGACGTCACCTAGTTGTAAGAGGCGGAGCACAAGTTAATGGTCCGAAGGGGCTTCGTTTCCTAGTTCAGCTCCACTGATATGAAAGAGCTGGGCTTGGTGGACATTGTGCTTTCACCCATCCTCTGTTATGGGATCAGTGCAGATGAAGGACCGAAGAAGAGGAGGAGGAGAGGTCTTTAGACTTTTGAGATGCCCACGCAGTATGTTTGCCTGGGCCTTGATGTTACTACTATAAACCTCAATACATCTTCATAAACCCTCATAGGATGCTCTTACATCCCCATGTCTATGAAGGTATTGATAGATTGTCTGAGAGGGTAAGTCCATGTACTATTTTATGTTATGTAACATGGTGATTAGTGTGATTGGCATCTCACTCTATTGACGCGGCGCAGTTTGGCTCCAGCAATCATGGCGGCGAGTCCCGTTGGGGCGGGAGCCTCCTCACCCTGTCCCCCTCCACCCATGGGCAGCGGAGGAGGCAGGGGGGGCGGGGGAGCCCCTGCCGAGGGGGGAGGGGGCCCGGGAGGGGGAGGAGGCATAGGGGCACCCAGGGAGGGGGGGCCTCCACCTAAAGAGGAGCCCATGGACATGGGGGGCGGCATGGGGGCTGGGGGGGCTACAGAGAGCACACCGGGATGGCCTGGGAAAGGAGAGCCTGGTGAAATTGAGAGAGGCAGAGAGAAAGAGAAGAGAGGAAATAAGACATTGTTTATAGTGTCACAGTGTCTGTCTTTGAAAGGGAATATGCACTCACATCAGGCCCTTGAGACTGCAAAGACGACCTTCACTTTAAAAACATTTCCATTTCACTGTTCGGTAGGTTGAGTTTAGCGTTTTCCTCACCTGGGTTCGAGGATCGTCGTTCCCTCTCCACGTGGGCCTGCATCTGCTGTTGCTCCATCATCTGCCTGGGGAGACAGCAGACACACAGTCAGTCAGTCAGCCCACCTCCATTTTATGCCTGTCATAGCACAGTCAGTGAGATAGGCAGAAAGCCTTAGAGCCCTATTGCCCCGTAGAGCAGGGGCATTTGACAAACAGCCAGCAGTCCTTCAATTGTATTTATAAACTGGGTGGTTCGAGCCCTGAATGGAGACTGGCTGAAAGATATGGTATAGCAGACCGTATACCACGGGTAACCAGTTTATAATAGCAATAAGGTACCTTGGGGGTTTAGTATCCATAAGAACAGCCCTTAGGCGTGGTATATTAGCCATATACCACACCAGCTCGGGCCTTATTGCTTAAATGCACCACAGTCAGTTAGCCTACAGTCCTACTGCTCTACAGTTCTCCAGCTGTCCAAGGTCTGGTAAAATGACGGCATGTGGTGGTATACACTGAGAGCACAAAACATAAGGAACACCTTCCTAATATTGAGTTGCACCCCTTTTTGCCCTCAGAACAGCCTCAATTCGCCGGAGCATGGACTACAAGGTGTCGAAAGCGTTCCACGGGGACGCTGGCCCATGTTGACTCTAATGCTTCCCACAGTTGTGTCAAGTTGGCTGGATGTCCTTCGGGTGGTGGACCACTCTTGAGACATGTGTGAAAAACCCAGCAGCGTTGCCGTTCTTGACACACTCAAACCGGTGCACCTGGCACCTACTACCATACCCCGGTCAAAGGCACTTTTCTATCTCTTGTCTTGCCCATTCACCCTCTGAATGGCACACATACACAATCCATGTCTCAATTGTCTCAAGGCTTAAAAATCCTTCTTTAGACTGTCTCCTCCCCTTCATCTACACTGATTGAAGTGGATTTAACAAGTGACATCAATAAGGGATCATAGATTTCATCTGCATTCACCTGGTCAGTCTATGTCATGGAAAAAGCAGGTGTTCCTAATGTTTTCCACACACAGTGTAAGTATCCTGTATGTCTGCCTATGTGCAGTAATCAAATCAAATCCAATCTTATGTGCAGTACATGGACAAGTAGCGCTATTAACCTCCATGACAAGAGAGATACTCTCCCTGCTGTTCACTATGCTGCAGGCTTTATGAGATGATCCCCCATTTCTTCTTCTCACCCCCACCTCTCTCTTCCCCCGTCCTCTCCTTCTTTACCCACTCTCTATCTCCCCTCCCTCTCTTCACTCTCTCTCCCTCTGATGTGAGACACATTTGATAGAGCTCTGGGCAGAGAGACACCGAAAGACATATTAGAGACACATATTTCCCCCAGATTACACAGACCCACAAATAATACAAAATCAAATACAATGTTGATAAACTCCCATATCTGTTAGGTGAAATACCATCACAGCAGCATGATTTGTGACCTGTTGCCACAAGAAAAGGACAACCAGTGAAGCACAAACACCCTTGTAAATACAACCCATTATTTAGTTGTATTTATTTTCCCTTTTGTACTTCAACTATTTGCACATTGTTACAACTCTGTACATCGCCATAATATAACATTTTAAATGTCTCTATTCTCTTGAAACTTTTGTGAGTGTAATGTTTACTGTTCATTTCTGATTCTTTATTTCAGTTTTGTTTAGTATCTATTTCACTTGCTTTGGCAATGTAAACACATGTTTCCCATGCTGATAAAGCCCTTTGAACTGAATGTAGATTGAATTGACAACAGACAGAGAAAGAGAGTGAAAGAGCACACAGAGAGGAAGTGGAATTTTCCAGCTGTGTGTAATGTTGGAGAGGAGATGTGCTGACCCAGCAGCCCCAGGCCTGGGAGATACACACTGACTGTTACCACTGGAGGGGGCTCCACACACACACGCACACACACACACGCACGCACGCACACACGCACGCACACACACGCACACAAACATCTGATATTTTGATCTCCACACGACACAGAGCTGCAGTGCAATCCTGACTTTTACCACTAGTGAGCGCCTCAGGGGTGTCCTCTCCACTGAGAGGTCATCACATATCCATAATGCAATCGTATTTGTTTTGTTTCTGCTTTGGCATTTGGAATTGAGATGAAATGATAAGCAGAGCAGAAATAGCTCAGGCAACAAAGGGCTTGTGTAATTCCCTGGGGGCGTAGAGACAGAGATAGATAGCAGAAACAGCTTGAGTTACTGTACCTCTCTGAATAGGTGCTATGGTGCAATCGAATAGTCCTGGAGCATAATCTCAAGCACAAATCTGCTATTAACATCTATTCTCCACAATCTGCCGCGACCATGATTTAGCACAAATAAGCACTTCCTGTGTTTAGCTGTCATTATAACTCTATCATTCTCTTTCCCTCTTTTACTCGCTCTCTCTCGCTCTCTCTCTGTCAGACTCTCTGAAACTCTCGCTCTCTCCCTCCTGTATGTTAATCCCGTGAGGAGACAGAGGGAGAGAGAGAACAGAGGGAGGAGAGGAATAAAAGGTTGATGAGGACAGATGTCTGGCTGGGGGTCATGTGGCCAGGGCTGCTGCCTGTTCGCAGACTGAGTCCTGCGTGACAGACCGTTCTCTATTGTGCAGTCTTTGCTGACAGACTCGCAGACAACACAGTGTGTTTACCGCTCTAATCCTGTCGTCGGGAAACATCTCTGGGAAGTTCGGTGAATGTTGTGTCTGATGTATTTCCTGTCTTAGCCATGCTGACATCCAATAATAAGCTATACAATCTCATTAATGGAACTGCAGTGATCCTCTCTCTGGAAAACGTTGTGTGGATGCTGTGTGAACGTTTTTTCAATGTTTTGTGTCCATTGTGTGGCTGTTATGTCAACGCTGTGTCTTGTTGCGTGGTTGTTGCGGAGTACCTCGATGCCTCACCTTGCTCTCTGCACCTCCATCTCGTCTGTAGTGGGCCCATTCTGGACTGGGCGCGGGACCACCGGGCCTGGAAGGAGAGGAGGGAAGGAAGGGAGAGAGAGAAGGGGAGAAAAGACAAGAGATATTTATTACCTATTGTTTGTATGGTTGACTTTATTGTTGGTGTTCGGTGAGAGAGAGAGAGAGAGAGAGAGAGAGAGAGAGAGAGAGAGAGAGAGAGAGAGACAGAGAGACAGACAGAGAGAGAAAGAGAGGGAGAAAGAGAGAGACACAGAGAGAGAGAGAGAGAGAGAGAGAGAGAGAGAGAGAGAGAGAGAGACAGACAGACAGACAGACAGACAGACAGACAGACACAGACAGACAGACAGAGAGAGAGAGACAGAGAGAGAGACAGAGAGAGAGACAGAGAGAGAGACAGAGAGAGAGAGAGAGAGAGAGAGAGAGAGATAGAGAAAGAGAGGGAGAATCCCAGTGTGTGTCTTATCTACCTGAAAGGGGAGAGGCGTAGACCACTCCCACCTGCATCACAGCTGTCACTCACTCTCTCTTACATCACAAACACATACTCCTGTTACATAGTAGTCTCGTAAATATAACCCTAGGCAACAGCAGTGACTTTCTCCTTACCTTCGATAATAATAAAATACAAAAATCTTGCGTTTAGTGAAGGTAGTTGATACACACTACCCAGCAGACTTGGAACATTCCCAGAACATTAGATAAGATTCCCACGAAGTTCTAGTTAGTGTTTTTATAATAAAATATATACGACATATCCCTGGAATGTTCTCCTAACATTTACTAAAATGTTGTGCACAACATCTGTAACAAGCACCACAGAACATTCCCCAAACGTTGTCATTAGGTTTCCAGGTAATGTAATAACACAATGTACCAGTCATGTTTTCCCGCCAAACCAAAATTGGTTCTGTGAAAGTTCTCATAACATTCCTTAGGTTGCGGCAAATGTTCTCATCCCACAAAAATTGTCCAGTTATGTTAATGATTATACTGTTCCCACAACCAAATGAAACATTCTGGGAACCTTTAAAGAACAGACAAAAAGTGTTCTGGGAACGTTCTTGTAACATCAGGTGAATGTTTTTTTTTGCACCCTAAAAGAAACATTGTAGAATCATCTGCACAACTGGACATGTTATGTGTTTTGGAAAAATATATTTTGTGATGTCCCCACAATGTTCCCACCAGACTGTTTCCATAACCTAATGAAACATTCTGGGGAACCTTCACAGAACAAATGAAATGTGTTCTAGGAACATTCTTGCAACATCAGGCGAATGTTTTATACAAACGTTCCATAATCCTCAGCATGACCGGACAGTCTTATGAGGACCTTTGACGCGACCTAACAAATGTTCTGGGAACGTTCACATGACCACTTTTGGTTTGCTGGGTATCCATTTGCAAAATGCACTCATTAAAAAGAACCCCGGTGATCTCCATCTTGCTAGCTACTATTTAGCATTTTATTCAAACCGATACAGCAGTGACGTAGTTCCTCTATGCCAAACGGACGTTTTGTTTCATACAGACGTGTTGAGCCGGAACATTGAAACATTGTGGGAGGCAGCCTGGACGTCTAGAGAGACTAGTTACATAGCCCAACCTTTGCCTGTGTGACTTTACAAAAAGAGAGAGGGCCTCACAGTGGTACCAGTTTGACTGGCAATGTGGGGGCCCTGAACCAAAGGTATTCCTCAAGGCTTGGAGTTTGACACATTACTTATGACCTACGATCTCATATGTCGTTCACTACTGCCGGAAGTGTCTCCATAGCAACCAGTGATTAGTTAGAGAGGATGTTGATGGCTGTGGTTGGTCGAGTTACAGCCGGTGTTCCAAAATAACACACAACAACAAAGCAACCGGACTCACGATCTCACACAATCGCTCACGATCTCCGGACAGTCACTCTCCATACCGCTCCATACTGCTACCTCATCTGTTATTAATTAGTTATTAATTAGTTATCACATACACGCACGCACGCACGCACACACACACACACACACACTTCGACAACAAAAAGCAAGTACTCAACAGTTTACATCCTAACACCATCCACATACTGAAAATCCACTACAGGGGACACACCATAACATACCAACAATATTCACAACAACCAAACACAACACACATAATCCCAGTATCCACAACAACCCAACAGCTATCTAATATCATTCAGCACCCACATAACACACACACACACACACACACACACACACACACACACACACACACACACACACACACACACACACACACACACACACACACACACACACACACACACACACACACACACACACACACACACACACACACACACACTACTATTAGTCATAGCACCAAACAGATCTTGCCCAACAAACGCACCTCAAACCCAATCAAAATGAAATGAATGTCACAAACCACTAATATATCCACAACGCTCAGTCACCTGAAAACACCTCTCGCTCGCTCTCTTTCTCTCTCACACACACACACCATGCCACAATCTTAACACATTTACACACATTCTATGTCACGATTATAACACAGACATACATACACACGATCCAGTAAGAGTGTGAGAGACAGCCAGCAGCAGTACCTACAGGACATATTGAAGAGGACGAATCGGCTGTGGCAGACACAGAGGCACTGACAGACCCACTCTCTGCTCACCATAGCTCGCCCTGAGCCCTCCTCTTCCTCCATCTCTCTCCTCCTCCTCTGTCGCGCTCACCTGTTCAGGTATCTCTCCTGCCTCGCCCACACCATCCCCCTCCTACCCCTCTCGTCTCCAGTGTCATCTCTAGTAATCCACACCTCTAGGCAGCAGCAGGAGAGCGTGTACAGGGTAGTTCACCTTTAACGAGGCCCTCCATCTTCCAGAAGCCTGGTCACTGAGAGACTGGCCAGGTGGCTCCATAGACATACATACAGTAGACACACGCAGGCCATTGAGATCAGTGAGGCCCGTCTGCACCAGGCCTCCGGAACACCAGGGGGCAGACGTGAGGTGCTGTGAGGAGTGGTAAGGGGCCTGAGGTGCTGTGATGCTCAGACCTAATCCAAAAAATCAACCCTTACACCATAGGCACTTGTTTAGACTCGAGAGGCTTGAATAGGTGTGTCCAATAGGGCTGCTACCATATTACTTACAGCATACCTATCAAATCCATTTAGAGTTCATCACAGGGGCTAGGAGGGAATTTGTGGATTGAGTGTAGGACCTGCTGTTTGGCAGTTCAGTCAGCGGTCTACCGCCACATTTACGGGCTTAAATGAACGTGATGTCAGCATGTTTCACTTTCATCATCTTGTGAGCGTGCGCGAGCGAGGTAGCGAGTGTGTTTGTTTCAGTAAGCCTCTTTCTGAGGTGTAGGCCTAACCCTGTTTGTTGCGCATGAGTGTTCAGTGTGTGTGTGTTGGTTTGTATAAGTCCCTCCAAGGACTGCAGAAGAGAGGGTGTCTAACCCTTGACATTATGGCGTCTGCTGGGCACACACAGAGAGACACACACACACACATAGGCTGGGGGGGGGGTCTGTGACACTCGGAGACAGAGCAGAGAGCAGAGGGGTGGTGGTGTATCTTCTGTTCTGTCACTGGACCCTCTTTGTTCCCAGTCTATGTGTGTCACGCCCTGACCTTAGCGAGACGTTTTATGTCTCTATTTGTTTCGGTCAGGGTTTGATGTGAGGTGGACATTCTATGTTTTGGCCGGGTATGGTTCTCAATCAGGGACAGCTGTCTATCGTTGTCTCTGATTGGGAATCATACTTAGGTAGCCCTTTCCCTCCTTTCAGTGTGGGTAGTTGACTTCTGTTAGTGGCACTATAGCCCTGTAAGCTTCACGGTTGTTTTCTTCGTTTGTTGTTTTGTTGGCGTCATTTTTCTAAAATAAAAGGAATATGTACGCTCACCACGCTGCACTTTGGTCCACTTCTTTTGACGGCCGTGACAGTGTGTTTGTGCTTGTGTGTGTATTCCGCAAAAGAAAAGCGGAGCACTTGAAGACTGGGCCCCGGGGACAACTCCTCAATGACTCATTTTAATTAACAGAGAGGAGGAGAGCAGAGAAAACACACAGTTACTGTGAGGACTGGGGAGGAGAGGACTCCACTGCCTCATTCTCTCTGTATCATTCTATTTATATCTCTCTCTCTCTCACTCTCTCTGTATAGCTGTGTCTCTCCATCTCCATCTCTCTCTCGCTCTTTTTCTCTCTCTCTCCCCCTCTATCATTCTCCCTCTATCGCTCTCTCTCCCCCTCTCTCTGTCATTATCTCTCTATCACTCTCTCTGTATAGCTGTCTCTCCATCTCTCTCTCTCTCTCTCTCTCTCTCTCTCTCTCTCTCTCCCCCTCTCTCTCTCTCTCTCTCTCTCTCTCTCTCTCTCTCTCTCTCTCTCTCTATCACTCTCTCTCCCCCTCTATCATTCTCTCTTTATCGCTCTCTCTCCCCCTCTGTCATTATCTCTCTATCGCTCTCTTTTATTTTTTTTTATTTTATTTAACCTTTATTTAACCAGGTAGGCAAATTGAGAACACATTCTCATTTACAATTGCGACCTGGCCAAGATAAAGCAAAGCAGTTCGACACATACAACAACACATAGTTACACATGGAGTAAAAACAAACATATAGTCAATAATACAGTGAAAAAAAATAAAAAAAAAATAATAATAATAATAATAAGTCTATATACAATGTGAGCAAGTGAGGTGAGATAAGGGAGGTGAAGGCAAACAGATATATGTATAAATAAATAAAAATATAAAAGGCCATGGAGGCGAAGTGAGTACAACACAGCAAGTAAAAAAAACACTAAAAAAAAAACAAACAAAAAAAACACTGGAATGGTTGGTTTGCATTGGAAGAAAGTGCAAAGTAGAGACAGAAATAATGGGGTGCAAAGGAGCAAAATAAATTAATAAATAAATACAGTAGGTAAAGAGGTAGTTGTTTGGGCTAAATTGTAGATGGGTTATGTACAGGTGCAGTAATCTATGAGCTGCTCTGACAGCTGGTGCTTAAAGCTAGTGAGGGAGATAGGTTTCCAGTTTCAGAGATTTTTGTAGTTCGTTCCAGTCATTGGCAGCAGAGAACTGGAAGGAGAGGCGTCCAAAGGAAGAATTGGTTTTGGGGGTGACTAGAGAGATATACCTGCTGGAGCGCGTGCTACAGGTAGGTGCTGCTATGGTGACCAGCGAGCTGAGATAAGGGGGGACTTTACCTAGCGGGGTCTTGTAGATGACCTGGAACCAGTGGGTTTGGCGACGAGTATGAAGCGAGGGCCAGCCAACGAGAGTGTACAGGTCGCAGTGGTGGGTAGTATATGGGGCTTTGGTGACAAAACGGATGGCACTGTGATAGACTGCATCCAATTTATTGAGTAGGGTTTTGGAGGCTATTTTGTAAATGACATCACCGAAGTCGAGGATTGGTAGGATGGTCAGTTTTACAAGGGTATGTTTGGCAGCATGAGTAAAGGATGCTTTGTTGCGGAATAGGAAGCCAATTCTAGATTTGACTTTGGATTGGAGATGTTTGATGTGGGTCTGGAAGGAGAGTTTACAGTCTAACCAGACACCTAGGTATTTGTAGTTGTCCACATATTCTAAGTCAGAGCCTCCTCTCCCCGTCATTCTCTCTCTATCACTCTTTCTCCCCCTCTATCATTCTCTCTCTATCGCTCTCTCTCCCCCTCGCTCTCTCTCCCCCTCTATCATTCTCTCTCTATCGCTCTCTCTCCCCCTCGCTCCATCATTCTCTCTCTATCTCTCTCTCTCCCCCTCTCTCTGTCATTATCTCTCTATCGCTCTCTCTCCCCCTCTCTCCGTCATTCTCTCTCTATCGCTCTCTCTCCCCCTCTCTCTGTCATTATCTCTCTATCACTCTCTCTCTCCATCATTCTCTCTCTATCGCTCTCTCCCCCTCTCTCCATCATTCTCTCTCTATCGCTCTCTCTCCCCCTCTCTCTGTCCCAGGAGATTATGACACTGCAGTGTGTATGACTGTGCCCGCAGTGTGTGTGTGTGTGTTTGTTTGTTAATGTGTACAGTGCACTGAATGTGTGTGTGTTTATGAGGGTGTGTGCGTAAATGGGTTAATCTGAGTCCAAAGGGGGAAATTAAGGTCATCATCGTTAAAGCAAATGAACTCTTTCACCACCGGGGTGAGTTTTGGGGTTCAGCGTGAGGTGATAATCTTAGCCTGACGCCTCTTGATACATTACAACAGGAGCAAAGTATGTGGATATAAAATAAGTTAGAATGGATATGTTGTCATGTTATGTATCCTGTACTGGGTTCCAGTTACACATTGCCTCTTGACGCCGTTGCACTGTCAATGGCTCCGTCTATGCCGTGCAATGTATGTGCTCATTTGGCTCTATGCCACGGTTTCAACGTCCACGTGTGAAGTTGTGGAGCACGAGAAATGCAAAGCCAATTCCTGTAAAAGGCCATAGAGAGATTGAACTGAGTGACCCTGCTGTGGGTGACCATAGAGAGAACCTGGGGCGCAACTAATATTTTCTCGGATAAACACTCCAAACAGCCTACCCGCCCGCTCAGAGGCGTCCGCATGGTCCTAAAGCACCCCGTTTCCTCGTTTTGTATCACATTCCAATGATAAAACTGTGTGGGGGGGACGGGGGGGGGGACGACAAAAATGCAATTTCAGAATGTAGGGGGGCATGTCCCCCCCATCCCCAATGATAGTTGTGCCCCTGGAAGGAACTATGAGGTTGTGGAGGAACTCTAACAGAATGACAGTAAATATGGACTGACAGACAGACAGCCCCAGCACTCTGACTCACCTGCATTATTCAAACTGCATTAGAAAAACTAACCTGTCTACATCCTTTTTCTGCCTCTCAGCCCCTTCATCATTTCAGAGTTAAGTCCATTTTCAAATCAGTCCATTCAGTCGAAGTGGATTGAAATTCCAATCGGAAAATTGGGTCATTGAAAGTAAGTGCCACCCGCTCATACCTCAGATTGACTGAATTGAAATGTCATTGACTTCACCTTGCATGACAGGCTCCCTTTCCCCCCTTGCCATAATTAATGAGATTTACAGTATATAGGGTATAGATGTAGAATCTTAATTTGAGCCAGTTTGCTACGGCAGGAAAATAATCCTGCAGCAAGAGGACATGTGAATTATTATGTGGATTATAATTAATGGAACTTTTTTGTAGGGGTTGATACATTTTTCGTCAGGGCAAATCAAAGCTGACACTTTAAAGTGGGAATTACAAACTTTAGAAGCCTTTTTAAAATGTTGAATACACTGCCGTGCAGGAAAATTCTCAGCAACAACAGAGTGATCAAATTAAGATCCTACATCTGTAGGGCTGCCTGTTGTTGCCCACTGTCACCCTATTGGGGTTAAAGACCTATTAACACCCTGAGCCTCACAGACACACACTGGGCTTGACTCACAGAGGCTACACACACACACACACACACACATTTACAGCCAACCACACAAAGAGCCTGCCTGACCGACTGTCATGTGTTGTGAGACCCATAAGTTTTAACCTGTGTGTGTGTGTTTGCATGTCGATGTGTGTGTGCGTGCATGTTTGTGTGTGTCTGTGTGCTACCTGGGTGCGTACATGTCTGTGTGTGTGTGTGTGTGTGTGTGTGTGTGTGTGTGTGTGTGTGTGTGTGTGTGTGTGTGTGTGTGTGTGTGTGTGTGTGTGTGTGTGTGTGTGTGTGTGTGTGTGTGCATGCGTGTGTGTGTTCGGGTGTGTGTGTGTCTGTGAGCCAAACTGCTTCTTTAGTATTGTTAATCCGGTCTCTAGTGACCTTAGATACACTGGTCCATCTGTCAGTGTCAAACTCCATAGGCTTTATCTCGTTAGCACGTTACAGTTTAAAAACAGAGCACATCTGATCAGCCAACTGCAAGTTAATAATAGTAGACGTGAGCACACACACCCACCCCATCGCCCTTACACACTCTCTCTCTCTCACCTCCGTCCTGAGTGCTGAGGACATTGAGAGCGAACAGCATGGCATTGGAGAAGGTGGTAGCTTCCTCCTTGCTGGCGAAGTTGAGTCCGTAGACCTGACGGGCATCACGCCACTGGTGGAAGGTTGGCGTGGCCTGGTTATACTTCAGACCCTTCACTATGGAGTAGTTGATTACCACCTAGAGAGGAGAGATGGAGAGGTGGAGAGATGGAGAGGTAGAGATGTGGTGAGGTGGTGAGATGTTAAGGTGGTGAGATGGAGAGATGGAGAAGTGGAGATGTGGTGAGATGGAGAGATGGTGAGGTGGTGAGATGGAGAGATGGTGAGGTGGTGAGATGGTGAGGTGGAGATATGGTGAGATGGAGATGTGGTGAGGTGGTGAGGTGGAGATGTGGTGAGGTGGTGAGATGGTGAGGTGGAGATGTGGTGAGATGGAGAGATGGTGAGGTGGAGATGTGGTGAGATGGAGAGATGGTGAGGTGGAGATGTGGTGAGGTGGTGAGATGGTGAGGTGGAGATGTGGTGAGATGGAGAGATGGTGAGGTGGAGATGTGGTGAGGTGGAGAGATGGTGAGGTGGAGATGTGGTGAGGTGGTGAGATGGTGAGGTGGAGATGTGGTGAGATGGAGAGATGGTGAGGTGGAGATGTGGTGAGATGGAGAGATGGTGAGGTGGAGATGTGGTGAGGTGGTGAGATGGAGATGTGGTGAGATGGAGATGTGGTGAGGTGGGGAGATGGTGAGGTGATGAGGTGGAGAGGTGGTGAGGTGATGAGGTGGAAAGGAGGAGAGATGGAGAGATGGAAAGGAGGAAAGGAGGAGAGGTGGAAAGGAGGAAAGGAGGAGAGATGGAGAGATGGAAAGGAGGAGAGGTGGAAAGGAGGAGAGATGGAGAGATGGAAAGGAGGAGAGGTGGAAAGGAGGAGAGATGGAAAGGAGGAGAGATGGAGAGATGGAAAGGAGGAGAGGTGGAAAGGAGGAGAGATGGAGAGATGGAAAGGAGGAGAGGTGGAAAGGAGGAGAGATGGAAAGGAGGAAAGGAGGAGAGATGGAAAGGAGGAGAGATGGAGAGATGGAGAGATGGAAAGGAGGAGAGATGGAGAGATGGAGAGATGGAAAGGAGGAAAGGAGGAGAGGTGGAAAGGAGGAGAGGTGGAAAGGAGGAGAGATGGAAAGGAGGAGAGATGGAGAGATGGAAAGGAGGAAAGGAGGAGAGGTGGAAAGGAGGAGAGGTGGAAAGGAGGAGAGATGGAGAGATGGAAAGGAGGAAAGGAGGAGAGGTGGAAAGGAGGAGAGGTGGAAAGGAGGAGAGATGGAAAGGAGGAGAGATGGAGAGATGGAAAGGAGGAAAGGAGGAGAGGTGGAAAGGAGGAGAGATGGAGAGATGGAAAGGAGGAAAGGAGGAAAGGTGGAGAGATGGAGAGGTGGAGAGATGGAGAGGTGGAGAGATGGAGAGGAGGAAAGGAGGAGAGGAGGAGAGGTGGAAAGGAGGAAAGGTGGAGAGATGGAAAGGAGGAGAGGTGGAGAGGTGGAGAGATGGAGAGATGGAAAGGAGGAGAGGAGGAGAGGTGGAAAGGAGGAGAGATGGAGAGATGGAAAGGAGGAACGGAGGAGAGGTGGAGAGATGGAAAGGAGGAAAGGAAGAGAGGTGGAAAGGAGGAGAGATGGAGAGATGGAAAGGAGGAGAGATGGAGAGATGGAAAGGAGGAGAGGAGGAGAGGTGGAAAGGAGGAAAGGTGGAGAGATGGAGAGGTGGAGAGGTGGAGAGATGGAGAGATGGAGAGGAGGAAAGGAGGAGAGGTGGAGAGATGGAGAGATGGAGAGGAGGAAAGGAGGAGAAAGTTCATGGTTACCTTCAAGGCCATTTTAGATCAATGTGTGTGTGTGTGTGTTTGTGAGTATGTGTGTGTGTACCTCTACCTGCTGGTCCTGTAACTTGACTCCCACCACGCGGAAGGTGTTGTTGGCAGTGTTGTGGTAGATGTTGATGCGGCTGAAGCCCTGCTGGCCTGGCTTGATGGGAACCCACTTCTTACTGCCGTCATCATACACCATGACAGAGGCTCGTGCCTGGCAGATACTCTGCTCACTGAGGGGGACGAGAAAAACAATCAGTCAATTTCTTTATCAATCAATCAACTGATCAATTTGAACCATCATACACCACCATCATACCACAGAGGCTCTAGCATGGCAGATACTCAGCAGTCAACCTTGAGACAATCAAACAATCAATTTTGTTTGATTGACGTAGCTTATGACAAAGAACACATTGAGCAGTGCACTGCAGGCCAATCCAGCTGCAGGTCATGTGATTGATTGAAAAGCCCTCTATCCAAACCTAATGAGACATCTATACATGTACA